>NW_027309936.1:0-300000 GCF_047496795.1 Chiloscyllium punctatum
GCGAGAGAGAGGGCGAGGTGTTGAGAGAAAGAGAAAGGGGGCGAGAGTGAGTGGGAGAGAGGCGAGAGAGAGAGGGAGGAGAGGGGGTCAGAGAGGGAGAGAGTGGGAGGTGGTGAGGGAGAGGGATGGCTGCAAGAGAGAGAGGGGGAACGGGCGAGGGAGAGGGGGAGGTCGACTAGAGAGGGGGGGCGAGAGAGAGAGAGAGGGAGGGGTCGAGATAGAGGGCGGGGGCGAGAGAGAGGCGGAGGGAGCGAGAGCGAGAGAGGGAGGGGGGTGAGATTGTGAGAGGGAGGGGGCGAGAGCGCGAGAAGGAGGGGGTCAGAGATGGGGAGAGAGAGAGAGGGGAGGGATGGCGAGAGTGAGAGACACGGGCCAAAAGAGAGAGGGAGGGGGTGAGAGAGAGAGAGGGAGGGTGCGAGAGCGAGAGTGGGAGGTGGCAAGAGAGAGAGTGGGGGGTGAGACAGGGGAGAGGTGAGCGGGGTTGTGAGAGAGAGAGAAGGAGGGGACGAGAGAGAGAGGGAGGGATGCGAGAGAGAAAGGAGGGGGTGAGAGAGAGCGGGGGAGGGGCGAGAGAGAAAGGTGGGGGGTAAGAGAGATAGGGGGCGAGAATGAGGGGGGCTGAGAGAGAGATGGAGGGAGCGAGAGAGAGTGGGAGGGGGTGTGAGAGAGGGAGGAGGCAATACAGATTGCAGGAGGTGGCGAGAGAGAGAGGGAGGGGGTGAGAGAGAGGGAAGTGGGTGAGAGAGGGGGGATGGAGGGGGCAAGAGAGAGGGAAGGTGCGAGAGAGAGAGGGAGTGAGGTGAGGGAGGAGAGTGAGGGTGTGAGAGAGAGAGACAGAGAGAGACAGAGAGAGACAGAGACAGAGAGAGAGAGAGAGAGGTTGTTAAAGAAAGAGAAAGGGGGCGAGAGTGAGTGAGTGGGGGAGGAGAGAGATGAGGGGGAGGAGGGCGAGAGAGAGACAGAGAGAGAGGGGCAAAAGAGAGAGGGAGGGGGGCGAGAGAGCGAGAGGGAGAGGGAGAGAGAGAGGGAGTGAGGCGAGAGAGACAGGGATGAGGCGAGAGAAAGAGGGAGACAGTGAGAGAAAGAGGGAGGGAGCAAGAGAGAGAGGGAAGGGGGAGAGATAGAGTGAGGGGTGAGAGAGAGGGAGGGGGGCGAGAGAGCGAGAGGAAGGGGGGTGAGAGAGAGAGGGAGGGTGAGAGAGTGAGAGAGGGAGAGTGCGAGAGAGAGAGAGACGCAGGGGGCAAGAGAGAGAGAGAAAGGGAGGGGATGAGAGAGAGAGGGGGAGTGGGTGAGAGATAGAGGGGGAGGGGGAAAGAGAAAGAGAGGGAGCGGGTGTGAGAGGGAGAAGGAGGGGGTGAGAGAGAGAGAGGGAGGAAAGCGAGAGAGAGAGGGAGGTGACGAGAGAGAGACAGGGAGGGGGCGAGAGAGAGAGAGAGGGGGAGGGGGCGAGAGAGAGAGGGGGAGGGGCGAGAGAAAAAGGTGGGGGTGAGAGAGAGAGAGTGGGGGTGAGAATGACAGGTGGGGTAAGAGAGAGAGGGAGGGGGGTCGAGAGAGAGATGGAGGGTGCGAGTGTCAGAGGGAGGGGGTGAGAGAGAGACGGGGGGAGGGTGCGAGAGAGAGAGAGAGAGAGAGGGAGGGCGAGAAAGAGAGGGGGAGTGAGGCCAGGAGAGAGGACTAATGAGGCGAGAGAAAAGAGGGAGGGGGCAAGAGAGAGAGGGAGGGGGACAGAGAGAAGGAGGGGCTAGAGGGAGGGGGCGAGAGAGTGAGAGAGAGGGAGGGGCCGAGAGAGAGGGAGGGGGCGAGAGAGAGGGAGGGGGCGAGAGAGAGAGAGAGGGAGGGGCCGAGAGAGAGAGGGGTGTGAGAGAGAGAAAGAGAGGGAGGGGGCGAGAGAGAGTGAGAGGGAGGGGGCGAGAGAGATAGAGAGGGAGGGGGCGAGAGAGAGAGAGGGAGGGGGGCGAGAGGGACAGAGTCGGGCCGAGAGACAGAGAAGGGATGGATTGAGAGAGAGAGGGAGTGGGTGAGAGAGAGAAAGTGTGAGGGAGTGAGGGCTAGAGGGAGGGTGAGGGGGCTAGAGAGAGAGGGAGGTGGCAAGAGGGGGGCAGGGGTGGTGAGAAAGAGAGAGGAGGGGTGAGAGAGGGGACAGGAGGAGGCGAGAGAGAGAGAGAGATGGAGGGGGCGAGAGAGAGAGAGATGGAGGTGGAGGGAGAGAGAGAGAGATGGAGGGGGCGAGAGAGAGAGAGAGATGGAGGGGGCGAGAGAGAGCGAGAGAGAGGGAGGGGGCGAGAGAGAGAGAGATGGAGGGGGCGAGAGAGAGAGAGAGAGATGGAGGGGGCGAGAGAGAGAGAGAGAGAGAGAGAGAGAGAGATGGAGGTGGCGAGAGAGAGATCGAGGTGGCGAGAGAGAGATAAATGGAGGGGGCAAGAGAGAGAGAGATGGAGGGGGTGAGAGAGAGAGAGATGGAGGGGGCAAGAGAGAGAGAGATGGAGGCGGCGAGAGAGAGAGAGATGAAGGGGGCGAGAGAGAGAGATGGAGGGGGTGAGAGAGAGAGAGAGAGATGGAGGGGGCGAGAGAGAGAGAGAGATGGAGGGGGCGAGAGAGAGAGAGATGGAGGGGGCGAGAGAGAGAGAGATGGAGGGGGCGAGAGTGAGAGAGAGAGATGGAGGGGGCGAGAGAGAGAGAGATGGAGTGGGCGAGAGAGAGAGAGATGGAGGGGGCGAGAGAGAGAGAGATGGAGGGGGCGAGAGAGGGGGGATGGTGGCGCCAAGAGAGAGGGACTGTGCAAGAGAGAGAGGGAGTGAGGCGAGAGAGAGAGGGACGGTGCGAGAGAGAGAGAGAGAGACAGACAGACTGAGAGAGAGAAAGAGAGAGAGAAAGAGAGAGAGAAAGAGAGAAAGAAAGAGAGAAAGAGAGAAAGAAAGAAAGAGAGAAAGAGAGAAAGAAAGAAAGAGAGAAAGAGAGAAAGAAAGAAAGAAAGAAAGAAAGAAAGAAAGAGAGAGAGAAAGAACGAAAGAAAGGAAGAAAGGAAGAAAGAAAGAAAGAAAGAAAGAAAGAAAGAACGAAAGAAAAAAAGAAAGAAAGAAAGAAAGAAAGAAGAAGAAAGAAAGAAAGAAAGAAAGAAAGAAAGAAAGAAAGAAAGAAAAGAAAGAAAGAGCTAGAGAGAGAGGGAGGGGGGGCGAGAGGGACAGAGTCGGGCCGAGAGACAGAGAAGGGAGGGATTGAGAGAGAGAGGGGGGTGGGTGAGAGAGAGAGAGTGTGAGGGGGTGAGGGGGCTAGAGAGAGGGTGAGGGGGCTAGAGAGAGAGGGAGGTGGCAAGAGAGAGGGGCAGGGGGGCTAGAGTGAGAGGGAGGTGGCAAGAGGGGGGCAGGGGGGGTGAGAGAGAGAGAGGAGGGTCGAGAGAGGGGGCAGGAGGGGGCGAGAGAGAGAGATGGAGGGGGCTAGAGAGAGAGATTGAGGGGTCGAGAGAGAGAGAGAGATGGAGGGGGTGTGAGAGAGAGAGAGAGAGAGAGATGGAGGGGGGGAGAGAGAGAGAGAGATGGAGGGGGTGAGAGAGAGAGATGAAGGGGATGAGAGAGAGAGAGATGGAGTGGGTGAGAGAGAGATGGAGGGGGCGAGAGAGAGAGAGAGAGAGAGAGAGAAAGATGGAGGGGGCGAGAGAGAGAAAGAGAGAAAGATGGAGGGTGCGAGAGAGAGAGAGGGATAGAGGGGGCGAGAGAGAGAGATGGAGGGGGCGAGAGAGAGACAGAGAGATGGAGGGGGTGAGAGAGAGAGAGAGAGAGATGGAGGTGGCGAGAGAGAGAGAGATGGAGGGGGCGAGAGAGAGAGAGAGAGAGAGAGAGATGGAGGGGGCGAGAGAGAGAGAGAGATGGAGGGGACGAGAGAGAGAGAGGGGGAGAGGGAGGGTGCGAGAGAGAGAGAGAGAGAGAGATGGAGGGGGCGAGAGAGAGAGAGAGAAGGAGGGGGCAAGAGAGAGAGATGGAGGGGGCGAGAGAGAGAGAGAGAGAGATGGAGGGGGCGAGAGAGAGAGAGAGATGGAGGGGGCGAGAGAGAGAGAAATGGAGGGGGCAAGAGAGAGAGAGAAAGATGGAGGGGGCGAGAGAGAGAGAGATGGAGGAGGCGAAAGAGAGAGCGAGAGAAAGATGGAGGGGGCGAGAGAGAGAGAGACAGAAAGATGGAGGGAGCGAGAGAGAGAGAGATGGAGGGGGCGGGAGAGAGAGAGAGAGATGGAGGGGGTGAGAGAGAGAGAGATGGAGGTGGCGAGAGAGAGAGATGGAGGGGGCGAGAGAGAGAGAGAGAAAGATGGAGGGGGCGAGAGAGAGAGAGAGAAAGATGGAGGGGGCGAGAGAGAGAGAGAGAGATGGAGGGGGCGAGAGAGAGAGAGATGGAGGGGGCGAGAGAGAGAGAGGGAGAGAGGGAGGGGGCGAGAGAGAGAGAGAGCGATGGAGGGGGCGAGAGAGAGAGAGAGATGGAGGGGCGAGAGAGAGAGAGATGGAGGGGGCGATAGAGAGAGAGATGGAGGGGGCGAGAGAGAGAGAGAGCTGGAGGGCGCGAGAGAGAGAGAATGAAAGATGGAGGGGGCTAGAGAGAGAGAGAGATGGAGGGGGCGAGAGAGAGAGAGAGATGGAGGGGTCGAGAGAGAGAGATGGAGGGGGCGAGAGAGAGAGAGAGAGATGAAGGGGGTGAGAGAGAGAGAGAGATGGAGGGGGTGAGAGAGAGAGAGATGGAGGGGGCGAGAGAGAGAGAGAGATGGAGGAGGCGAAAGAGGGGGGATGGTGGGGGCAAGAGAGAGAGACGGTGCAAGAGAGAGAGGGAGTGAGGCGAGGGAGAGAGGGAGGGTGCGAGAGAGGGAGAGAGATGGAGGGGGCGAGAGAGAGAGATGAAGAGGGCGAGAGAGAGAGAAATGGAGGGGGCGAGAGAGAGAGAGAGATGGAGGTGGCGAGAGAGAAAGAGAGAGATGGAGGAGGTGAGAGAGAGAGATAGAGGGGGTGAGAGAGAGAGAGATGGAGGGGGCGAGAGAGAGAGAGAGAGATGGAGGGGGCGAGAGAGAGAGAGATGGAGGGGGCGAGAGAGAGAGAGAGAGAGGGAGGGGGCGAGAGGGGGAGGGGGAGGGGGCGAGAGATCGAGAAGGAGTGGGCGAGAGAGAGAGAGTGGGTCGGGGCGAGAGAGAGAGGGAGGGTGCGAGGGAGAGAGGGATGGGGCGAGAGAGAGAGGGAGGGGGCGAGAGAGAGGCTGTGAGAGAGGGGGGCGAGAGAGTGAGAGGGAGAGGCGGGCGAGAAAGAGACAGGGAGTGGGCGAGAGAGAGAGGGTGTGGGCAAGAGAGAAAGAGAAAGTGGGAGAGAGACGGAGGAGGCGAGACAGAGTGGGAGGCGGCGAGAGAGAGAGAGGGAGGGGGTGGCAAAAGAGAGAGGGGGTGTTGAGAGAGAGGAGGGCGAGTGAGATGAGGGCGACTGAGGGTGCCAGCGAGAGAGAGCAAGAGACACAGAGAGATGAGCAAAGGGGGCGAGCAAGAGAGAGAGTGGGAGAACGAGGTGGCAAGAGAGAGAGAGAGAGAGAGAGGTGCCAGAGAGACAGAGAGAGGTGGCAAGAGAGAGAGTGAGAGACAGCGAGAGTGCACGTGCGCGCGAGAGAGAGGATTGGTATAGAGAGAGAGAGAGAGAGAGAGAAAAAGGGGCAGGATAGAGAGAGAGGGCTACAAAGAAAGAGAGGGGAGTGTGAGAATGAGAGAGAGAGCGGGAGCGAGAGAGAAGCGATAGCGAGATGGAGAGACGGGACGAGCAAAAGGTAGAGCAATGAGAGAGGAGGCGAGAGACAGAGGGAAGGCCCAGAGAGGCAAAGACAGAGAGGTGAGAGAGGAAGAGAGGATGCAAGAGCAATGAGGCAAGAGCGAATGAGGGAGAGAGGTGGTGAGAGAGAGAGAGAGAGAGAGAGAGAGGTGCCAAAGAAAGAGAGGGGCAAGAGAGAGAGAGGGGCGGGAGAGAGAGGGATAGAGTGGGGAGAGAGAGAAAGGAGTGAGACGGAGAGGGGGAGAGAGAGAGAGAGAGGTGTCAAAGAAAGAGTGGGGCAAGTGAGAGAGAGGGGCGGGAGAGTGAGGGATAGAGTGGGGAGAGAGAAAGGAGTGAGACGGAGAGGGGGAGAGAGAGAGAGACATGGGGGGGACGTGATATAGAGAGAGGGAGAGAGTGACCGAGAGTGAGTGAGACAGGTGGAACGAGCGAGAGAGATTGAGAGAAAGAGGGAGAGAGTTGCACGAAAGAGGGAAAGAGGGGGCAAATATGAGAGAGAGAGAGTGAGAGAGCGAGGGTAAGAGAGAGGGAGAGAGGGTGTGGGAGAGAGGGTGGGGGAGAGAGTGATTGAGAAAGAGCAAGGGAGGGGTTATAGAGGGGCGACAGAGAGAGCGAGAGAGAGTGAAAGGAGCGAGACGGAGAGGTGATAGAGAGAAGGATAGAGAGAGAGCGAGAGAGGTGAGTGATGGTGAAGGGGGAACAAAGAGAGAGAAATAGAGAGAGACAGGGGTGAAAGTGGGTGTAAGAGAGAGAGGGCGACAGTGATGGGTGAGAGAGAAGAGAAAGGGGGTGTGGGGGGGAAGGAGAGCGAGAGAGAGAAGGAATGAGAGAGAGAGAGAGATGGGGAGAGCGAGAGGGCAAGAGAAAGAGGGGGCGAGTGAGAGACAGAGGGATGAGAGACAGAGGGATGAGAGACAGAGGGTGTGAGAGAGGGAGGGATGGAACGGTGGCCCGGGGGGGAGGGCCGGGGGGGCGGAGTGAGAGGGGGTGAATGGGAGGGAAGGGTGGCCCGGGGGGAGCAAGATGGGGGGTGAGGGAGGGTGTGGGGGGGTGCGAGAGGGGGGTGGGGGGCGAGGGGGGAGAGAGGGGTGGGAGAGGGTTTGGGGTTAAGAGGGGTTTGCTGGGGGCGCGCGAGAGGATGGGGAGGGTGTGGGAGGGGAGGAGTGAGTGGGAAAGGGGGGAGAGAGGGAAGGAGAGTGCTGGCTGTGTCATTTCATCAGCTATGAAACACATTAAGACCAGCGAAGGCCCTCATCCTGATGATTTTCTGTTCAGGACTCCAGTCACTAACTTGCTGCCAGGTTCTGATAATAACCAAAAACACAACAGGAATTACACTTGCAGAGAATAAGGGAGCCATGGTTACATCAACATCAGAACACGAGGAGGCTATTTAGCTCCGTGAGCCTATTCCACCATTCACCCAAATCATGGTAATCTTCCTCATCATAACACATCCCTGTCTTTGTCCCATAATCCTTCAGCATTTTCATTCAAAATCTACCAATCTCAGATTTAAAATTTGCAAATGATTTCCAATCAATCGCTGTTTGTGGAACTTTATCAAACTTTATCCATTTCTGTGAAGAAAAGTGTTCCCTGATATCACACCTCAATGATCTGACTCTAACAGTTTATCTGTTTAATCTTTCTTCTTAAATTAAGCCTTGGAATCCAAGTATCACATCAGTAAATCTACACTGCACTTCCACTCAGAGGGATACTCTCGTTAAGCCGTGGTGCCCAGCCCTGACAGCTTGGTCTAACTAGGTTCGGATTTGCTGAAGCATGACTTCTAATCCTTTGGTATCTCGTCTTCTGTCGAGATCAATGTCAACATTCTACCGGCCCCTTGGTCACGTTTCTGAACCTGTTTGTGACATTTTCATGAACGAAACAGCTGGATCAATCCCATCAAGTTTCTTTGGAGTCCACTGTCTCTATTTTCACAATCAAGAAACATCCTATTTTGATCCAACCTCTCACTTGACGACACAAACTCATCTGTCGTTTTTTTTCATTTACTGAATCTATCAATATTACTTTATAATGCTATGCTTCCATCTACCTACACGTGGAATCGCAGTAATCTGCAGAGTGGCCCCAAATTTTGAATGTGGCTTTCCTTTCATTATAAATAGTGAATAATTAGGGCTCCAACATCAATCCGTGCAGGATATCACTAAACATATCCTTCCAATGAGAATATCTCTTATTATCTCCACAAATGTCTCTTGTTCAAATCAAGTTCCTCTGCAAGGTCATCTTTTGCATCTTATTACCTTTAATGGAGAGTAGAAAGGTGTTAATTTAGGGACATTCTTTGCAGTCAAATTTGCCTTGTGTTTATCTGATTGGGGGAGCAATGAATCCCATTAAATTTTAATCTTTGTCTTCATGACATGGTAACTCAATCACAAAGATTAATAATGTTAAATACTTATTCTCCTTCCTGATTGATAAACTCTGGGCACATTGTTACCGAGTGGTACTCGCTTTTTTTTTCAAAAACACAGGCCCCTCCCAACTGTTGGCTCACACCCGTTACACCAGATGGTCCTCGTCCTCTCCATCTGAATCTCATGGCAAGGTACCTCGAACATGGAGAGGAGCAACTATTCCAAGCACTGAGCTCCCAGTAATTGGTACCACCATTCACCCTAATCCATAGGAGAAGCCGATTGGTCCCGCACTATGTCTTCAATAGAATCATCCTGCTGGCTGCGTTTCTTCCGCATATTAAAGTGGTGATGGCTCTCTGATGGCAGAAGGGAATGGACGGATTTCTCTTCAATCTCATCTTTCGTCATTGACTTGTCGAACTCATGGGAGTACTCAGTGGCAAGAGAAGCAGAGTCTGGAGGGACAATAAATGATTGACATTGTTCTTTGTTATTTTCCATTGCTCAGTGAAAGGTTTAGAACTTGAACTTGAAGTTAGGGGCTGAGCTAGAATCTTTGAATTAATTATCTGCTCAAGGAGCAGAGTGGGGCTACAATTATTGATTCAACACAACTTTGATATTGAATCACACATTGTTTAAGTTTCCTTATGCACAACCACAGATCCAAGGGAAACACAAGGAAGTTGGATTGAATAGCTTAAGCGCATGACTGAATAAAGGAATCTTGAAATTAATCAGTGCAGGACATGTGCCTATTTGACCCACATATCCTTTGGGTAGGGAAGGAGTGCTCACGTCGCAAAAGGTTTGATTGATTCAAATCATCTAACTGAAGAGACACATTTCCCTGCTTAAGTCATGACATCAGTGGAAGGACAAAACATCATTTCTGCTTAAAGAATTCACCTTTCTCACCAGGTAATGAAGGCACACTGTCTCTGTGGATCGAGTCGTTGGCCACTGTTTGAACCACCTCCTCAATAGAGCTATTTCCCTTTTGTGTGGTCAGAGGTTCTGCTTTTCTTCAAGAATGGTAAGGGTGAGCTGCCTTGTTTACTGCTGCCACTGCTGCTTCTATAGAAATGTCACAGAACAACACAGATGCATAGTTTCAGGACACAAAAACAGGTTCTCAGTATTTATGATTTACACAGGCCTCCTTCTCAACCTAAACCCATCAACATAGTTTTCTTCGATTTCTTATATTCCAAGCTCCTCCTTGAATTCATCTCTTATTTGCTTCAATTATTCCTGATGAAGTAAGTTCTACATTCAAACCCCTTTTTGGTGAAGACTTTGTCGCCCTCTGCAAATTCCCCATTAGATTTAATAGTGATTACAATTATATCCCCAGATCCAGTGGATTCTGTCATTCGCAAGCAGAAACATCTTTTCCATGTCTACTCGTTCAAACGTAACTGGACCATGTCACTCTTTTTCAATGAGACAACACTGCCCAATCTTACTTGATGAATTCAAACTCAGTTTGGATATAATTCCAGTAACTATTCTTTACCTTCCCCGATCCGAACTGTGTGCAGTGCTCCAAGGGTGATCTGTCCATGGTCCTACACATACCGAACACATTTCCATTCTGTCGCCCCAGAAATAAACCCATGACCTACTTCTCGATCTAACCTCACAAACCGGTGCCATTTGCTGCCAGTGACTCATTCCTATCTCCAGATCCCTCTGCCCTATTTAAGGACAAATTTCCAAAGATGAAGTGGTCTCTTTAGTCTTTTGATCACAGTGTACTACCTCACACATGGGTGGAGGTTAATCTTCCACAGCTTTGACTGCAATATTCCCTTAACCAAATCTTCCCAACAGTAAATCTTCCTAAAAACAAAACTCCAATATATTAATGTACTTAATCTCATCAACTATTTCATATTTGAAAAGCACGAACTGTCCAGCTCAGTTTTGAACCAACATCCTCTGCCACAATTATTAAAATGTCACAAGCTGAACGACAAACACTATTTCCATTCATATTCATTGGAGCCCAAGAATGAGAGGTGGTATCGTTGAGGGTCTATAAAATGGTCAAGGGGTTGATCAAGTAGATGCAGAGAAGCTGATTCAATCTACAATGAGTTGTCGTAAGTTTACAATAAAGGGAAAGTTGGAGGAAATACTTCTCTCAGAGGATGATGAATCTTGGGAATTCACTACCTCAGAACAATGTGGATTCTGGGACATGAAGTAAATTTAAATAAGAGACACACGGATTTTTAATTAGTAATGGGTTGAAGAGTTAAGGAGAGCTGGCAGGAAAGTGGTGTTCAGGCCAAGATGAGATTAACTATGTCTGTATCAAATGGCAGAGCAGGTACAAGGGGCTGGATTAATAATCCTGCTCCTAATTATGATGCTCTAATATTCTTATTTCAAAAGGAAGAAGTAAGAGGAATGGACTAATACAAGGTGTTTAATGGGCATGGTATTGGAAAGACTATGTTGAGAGGCTGTTTGATTTGGTGAGGTGAGGCACAATATCTCTACAGTAGTGTCAGCAGACCAGCTGGGCCCAGCACAGGGAAAAGATGTCTTTTTGGCAACATCTTTCCCCACCTATCCGTTTCTAGCCACTACCTTATTCCCCACTCCCTAGCTTTCAGCCTGAAGCTCCTTCACCAAAAACCTTGCAGCCTCTTTTTTCAAACCCACCATCACCGAATCCCCCACCATCAACATTCTGGGGGCTTTACTATTGACTAGAAATTGAAGTGGACTTTCCATATAACTACGGTAAGTAAACCACCCTCCAAATCTCTTAAGCCTGTCCACCATCTACAAGAATCAACTCAGGAGTGCAATAGGATATTCACAACTTGGCTAGGTTTGGGTGCAGCTCCAAGAACACTCAAGAAGCTTTCTCTGACACCTCGCTTCCCTTCCTGGACCTCTCCATCTCCATTAGTGATGACCGACTTGACACTGACATTTTTTACAAACCCACTGACTCCCATAGCTACCTGGATTACACCTCTTCCCACCCTATCTCTTGCAAAAATGCCATCCCATATTCCCAATTTCTCCGCCTCCGCCATATCTGCTCCCAGGAGGACCAGTTCCACCATTGGACACACCAGATGGCCTCCTTCTTTAGAGACCGCAATTTCCCTTCCCACGTGATTAAAGATGCCCTCCAACGCATCTCGTCCACAGCCCGCACCTCCGCCCTCAGACCCCATCCCTCCAACCGTAACAAGGACAGAACGCCCCTGGTGCTCACCTTCCACCCTACAAACCTTCTCATCAACCAAATCATCCACCGACATTTCCGCCACCTCCAAGAAGACCCCACCACCAGGGATATATTTCCCTCCCCACCCCTTCCCGCCTTCCGCAAAGACCGTTCCCTCCGTGACCACCTGGTCAGGTCCACACCCCCCTACGACCCACCCTCCCATTCTGGCACTTTCCCCTGCCACTGCAGGAACTGTAAAACCTGTGCCCACACCTCCTCCCTCACCTCTATCCAAGGTCCTAAAGGAGCCTTCCACATCCATCAAAGTTTCACCTGCACATCCACCAATATCATTTATTGTATCCGTTGCTCCCGATGTGGTCTCCTCTACATTGGGGAGACTGGGCGCCTCCTAGCAGAGCGCTTTAGGGAACATCTCCGAGACACCCGCACCAATCAACCAAACCGCCCCGTGGCCCAACATTTCAACTCCCCCTCCCACTCTGCCGAGGACATGGAGGTCCTGGGCCTCCTTCACCACCGCTCCCTCACCACCAGACGCCTGGAGGAAGAATGCCTCATCTTCCGCCTCGGAACACTTCAACCCCAGGGCATCAATGTGGACTTCAACAGCTTCCTCATTTCCCCTTCCCCCACTTCATCCTAGTTTCAAATTTCCAGCTCAGTTACTGTCTCCTTGACTTGTCCGACCTGCCTATCTTGTTTTCCACCCATCCACTCCACCCTCTCCTCCTTGACCTATCACCTTCATCTCCTCCCCCACTCACCCATTGTACTCTATGCTACTCTCTCCCCACCCCCACCCTCCTCTAGCTTATCTCTCCAAGCTTCAGGCTCACTGCTTTTATTCCTGATGAAGGGCTTTTGCCCGAAACGTCGATTTCGCTGCTCGTTGGATGCTGCCTGAACTGCTGTGCTCTTCCAGCACCACTAATCCAGTATTTGGTTTTCAGCATCTGCAGTCATTGTTTTTACCTCGTGTCAGGGAAAAGCAGACTGCTTGACTGGCACCACATTCACTCCCTCCTCCACTGATGCCCAGAGCAGCACTATGTACTATCTACAAGATACATTACATCAATTCATAACACTTCAATAGCATCTTCCAAACCTATGACCAATACCAAATAAAAGGAAAAGGGAAGCAGTTTCATGGGAACATCACCTCCTGTAGGTTCCCTTCCAAGCCACTACCATCTGGAGTTGAAAATCTTTCAGCAGTCCTGAAGTGTCATTGAGCCAAAGTTCTGGAATTCCCTCCCAACAGCATTACCAATAGGCCTACCACCCACACGGACTGCAGTGATTCAAAAAGGCAGCTCACAACCACCTTCTCAAGGGCATTAGAATGAGGGAATAAATGTTCGCACAGCCAGTGACACCCATATTCCATAAATTCATTAATTCCTTCATGCCTCCTCCTTCCTTCCACAACACCCCCACCCATCGACAGCTGCGCTGCACAAACACAAATCCTTGAGCAGCATGTGGTAACCCACAAGGAGGCCCAAGCTACATTCAAGCCGTGCTCAGACAGGGGTGGTCCTGAACGAACAATCATCCCCAGTAATTCACACACCAAAGTCAACAGTGAAACTATCAGTTGTCAATGTTTTCACAAAGAGATTGGTTGGGACACGGGATGAACGGCCAGTGGAAGTGGTAGATGCAAGTACAGTTACAACATTTAAAAGACATTTGCAGAGGCACATGAATAGGAAAGGTTGAGGAATATGAGCCAAATGCTGGCAAACTGCACTGGCATAGTTTGGGAAATTTGGTTGACATGGATGAGTTGGACGGAAGGGTTCATTTCCATGTTGGTGACTATGATTCTATTCTTTTCAGCCACAGTGGCATTTTGCAATTGTCCTAAACTATGGTGTAATTGAACAAGTTAATGGAGGCTTTTGACATCAGGGCCACAGTCCTCTGTAGGCAAGGTGTTGAGTAGTAGTTGCAATTTAGTGGACATTTAATAAACAACATAATGAAGAAGTATAGAAGGAAATTACTACAGATGTTGGAATCTGTACTGAAAACAGCAAATGCTGGAGCTGACAGCAGGTCAGAAAGCATCCATGGAGACCAAGCAAGTTAACGATGTGTCTCGATGACTCGATCAGAGATCTGAAGAAGTGTCATCTGGACTCAAAGTGTCAGCTTGGTCTCTCCATCGATTTTTTTTTAAAACAAGTTCATGGGATGAGAGTGTCATTGGCTCAGCAGCATTCAAAATTCATCCCTAATTGCCTAATGGGCAGTTAAAAGTCAAGCTCATTGCTGTGTGTCTGGAGTCACATGTAGGACAAACTAGGTAAGGATGGTAGCTTCTTACTTCAATCACGTTAGTGAACCAGATGGGTTTTCCTTAACCCCACAAAGGATTCATGGTCATGAGATTCTTAATTCCAGATATTCACTGAATTCAAATTCCACCATTTCCTGTGGCACAATTCGAACCTGGTTCTCCAGAATGCAACCTGGATCCTTTTATTCCTTATGAAGGGCTTTTGCCCGAAACGTCGATTTCGAAGCTACTTGGATGCTGCCTGAACTGCTGTGCTCTTCCAGCATCACTAATCCAAAGTGTTTGGATAAACAGTCGAGCAGTAATACCACTCAGCCATCAGCTCCCTCCTGTGATCTTCAGTATTTGTTGTTTTCAGTTCTCAAGAAATATGTTATGCATTAATTTTGAACTCTGTAAAAGCATCCACAGTGAACACAAAAAGCCCACCTCCAGTCATGATGTTTGAGTCTGGATGACTCAGTCAGACTGGCTAATGAGGTGGAGTTACGCATTTTAATATCTGGCAGTTTCTCCGCGGTTTCGGCTGGCGTTGGGCTGCTCTCATTCCTTCTGCGATGAAACAAACAAAGAAATGACAGGCTATACTCCCCACTAAGTCTCTAAATTCAATTGTACCGCAACCAATGTAATTTATTTTAAATCAAAAATGTTTCAGTGAAAGAAATTTCAGCAAGCTCACCACCTCCTGTCTCAGTTTAATGGGAAATGGGATCAATTCTGTAACGCCTACTGTCCCAGTGGAAAAGGCCACTGGTTTAAGCCCTTGAACAGGCTATCAGCTGATCTGAGTTTTCGATCTTATTCTTTGACAGATTGCAACATGTTTTGCAAAAGGGGGCATGCAGACAGGACAAACTTCAATTATATTCAACACAAGAAAAGGAAATTCCATTTAAATGAGGCAGATTAATTGAGATCAGGCCTCAGGTGAGGATACAAACAGTCAAGTTTGGAACTTCCAGAGACCATCAAGATTGTCCATTCAATTACTGAAGTTTGTCTCATATTGCTTTCCCAATCAACCTATTTCAATGCATTATGACACCTCTGGAGCAGGTGGGAGAGTTTCAGGCCTTCTGGCTCAAAGTTGAAGACACTACCACAGCATCACAAGAGCACTGTGTTTTAGGCTGAGTAACTGGTGGGTTAATTTGCCCAATTATCTTACTAATCCGGAAGATACTGTTACCATCCTAATGCTGGGAAATAAGCAAGGTATTAATGGGAGCAAAGATGTTACAACAGTCTCTCTGACAAGGGACAAAATATCTTCCATCTGTTGTTTTGTTCATCCTTCGATAGTTGGAAATTTTTAAACTTTCTGGTCTACCATCATCTTTGCAGTTTTGTACATCTTTTCTTTCAATTTGATGTCCCTCATAATTCCCTCAGCTATGCACCGCTGTTCATCGTGCATTTCTTTTACAAGTTAATATATATTGTTGAGAATTATAAAATAACTGAATATATTCTTCTGCTTTAACATTCTAACTAGAGTCCCATTCCAGTTTAGGGAATTACTACCTTATCCCCTTGTCACTGCCTTTAAGTTTAGATACTCGTTGAAGAACCAAATTCCTCACCCTAAAGCTCGATTCTATCATGCTGCATTGCATCTTACCAAAAGGGTCTTTTACTTTGAGCTCATTATTCAATCATATTATCAGGTCTAAAATAGCTGTTCCATGATTGGTTCCAAAGCATCTGTTCTGTAAAATTGCACAGAGCAGTCGACCTCAAATTGCTTCAGAAGATAACATAAGCTGAGTGCACAATACTATTTTAACTAACAGAGAACACTCTGAATACCAGGATTCTGTTAGATCCCCAAAATTACTCAGAGCATGGAATCCCTATGTTGTGGAAACAGGCCCTTCAGCCCAACAAATCTACACCAACCCTCCAAAGAGTATCCCAACCGAACCTATTCCTCA
The DNA here is from genome assembly GCF_047496795.1 of Chiloscyllium punctatum. Taxonomy (NCBI): domain Eukaryota; kingdom Metazoa; phylum Chordata; class Chondrichthyes; order Orectolobiformes; family Hemiscylliidae; genus Chiloscyllium; species Chiloscyllium punctatum. The sequence continues at coordinate 15,651 of NW_027309936.1, forward strand.
ATGTCTACCCCTGATTAATGCACCAAAACTGTGCATCGCTGGACAATTCACCTAACCTGCAGTTCTTCGGATTGTGGGTTTGCAGCTCTGGTTCACAGTTGCTTCATGAAGTCTGAATGTTGTTGCCTCTATTAGTCCAACAGCACTGTCACTAACACAGGAGCTGTTCCCCCAGATCGGTTTGTGGCAGTCAGAGATCCTGCTACAACCTGCACACATGCCAACCTAGCCATCTCGATCAGAAAGAATTAGTACAGCACAGATTAGAAGGCAACTTGGAGCACATTGTGCTTTTGAAATCAGAGGCCCCTATTCAACCCATCACAACTGTGCCACCTTTTTAAAATAGGTATTTAGCTAGATCCCTGCTCTCACAGTAATGCAAATAATTTCTTTTTGCAAGTATTCAAATTAATTTTGGAAATTAAAGTGAATCAGCTGCCACCTCCTTTGCAGATGATCTCAGATCTTCTTTGAAACAGCAAAACCCAATGAGAACATTCAGGCATCCAATGTTTAAAAAAATCACATCCTCAGTCACTGTAATATGATGAGTTTTGTTTTACATAATTCTTAGCAAAAGTTAATTTGAAGCAAAAAGGAGAACTCGAAGAGAAAGGTGAACCGCCCGTGGGTAACAAAGGCAGTCAAGAGCAGTACCCACAAGGAAAAGAATGACATAGCCGCGGATGACTAAAAAGGGAGAAAATTGATCATGCAATTAAATTGACAAGAAACAAAAATGAATGGCAAGAGTTGTACAGGTATATAAAAATTGATTATCTAAAGTCAGCATCGAACCCTTGGAGGTTCTGACTGTGGAATTGATAATGTGTACAGGGAATCAGCAGATAATTTAAACCTATATTTTACATTGATCTTCAGGAAGGAGGATACCGTTATCATCCTAAAGGTAGCAAATAAGCAAGTTAATCATGGGTAGAAAAATGTTATAACAGTCTTTGTTACAAGGGACAAAGTATTGACCAACTAATAGGACTAATGGCAGACAGGACCTAATGGCCTGGATCAAACACTTTTAGGGCAACTGACTGCAGAGATATTCAAGGCATCGATTGGAATATTCCAGAATCAGGGGATACAGGAAGCATCCAGTGAATTGATGCACCTGTTCAAGAAGGGAAGGGAGACAGAAATCAGGAAACTATAGACTAGTTAGTTTAATATCTGCTTTTGTAATACGGCAGAGTCGAATATTAAAGTAATAAATAGAAGGACATTTAGAAAAGCTTATCATTTAACATGGTAGTCTGGGTTTTGTGAAAGAGACACTATGAAAAATTTGCGACAGTTCATTAAGGAGATAACAAGCAGGGCTGATAAAGGGCAATCCAATGATGTTCTGTGTTTGGATTTTAGAAATGCAAATGATAAGGTGCTTCAGCAAAGTTAATTGCATAATACAGGAGCTCACTGTGTCAGGGGTGACGTATTTGCATAGAGTGAGGATTGGTTTACCACACCGGCTGTTGCCGAGACCTCACTTGGAGTACTGTATACAATGTTAGCTCCCATATTTAATAAGGGATAAACCAGTATTGGAGACCATTCAAAAAAAGATTCAGCAAGCTGCTTTGAGAACGAAAAGGTTGACCTATCAAAAATAGCTAAACAGGTTAGGTCATTATTCAATAGAATCTCGACAAACAGATTACTTACAGTGTGTAAACAGGCCCTTGGCCTAACAAGTCCACACCGATCCGCCGAAGCACAACCCAACCAGACCCATTTCCCTACATTTACCCCTTCACCAAACACTACAGGCAATTTAGCATTGCCAATTCACCGAACCTGCACTTTTTTTTGGATTGTGGGAGGATACCAGAGCACCCGGAGGAAACCCACGCAGACAACGTGCAAACTCCACACAGAGAGTAACCTGAGGCAGGAATTAAACCCAGGTCTCTAGCACTGTGAGACATCAGTGCTAACCACTGTGCCACCCACATAATATAAGGGGTGATCTTATGGAAACAAGATTCTGAGGAGCTTGACAGGGTAGATGTTGACTCGATCTTCTAGCACCAATGAAGTCTCAAACCAGGGGACATTACATAAGGGAACATTCATTTTGTAAAAAATGTAAAGAATTATTTTCTCGCAGTGAATGGCTAGAATTTTCTAGCCCAAACAATTGTGAAAGTAAAATGTGGTAGGGGAATGGATCTGGTTGGGTTACTCTTCAGAGGGTCAGTGTGGCGTGTTGGGCCGAAGGGCCTGTTTCCACGCAGTAGGGAATTTATGATTCTATCTCAAATTATCCTAAAAGAGGGCAGATAGATTTTTGAAATATTGAGCAGTTGAGGGCTATGCGGATCAAGCATAAAAGAGGTATTGAGGTCTGGGTTGGCCCAGCCATGATCTGACAGAATGGGGGGAACAAGCTGAAGGGAATGAATGCCCTACTCCTGCTCCGATTCCTTGAGGCTCCATTTCATGCTTTTTCTATCTCCAAAGAAGAGTTTGATACAATGTGCTGAACATCTCAGATGTTGTGAAAATGGGATGTTTATGTACGGGATCATTTGGCATTGTTTCATCAATCACAGCTATACAGTCATGAGTAGGAAGGCAATTCCCTCCATGAATCAAGGAAATCTACTGCAGAGCTCACACAAAGGGATCCTTCCTCTCAGTAAACTCTTCCATCATATGACCCAACATATCAGCAAAAGCAGGATGCACTGCGCATGCTCTAGCCAACAAAGGGACCCCGGTGATTGATGTCAGCTCCGGACCAATGAAAGGACTGTGGGCGGATCTGGAGGACCCGGCGGAAGGTTGGTCCTCCAACCAATCAAAGTGAACTAGGGGCAGAACTAGATAAACCACGTGATCACTCGCGCGCGGAGGAGAGTCGCTGTAATGGATGCTCAGGAAGTTATGGAGCGAAAGGATACGGTAAGGAAAGAAATAAATAAACAGAGAGAAACGGGAGAGGTTTTACAAACATGTTGTGCACGTCGGAAAACACAAATTTGAACGTCCCAGTCCCGTGTTTGGAGTAAACGGGGAATTGCCTCAGTGTGGCTGCAGGCCTGAGTGAGCGCCGCCATCTTTATTCGGGGCAACGATTCACTGGACACGTGCGTGTCCGCCATCTTTGTAGGGGGCAAGGTGCAGCCAGGCGCATGTGCAGCCTTTCTCTGGTCCAGTTATTGGGTAGAATTTACACAAATCACATTCAAACTCAGAGAAATGGATTTTTATTTCTGGATTTGTTTTGTCATTCATTTAGATGACTTGCTGTCGTAACTGAGTTTGCAGGTCATTCAAAATTGGAGGTATTGTGCACAATGAAGAAGGTTAATGTGAGATATCGATCAGATACGGATTAATTTAGATAAATGTGAGGTGCTGCATTTTGGAAAATCAAGTCAGGGCAGGACTTATACACTAGGGGAAAGTGAAGACTGCAGATGCTGGAGATCAGAGCTGAAAGATGTGTTGCTGGAAAATCACAGCAGGTCAAGCAACATCAAGGGCTCATGTCCGAAACGTCGATTCTCCTGATCTTTGGATGCTGCCTGACCTGCTGTGCTTTTCCAGCAACACGTTTTTCAGCCCAGGACTTATACACTGAATGGCAAGGCCCCGGAGACGCTTGCAGAACAAAGAGACCTTGGACTGCGGGTTCATAGTCCTTGCAAGTCAATTTGCAGGTAGATAGGATGATGAAGAAGGTGTTCAGTGTATTTTCCTTTATTGGTTAGAGCATTGAGTATAGGATGTGGGAAGTCATGTTGCTGTACAGGACATTCGTTATGTTACTTTTGGAATAGTGTGTGCAATTCCGGCCTGCCTCCCTTCAGAAGGGTGATGTGAAACTTGAAAGGTTTCATAAAAGACTTGCAAGGATGTTGTGAGGTTTGGAGGATTTGAGCGACAGGATGAGGCATAAAAGGCTGGGGCTGTTTTCTCTGGAGTGCCATAGACTGAGCAGTGATGTTATGGAAGTTTATACAATCATGAGGAGCATGAACAGGGTTAATGAACAAGGTGTTTTCCCTTGAGCAGTGGTGTCCAAAAGTAGAGGACATTGCTTTAGGGTGAACGGGGCAAAAATTCAAAGGGGCCTAAAAGGCAACTCTTTCATGCAGTGGGTGGAATGAGCTGCCAGAGAAAGTGGTGGAGGCTAGTACAATTAAAACATGTTAAAGGCATCTAAATAGACGCATGATCTGATTAGGAAGCGTTTACAGGAATATGGGCCAAGTGTTGGCAAATGGGAATAGATTAGGTTCGGATACCGGGTTGGCATGGATGAGTTAAACCGAAGGGTATGTGTCAGTGCTATACATCTCTATGACTGTGGGATCATAACAGTTTATACAGCTTTGCTTCATCTCTGGGCTCCCTTATGAGCACTTTGTCAATATCTAGCTTACTCAGTATTGAACAATGGGTGTATTTTTGGTCTGTTTAGTATTTTACGATTACTTTTACAGACATTTTTGTCAGTTAATTTTTCTCTGCTGCCCAGCCCCTGACCATGTGCTGGTTATTAATTTTTTTTTCTGGAAAATATTTGACAGTCAAGAATTCTTTTTTCCAATAAGCAAGTGTATGTTCCTTCCATTTCTGACTATCAAATTCTGCACCATTTTCATTCCCTGTAATCCATTTTGCACTCCCTGAAACATCAACTGTGTTTCTCCTTCCACAGATACCAGTGATTAATGTCAAAGCCCTGTTGTCTGTGGAGAGGGTGATGTTTGACTTTCTTGTACAGCTGCAGTTTGTGTGGTGAAGGTGCTCCCACAATGTGATTAGGTAAGAGACATTACAGAGTATTCTTTACAGCAACAGTGATGATTTGAAGGTAATGTCCAAATCAAGAACAGTTTGTAGTTTTATTATCCTGCTTATAATTTCACAAAAATATTATTGGGAACTTTAGACACAAGGTCAGAGACTGATGATATTAGGTCAGGTGACCAAAAGTATTGCCAAATAAGCAGGATTTGAGGAATGTCTTAAAGGGGGAAAGCAGACCTGTGAGGTTTTGGCTGCGAATTTAAAAAAATGTTGCTTTGGCAACTGTAAAAGCAGCCAGACAGGTGAAGTAATGAATTAACAGATCATTGGGAGTCTCGAACAGAATGGGTTGTCGAGTTCTTCAAGGATGTGTGATGCGGTGAGCTAGGGATGATCACAATCAGGAATTAAATCAAGGGTGAGAATTTTAAATTGAGGGATGTGGGCCGGATGCTGGCAGGTGAGACTAGATTGGGTTGGGATATCTGGTCGGCATGGACGGGTTGGATTGAAGGGTCTGTTTCCATGCTGTACATCTCAGTGGCTTTATGTTGTTGATTATGAATAGGAGCCTTTTGATGGATCAACAAGTTTTGGTACGAGGGAGCACTTGGGCAGCAGAGATTTAGTTTTTCTGAAGATTACAGGGAGGTTGAATGTGGGAAGCTAGCCAGGAGTATGTTTGGATACTGAAGTCTGGAGATGAGAGGATATGAGCTGAGACAAGGGTAGAATCGGCTAGAAATAGTGATCTTGTAGTGGGACTGGGCTGTCACCCTCACTTCGCCTCTGGGATTCAGTTAGTTGTCAGGTTGTTAATCAGGGCCGTAACACAATCGGGAGCTGGGTGGCCCTGGTGGAGCCTAAACTGAGTGTCACTCAGCTGACTGTTGCAGAGCAGCAGCTGCTTGGTAGCCCTGTTGATGACATCTTCCATCACTTTACTGCTGATCGAGTGTGGACTGATAGAGGGAAATTGGCTGGGTTGGATTGCCCTGTGTTTTTGTGTTGAACATCTCTGGGCAATGTTCTACATTGTCGGTAGATGCCAGTGCTGGAGTGGTACTTGGATTGGTGGGTGGCAAGTTCTGGAACTCAAACCATCAGTATTATTGCCAGAATATTGGTAGGGCCCGTAGCCTTTGCACTACTTAACCACTTCTTGATGTTATTCAAACTGAATCAAACTGGCTTAAAACTCACATCTGTAATGTTAGAAACCACTGGTTAAGATGGATCATCCCACTTTGCACTTCTGGCTGAAGATTGCTGCAAATGCTGTTGTCTTGTCTGGTGCGTGGGTGTGTGAGACCCCTCCATCGGTAAGGGTGGGGATATCTGTGATGTTTCCTCCAGTGCGTTGTTTAATTGTCCATCACCGTTCACAACTGGGTGTGGCAGAGCTGCAGAGCTCCGATCTGATCCATTGGTTGTGGGATCGTTTAGCTCTGTTGCTTGCTGCTGATGCTGTTTGACATGAAATAGCTTCAGGAAATGGTTTAAGTTGACTCCAAAGAGAATAAACAAAAATATATCACAGACAAAAAATGAACTAGACCAGAGAATAGGACCCCTTACAGATTAACGAGGCTGTCTATGGAACCACCGGGGGGTGGGAAAGATATGCGAATATTTCACGTCATTTTTACTGAAGAAAGATGTGGAAGCTCGAGAATTTGGAGAAATAAACAGAGAGAACATGAAAGTATCCATGTTATAGTGGAGGTGTTACTGGATGTCTTGAATCGCATCAAGGTGGATAAATCCCTGGGACCTGATCAGATGTATCCCGGAACGTTCTGGAAATCTAGGGAAGTGATTTCTGGGCCTCTCCTGAGGTATTTGTATCATTGATAGCGACAGGTGAGATGTCATTATTTTTAAAAGATGATAAGGAGAGGCCATGGAACAAGAGAAAAGTGAGCCTGAAGTCAGTGGCAGGCAAGTTGTTGGAAAGGATTCTGAGGGACAGGATATCCATGTGTTTGGAAAAGTAAGGAATAATCATTGACTGTTCTCAATGTGGCTTTGTACGTGCACAATAGTGTCTCACTAACTTGACTGAATGTTTTGAAGTGACAAAGAAAATTGATTAAGCCAGGCGGTGAACGTTGTTTATATGGACATTCAACAAGGTTCCACAAAGCAGACTGGTTAGCAGGGTTAGATAACATGGAATGAAGGGAGAACAAGCCATTTGGGTACAAAACTGGCTTGATGGTCGGAGACAGAGGGTGATGATGGAGGTTTGCTTTGTGGACTGGAGGACTGTGAGCAGCAGTGTGCTACAAGGATCAATTATTGGGTCCTTAAATAAATGACTTGGGTGTGAATATATGAGGTATGGTTAGTAGATTTACACAAGACACCAAAAATGGAGGTGTAGTGGACAGCGAAGAAGGTTAGTTCAGAATACAACAGGATCTTGATCAGATGGGCCAGTGGAGCAAGGAATAGCAGATAGAGTTAAATTTAGATAAATGTTAGCTGTTGGATTTTGGAAAGGCAAATCAGGGCAGGACCTATACACTTACTGGTAAGGTCCTGGGAAGTTTTGCTGAACAAAGAGACCATGAAGTGCAGGTTCATAGTTCCTTGAAAGTAGAGTCACAGGTAGGCAAGGGAGTGAATGCAGCGTTTGTTATGCTCTCCGTCATGTTGTGGCTGTACAGGACATTGATTAAGGCTCTTCTGGAATTCTGTTTTCAGTTCCAATCTCCCTGTTCCAGGAATGATGTTGTGAAGCTTGAAACCTTTCAGAAAATGTTTGCAAGGACTTTGCCAGAGTTGGACAGTTTAAGGGCAGTGCATGTTTGGAGTGAGCTGCCAAGGGAAGGGGTGGAGGAGAGTACAATTACAACATTTAAAAGACATTGATTAAGCCACTTCTCGAATTCTGTTTTCAGTTTGAATTTCCCTGTTCTGGGAAGGATGTTGTGAAATGTGAAAAGGTTCGGACAGGATTTACAAAAACGTTGCCAGGTTTGGAGGATTTGGGCTACAGGGAGAGGCTGAATAGGCTGGGGTTAATTTCCCTAGAGAGTCCAAGACTGAGAGGTGATTTCATGGAGATTTATAAAATCACGAGGGGCATGGATAAGGTGAGCAGCCGGGGTTCTTTTTCCTGAGGTTAGGTGGGTCCAAAACTAGAGCACATGGTTGAGAGGGCAACGATTTAAAAGGAATCTAAGGTGCAACGTTTTCAAGCTGAGTGTGGTGTGTGTATGGAATGAGCTGCCAGATGCAGTAGTGGAGGCTGATAAAATCACAACATTTAAAAGGCATCCGATTGGGTACGTGAACAGTAAGGGTTTTGATGGATACAGGCTGGCAAATGGGACTTCGTTGGCATGGACGAATTGGACCGAAGTTCTGTTTCTGTGCTGCACATATCTATGGTGTTAATAAACTAAGATGCGTTCCTCTTTTGTGGAGAGCAAGCTGCAGCACAGATAATTATCCTTGGTGCTGAGAAGCTGAAGCAGTGATTTCAACCTGGTGCAGATTTGGTTCCAAGGTCTTGAATTTGCGGAGAGAGAGGAATTGATAACACTGTCACAACTTTTAGTAACTACTTTCAAGTAATTGGCAAATAATATAAGGTGAAAATGTGAACATTATTGTACTCAGTAAGCTCTGAGCATCTGGAACATTCTGAACGACACAGATTCAGCAGGTATTCTGAAAGAGACTTGGAATTTCAATTTTTAAGGAAATATTTGGGGGGCTGTGGGCAAATAGGAGGGGAATTGGGACAGATTTGCAGCATCTCCAGAGGGAGAGAGTACAGCCCCAATGGGCTGAATAGCCCCCAGGCCCTGTGCTCTGTGATACTGCCCCATTCACTGTGAATGGTGAAGCTCATCCCAGGGCAGAGAGAGGGATTAGCCCTCCACTCTCATCACAATGGGGCCCAGCTGATTGACGGCAGCTCCAGACCAATGGGAGGAGAGTCTGTGTGGTCCTGCAGCCAATGGGAGTGAATGAGGGGTGTGGCCAGCAAGATGACACAGGTCCATGAGCTGTGCAGGTGCCGTGTCACTGGTTGGGGTTGGGAGAGACAGCAGAGACTGGGACAGAGGCTGTTGGACCTGAATTACAAACTCCCGGGAAATTAGAACCAAAAAACTGTGGAAGATGTAAATCAGAAACAACAACCAGGAGGTTCTGGAAAAGCTCAGCAGGTCTGGCAGTATCTGTGATGAGAAATGGGCGGCACGGTGGCACAGTGGTTAGCACTGCTAAATTCCCGCCTCAGGCGACTGACTGTGTGGAGTTTGCACGTTCTCCCCGTGTCTGCGCGGGTTTCCTCCGGGTGCTCCGGTTTCCTCCCACACTCCAAAGATGTGCAGGTCAGGTGAATTGGCCATGCTAAATTGTCCGTAGTGTTAGGTAAGGGGTAGATGTAGATGTAGGGGTATGGGTGGGTTACGCTTCGGCGGGGTGGTGTGGACTTGTTGGGCCGAAGGGCCTGTTTCCACACTGTAAGTAATCTAATCTAAATCAGAGTTAAAGTTTCAGATCCAGTGTCCCTTCCACAGAACTGATACTGAAAGAAAAAATGTTGGTTTATATGCAGCAGGTAGGGTTTAGGGGAGGATGTAAGGAGTAAAGGATAGGTGGGAATAGAGCGAGAAGAAGGGTTGGATAAAGGAGTGGATAACGATCTAGCTGGGGGAGGGCGACTAGCTGTTAGTGGAAACTGTTAGTGGCTAACCATAGGTAGTGTGTAATGGCAGGCTGTGAGAACAGTGCCTGGTGTGTGGGGTAGGGGGGCTAGGACATGGGGTTGCTAAAGTATCGTTAGCCACTAACCGTCTCCGTTGTAAGCTGTTCTCCTCAGACATCACTCCATGATTGGAGCTGCAGAGGACACAGCTGCAGATGGGCGGCACAGTGGTTAGCACTGCTGCCTCACAGCGCCAGAGACCCGGGTTCTATTCCCGCCTCAGGCAACTGTGTGGAGTTTGCACATTCTCCCAGTGTCTGCGTGGGTTTCCTCCGGGTGCTCCGGTTTCCTCCCACAGTCCAAAAATGTACAGGTTAGGTGAATTGGCCATGTGCATGGCCATGTGCATTGCCCATCGTGTTAGATGTAGGGGAATGGGTCTGGGTGGGTTGCTCTTTAGATGGTTTGTCTGATCTAAACACCTCTTCAATATCCTTCCCAACCCCCTCTGTACTCCTCAAAGATGTATCTTAAAGTTGTTCTCTTTAATCAATGTTTCCAGCATTCGTGAAGCACTTTAGGAGAATTGTCAGTGTGAAAGACTCCAGACAATGCAGGTCGTTGTTGTTAATGTCCGACATTAGGAGAAACAGGAATGAACACTCTCTCTTATACCTGATGAACAGCAGCAAAAGCAGGAAGCACTGAGCATGCTCCCGCCCACAAAGGGCCTCTGGTGATTGATCTCAGTGCAGGACCAATAACAGGATGGGGACGGGGCTGGAAGACAAGGTAGTGCCGGTTGGTCTGAGTGAATGAGGGGCGTGGCTACACTCACCCACGTGATAAGCTTCTGGATTAGTAGTGCTGAAAGAGCACAGCAGTTCAGGTAGCATCCAAGGAGCAGCGAAATCGACGTTTCGGGCAAAAGCCCTTCATCAGGAATAAAGTGATACCACGTGATAAGCTTCACTGGCAGCACTGTGATGTTGTGACCAAGCCATTGGAAATGTGTGAAGGTGCAGGGCATGGTTAAGGAAAGACATATTGACCAGGGAGGGAAGGAAATTTTAATGGAACGGGCTGAGACGTTTTATAGATCTTAGTGCACATCGGAAAACACAAATTTGAAAATCCCAGGCCCGTGTTTGTGGCAAACGGGAAAATGCTTCAAATGGTGAAAGGCATGAATGATCGCGCCATCTTTATTGGGAGCAGTGATCCACGGGACACGTGTGTGGCTGCCAACTTTGAGAGGGGCAAGCTGTAGGGGGACGCATGCACAGCCTTCCTTGGCAGGGAGTGATAGGGCAGGATTTACACAGTGTCAGAGTCAGGATGTTTTCAATGTCAAAGAGTGTGATGCTAGAAAAGCACAGCAGGTCAGGCAGCAGCCGATTGGGGGGGAAGGAAGATGGAAACGTAGGACAGGTCAAAAGGGCAGTGCCGAGTTGGAAGGCTGGATCTGGGATAAGGTGGGGGGAGTGGAAATGAGGAAACTGGTGAAATCCACATTGATCCCATGTGGTTGGATGATCTGAACACCGATGATGAGGCGTTCTTCGTCCAGGCATCAGATGCCTGGGATTTGGCGGTGGAGGTGGCCCAGGACCTGCATATCTTTGGTGGAGCGGGAAGGGGAGTTAAAGTCTTTGGGCACAGGCTATTTGGCTTGTTTAGTGTTTTACTGTTACTTTCACAGACCTTTTGTAAGTTAATTTTCCTCTGCTGCCCAACCCCTGACAATGTGCTGCTCTCTCAACGGACTAAATTTTCCACAGTATCTTTGACAGTGAATAATTCTTTTTTTTTCAACAAAAGAGTGCATTTTCCTTCCATTTCTGACCATCAAATTCTGCAACATTCTCACTTCCTGTAATGCATTTAGCACTCCCTGAAATATCAACTATGTGTTTCTCTCTCCACAGACCCCAGTGATTAATACCAGAGTCCCATTGCCTGTGGAGAGGGTGATGTTTGACTTCCTTGTTCAGCTGCAGTTCGTGTGGTGAAGGTGCTCCCACAGTGTTCTTGGGTAAGAGATGTTACAGATTATTTACTCAGCGACAGTGAAGAGTTTAGAATGTGTGTGCAAATCAGCAACAGTTTGTATTTTTATCATTTTTATAATTTCACAGAAATTGAGAATTTCTGACATAAGGCCACAGGTGGGGATATTAAGTCAGGTGATCAAAAATATTGCCAAATAAGCAGGTTTTCAGGAATACCTTAAAGGAGGAAAGCAGGTCTGAGAGGGTCAGGGTGGGAATTCCAGACCGTGTTGCCTTGGCAACTGTCAAAACAACCAGACCGGTGAAGCAATGAATAAATGCATCTTTGGGAGTCTGAAAGAAAATGAGTTGTTGGGATCTCACAGGTTGTGTGGTGCAGGGAGACAGGGATGTTCACAGCCAGGAATTACATCAAGGGTGAGAATTTTAAATTGTTGCTTGTTAATAGGAGCCTTTTGATGGATCAACAAGTTTTGGTCCAAGTGAGCACTCTGGGCAGTAGGGTTTTAGATACTCTTGAGCTTATATGTAAGTTGAATGTGGGAGGCTGGCCAGGACTGTGTTTGGATAATGAAGTCTGGAGATAAGAGGGATGGACGATTATTTCAGTAAATGGGCTGAGACTAGGGTGGAGTTGGGTGATGTCACTGATGTAGAAATAGCAGTTTTGGAGTCGGGCCCCTCCTCATCACTCCCCCTCACCCATTCACAAATATTGTTCGTTGTCCTGTCTGTCTTTTCTGGTTATGTCCTTCTCTCCAATTCTGCTAAGAACTAATATTTGACCTCAAGGTTGTTGGAAAATCCTGCTCCATCTCCACTCTCCCTTTCCTTTCTGAATTCCTCATATGTGGTGTCCATCCAGGATCTATCTTTGTCCCCTCCTGTATCTCACCTACATACTGCCAGGAGGTGACATCGTATTGGTTTCCCATGTACACTGACAATGCCCAGCTCTCTCTCCCTATCATCCCTCTCCATTGCTCCACTGTTACTCATTCATCAAACTGCTTACCACACGCCTACAACTCGATTGGCTGCAATTTCCTCCAATGAAACACTGCAATGGTTAAACCCATTGCCTTCAGTTGCTATTACAAATTACTTTCCCTTACTGCTCAGCCCCTCCCTCTTACTGGGAAATGCCTGAGGCAGAACTTAACAATATTGCTCTCATGTTCTGACCCCAAGGTAACCTTCTGATCAGACATCTACACAATTGCAAACACCTGGAATTCCGATCTCTAAAATGTTGCTTTTCTCCACCTCACCCCAGCTCCATTGCTACTGAAACCCCTTACCCATGTCTGTGTTGCATTAAAGTTGACAAATCTAAAACAGAACCCTTGATTCTGCAACTGACCCAGAATCTGGTTCTAGGTTCCCTCATGATGGGACACATCCTCTCAGTATTTACCCTGACATACCCCTTAATAAGCCTATGTTTCAATAAGATCGCCTCTCATTCTCCCCCAAATCCAATGAGTCCAGTCCCAACTTCTTCAGCCTTTTCTTAAAAGATAGTCCCTGCAAACCAGGGATCATCCCAGTAAATCTTCTCTGAATGCTTCCGATGAAGTGATGTATTTCCTTAAATAAAGGGACCAAAATTTCTCTCATTACTCCATATGTGGTCTCACTCGCATATATAAAGTGGCTCTCAGGTATATACTCCAAACTCTTATACTGCAAATCCCCTGAAATCAGGAATAATATTCCATTCCCCTTCCTGATGACCTGTTGTAACTGTGTGCTAGCTTTCTGTGTTTCCTGCACAGTTACCCCCTGGGTCCCTTTTGTGTTGCAGCTTTCTACAGTTTCCACCATTTAAATAGTCCTCTGTTCTTTTATTACCTCCTCCAAAATGAACAACTTCACATTATCCCAAGTTATGCTCCATTTACCAACTTGTCCACTTCTCCGAATCCATCTCTGTAAACTGTTTATAATCCTTTTGGAATTTTACTGTTCTACATTTTCTAGGAGACTCCCCCCTCATTCTTCTAAATCTTTCCAGGGAGCACCAGGCAGTGGGAAGCATGCTGAGTTGCTGTCTTTTCAGAGAGACTCTTTGGAATGACTGGGAGGATCTTGCTGCCCTTTGGTCAGAATGGAGACAACTTGCCCATCGAGCTGCATGAGCCTTTCACCCCCCCCCCCCCCCCATGTCTTATTGATGAGGCACAGCGGCAGAACGGAAGGAAAGAAAAGGAAGGAAATCCTGCTCTCCAAATCTCACTGACTCTTGGAACATTCTGTCCCATGTGTCAAAGATCTGCCCTGTTCAGTCACATGAAGTCCCAAGTTGGAAAATCATAGAAACCCACACAGATTTCCCCCTGAACTGACTACTGACCTCCACAAGGGGTAATATGTACAGTCATCCTGGACCAGGAGGAGGGGATGGTGTGAGTTTCTAACCTGAACTGACAGTGACAGATTTTATAAATTTGTATTACAGGATACTACAGGTGGATATTCAGATGGCAATCTCAGTAACTCTAATGCCAAACTCTGATTGAATTACTCCATTCATCAGGACCTCAGGACCTGGATATTTGCACTGTGTGTGAGTATTTTGTTCCAGCTCAATTCCATTTTCTGCATAAAAATTCTCCTTTGAATCAAACCGTCCCTCAATAGATCTCCCCAAAATCTTCAATATGTGTCCAGTAATCCTTTTATGATGAGTTGATGAGTGCAAGGTTTAACATCCTGTTGTATATGTTTTGTAAGCACTTGTCTCTCAGCTCCCCTCAATTTCCTTTGCTACAATGAGAACACCTCAGTTTCCCCAAACCCCTGATTCCCCAGTGTCTGTTTGCTCTCTATAAGGTACACATCAGGATCGTGTTGGAACATTCTCCACTTGCCTTCATCAGTGCAGCCCTCAACAGTATTAAAGAAAGCGAACATCCTCCAGGACAAAGCACTGTGCCTGAGTGGTGTCCCATCCACCACCTTCAGCATTCCCTCTCTCCACCTCCGATGCACAGTGGCATCACTGTGTAAAAGGTAAAGTCAGCATTGTCCTACCAGACCATAGGGCTGCTCTCTCATTAGGGAGAGATGTCTGGTGGTGGTTTAACCTGAAGGTTACCACAGCCCAGGCAAGGGGAGAGGTTGAGAACAAGAGTCCATCTATTGTAGATGGATATTCTTGATATGTATTAACAACACCCATGTCCCTGCAACTAAAATCCCCCATTCCTTGAACCATCCTGGTAACTCTCCTGTGCCCCCTCTCAGGGACCCTGCCATCCTTCCCAATGTGTGGGCAAACTCTGGTTTGCACAGACCCAGCTGCTCTGTGTTCCTGTGGGTGATGTCATCATCGAGCAACACTTGCACTAAACCTCACTGTCTGTGAGGGTGGGAGACACAAATCCCGAAATCATTTGAGATGTATTTAGTGTGCACTTGCTATGCCATGATAGATGACACTTTTCCACATGTACTGGAAAATAGAGGAGGATAATAGTATGGTGGTAGTTTTCAGTCGTAGTTTTCTTTCTCTCAGATTCGATGGACCACCAGAGCGTTTTTCTGTTCTGTAGACCGCTGAGATGTTTATTATAGGAATATGACAGGCTCCATTGGACATCAGGTCAGAAACGGTGATACTAGAATAGATGACACATGATTGGTCGATTTTCTTGAGAGGAAAGTGAGACGCAGAGATTTAAGAGGAAATTCAAAAGCTCAGCGCAGGAATTGTAAAGGGCAATCATCAAGTGAGAAATAAACATTGGGCATCCTGAAAGCTGGAAATAAAGAAAGGCACATATAGCAGAGCTTTGAGAGACTGGAGGGGATTAGACAGGGGGAGGATAATGAAGCTGGAGGAGATGCAAGTTGGAAAGGATTGTGAGGATGGAGGATGTTACAGAGATAGAGATATTTGTGATAGAGGTTTTTGAATTTTGAGGCTGGAGTGGAATTATAGAGATGAGGAATATTTGTAAGGCTGGATGAGATGGCACTGATAGGGAGAGTTCCAAACATAGAGGAATTTATAGAGATAACGAGTCATAAAGTTACACAGCATCGACACAGACCCTGTGGTCCAACCAGTCCGTGTCGACCATAAATTCGAACTGAACTAATCGCATCTGCCTCCACTTGGTCCAAGTCCATCCTAACATTCCCTATTGATATACGGGTCCAAATGTTTTTTTATTCCTATTAGAATCCCATTCCCCTACCCTTTTGCTCTATATTTACACCTGACTAATTCACTCAACCCAATCATTCCTGAACACTATGGGCAATTGAGCACGGCCAGTTCACCTACCCTGTACATCTGTGGATTGTGGGAGGATATGGGAGTTCGTGGAGGAGCCCACGCTGTCATGGGGAAGAATATGCAAACTCCACATGGACAGTCACCCAATACAAGAATTGAGCCTGTGTCCCTGGTGTTGAGAGGTCGCAGTGCTAACCGTTGAGCCACTGTGCCACCCTGAAATTGTAATTGCATTCACATCTACCACGTCCTCTGCAAGTTTATTCCACATGTGAACCACTCTTGTGCAAAAACAAAAAATAACATCGGAACTTCTTTTTAAAGCCTTACTTTTTAATTTGAGAAAAGGATGTCCCCAATCTTGAATCGCGCCCCCTCCTGGAAAGGGCACCTGCTGTTCACATTACCAAAACTCTTCAGGATTTTATAAACCTCTAATAAGTTCACCCCTCACCCTCCTGTGCTCCAGTGAAAAAGGACCCAACCTATCCAGACTCTGCTTATAATTCAATCCCTCCGTTCCCATCACCATCCTGGTAAATCTCTTCTGAACCTGCTCCGATTTAATAATATCCTTCCTATAACAGCACAAGCAGAACTGGGCACAGTATTCCAGAAGAGGCCTCCCCAACATCCTGTACAACCTCAACATAATGTCCCAACTCCTATATTCAAAGATCTGAGCAATGAAGGCAAATGTGCTAAAGCCCTTCTGAACCACCCTGTCTGCATGTGACACATAGTTCAAAGACCTGAACCCCTCGGTCTCTTTGTTCCATATCACTATCCGAGGCCCAACTTTTAATCAGTGTAAGTCCAGCCTTCGTTTGTTTTACCAAGATGTAATATTTTGCATTTATTCCAATCCAAAAATCACAAACATCCTTCGAGTATAGAGGCAAGAGGAGTATACTTAAGAGTAAAATCAGTAAGGCAAAAAGGGGACAGGAGACCGCTTTGGCGAATAGGGAAAGGGTTTTTACAAATACATTAAGAGCAAATGGGTCACTAGAGAGAGAATAGGCCACCTCAAAGATCAGCAAGGCAGCCTATGTGTGAAGACACAGGAGATGGGGTTGTTGGGGGGGATACTAAACGTGTGGCATCAGTGTTTACTGTGGAGAAGGAGAGATTTGTGGAGGTTGTCAAGATTAGAGATCGTGAGGGTGGGTGATGAGATGGGAGGCAATTGGAGGATGTTACAGAGATGCTTGTGATACCAGAGATAGTGATGGTTCTGAGGCGAGAGAGGATTTCTAGAGATAAGGAAGAGTTTAGTCTGGATGAGGTGACAGTGATCTGGGGAGTTGTGAGCATGGAGGAATTCAGAGATAGCGAGAGCTTGAGTCCTAAAATGATACAGAACAGAGACAGACCCTGTGGTTAAACCAGTCCGTGTTGACCATAATTCCCAACTAATCTAATCGCACCTGCCTCCGCTTGGTCCACATTCATCCAAATATTTCCTATTTATGGACTTGTCTAAATGTCTTTTAAACATTGTAATTGTATTCACAGCTGCTTCTTTTTCTGGGAGTTCACTTCACACATGTAAAGGTAAAAATAAATCCCCAATTTATTTTTTAAACCTTTCTCCTCTATTTTCAAATTGTATGCACCCAGGTCTTGAATCCCCCCCTCCCCCTTATCTACACGCTTCATGGTTTTATAATCCTTTAAGGTCATCCCTCAACCTCCTACGCTGTAGTGAAAAAGCATCCCAGCCTATCCAGCTTCTCCTTGTGACACAATCCCTCCATTCATGGCAACATCCCGGTTAGTCTCTTCCGAATCCGCTCCAATTTAATAATATCCTTCCTATCACAGCACAACCAGAACTGGACACAGTATTCTAGAAGAGGCCTCCCCAGCATCCTGTACAGCCTCAACCTAAATTCCCAACTCTGGTACTCAGAGGTCTGAGCAATGAAGATAAGTGTGCTAACCACCTTCTTAATCACCCTGTCTACATGTGACACAGACTAAGAAGACCTGTACCTCTCAGTCTCTTTGTTCCATATCACTACTCAAAGCCTTACTTTTAATTAGTGTAAGTCCTGCCCTCGTTTGTTTTATCAAGATGCAATATTTTGCATCAGTATTTACTGTGGAGAAGGACACGGGAGATGTAGAATGTGGGGAAATAAATGGTGACATCTTGAAAAATGTCCATACTACAGAGTACGGGATGTCTGGAAACGCATAAAGGTGGATCAATCCCCAGGCTTTGATCAGTTGTACCCTAAAATTCTGTGGGAAGCGAGGGAAGTGATTTCTGGGCCTCTTGCTGAGATTTTTGTATTATTGATAGTCACAGCTGAGGTGCCAGAAGACTGCGGGTTGGTTAATACGGCGCTACTATTTAACGAAGGCAGTTTGGACAAGCCCAGGAACTACAGATGCTGTGCTAGACTAGGTGTTGGAGGGAGCCCTGAGCGACAGGATTTGCGTGTATTTGGAAAAGCACAGACTGATTAGGGATAGTCAGCATAACTTTCTGCATGGGAAATCATGTGTCACATACTCGATCTGGTTTTTAAGAAGTAACAAAGAGGATTGATGAGAGAAGAGTAGTAGATGCGATCTATATGGACTTCAGTAAGGTGTTCGACAAGGTTCCCCATGGGAGACTGGTTATCAAGGTTAGATCGCACGGAAGTAGCCATTTGGATATAGAACTGGCTCAAAGGCAGAAGACAGAGGGTGGTGGTGATGGATGATTATTTTTCAGACTGGAGGCCTGTGACTAGTGGAGTGCCACAAGGATCGTGCTGGGTCCACTACTTCTCATCATTTATATAAATGAATTAGATGTGAACACGGGAGGTATAGATAGTAAGTTTGTAGATGGCACCAAACTTGGAGGTGTAGAGGACAGTGAAGAAGGTTACCTCAGATTTCAATGGGATTTTGATCAAATAGGCAAATGGGCTGAGGAGTGGCAGATGGAGTTCAATTCAGATAAGTGCGAGGTGCTGCATTTTGGAAAAGCAAAGCTTAGTAGGACTGATACACATCATGGTCAGGTCCTGGGGAGTGTTGCTGAACAAAGGGACCTTGCTGTGCAGGTTCATAGCTCCTTGAAAGTAGAGGTGCAGGTAGATAGGATAGTGAAGGTGTTTGGTATGATTTCGTTGATTAGTCAGAGTATTGAGTAAGAGAGTTGGGAGGTCATGTTGCGGCTGTTCAGGACATTGGTTTGGCCACTCTTGCAATATTGTGCGCAATTCTGTTCTCCACCTATCACAAAGATGTTGTGTAACTTGAAAGGTTCACAAAAGATTTATAAGGATGTTGCTAGGGTTGGAGAATTTGAGATATAGGGATAGGCTGTACAGGCTGGGGCTGTTTTCCCTGGAGCGTCAGAGGCTGAGGAGTGATCTCAAAGGTTTATAAAATCATGAGCATGGATCAGATAGATAGACAAGAGATTTTCACTGGAGTGGGGGAGTCTAGAACTAGAGGGTATAGATTTAGCGTGAGGGAAAAGATATAAAAGGGACCTAAGGGGCAACTTTTTCATGCGACGGTGTTGTGTTTATGGAATGAGCTGCCAGAGGGAGTTGTGAAGGCTGGTACAATTGCAACATTTATTCGGCATCTGGATGAGTATATGAATAGGAAGGGTTTAGAGGGATATTGACCAAGTGCTGGCAAATGGGACGAGATTAGGTTCGGAAAACTGGTCGGTATGGACGAGTTTGACTGAAGGGTCTGTTTCCGTGCTGTATGTCTGTGACTCACAGCCGGGGATCAGCTCAGTGGGTTTCAGTCTCTTCAAAGGTAAATCTTACTCTGTTTTACTTTTTCAAATCTGCAACATTCAGTAGGGTGAGTGTTTACTAGTTTAAGTGCCTCTGTTATGATCTTTTGGTTGAATATTTTAAATGTAAAATACAGGTACTAATGTATTCGAGAGTAGTCTTTTGTAAAGCTGTAAGACTCTGCCTTTTTCTGGGTCTACAGATTAAGGTGCAGAGATGGCCATTCGTACAGTGATGTGCACTTCCTGGAGGAGAGTAGGGGGAGTTTGAATGATCCTGAGGATAGCCTACAGGAAGTGATGCAAATCCTCTTGGATCACATGGATCAGATGGAGCGGTGCTTAATGGTAATGAAGAATTTACAAAAGTCAGGATGTGTGATAGGTGGCAGTTTCAGGCCGAAAAACTGCCGATACAGTCAGGTAGATGGGTTACCTCTCGGAAAGGTAGGAGAGGGAGGTAGGTAGAGAAGGAGTCTCCTGTGGCTATCCCCATCTGAAACAAGTATACTATTATGGATAATGTAGGTGGTCATAGACTCTCAGGGGAATTTTGCACTGACAGCCAAGTTACTGCTACTGAGACTGGCTCGACTATAATGAGAGGTATATCAGATTCCAAACGCTCAAGGATGATAAGGGACTCTGTAGTTGGGCACAGACTGCCCTTTCTGTAGCTGACAGACATCAGAATGGGGTGGTACCTCCCTGGTGCCAGGATCAAGGATGTTTCGGACAGGTAGCAGAATATTCTCAAAGGGAAGAATGACCAGTGAGAGGTCATTGTACATTGGTACCAATGACATAGGAAGGGGAAGAGATGAAGTCCTGATGAGAGAATATAGCAAATTAGCCTGGAATATAAAAAAGTAGGTCCTCGACCATAATATCTGCATTACTTCTGGTGCTACATGCTAGTGAGAGTAGGAATAGCAGGATGGAGGAGATGAATGATTGGCTAAGGAGCTGGTGTAGGGCAGAAGGATTCACATCTTTTGATCATTGTAAGCTCCTCTGGAGTAGAGTTGACCTGCATAAGAAGGATGGATTGTACCTGAATTAGAAAGTGTCTAATATCCAGGCAGGGAGATTTGCTAGTGTTACTCAGGTGGCATTAATCCAGTGAGGGTAAACCCAAAGAGATAGTGAGAAAAGAGGTAAGTCTGAGGCTGGTACAGTTCAGAAGTCAGACAGTCAAGACAGGCAAGGGCAAGGCACAGAACCAGGTGGAACTGACAAGTTACACTGCATTTACTTCAATGCAAGAGGCCTGACAGGGAAGGCAGATGGGCTCAGGGTATGGTTTTGAATGTGGCACTGGGATATCATGGGTATTACAGAAACGTTGCTCAGAGATGGGTTGGACTGGCAGCGTAATGTTCCAGGGTATCGATGCAAGAGGAAGGATAGAAAGGGGGACATGAGAGGAGGCGGAGTGGCCTTTTTGTTTAGAGGTAGCATTACAGTTGTGCTGAGGGAGGATATTCCTGGGAGTACGTCCAGTGAAGTTATTTTGGTGGAACTGGGAAATAAGAAAGGGATCATCACCTTGTTGTTACTATCTGCGTGGGTTTCGTCTATTTGCTCTGGTTTCCTCCCATTATCTAAAGATATGCAGGTTGTGTGGATATTCCAGGCTGAATTGCCCATATTGTTCAGGGATGTGCACGCTAGGTGGATTAGCCATGGGGAATGCAGTGGTAAGGTAGGAGTCTCTGAGGGTCCGTGTGGTTGTGATGAGCTGAATGGCCCACTTCCACGCTGTCAGGGTTCTTTGATAATTCTACTAGTTTTAAAATAGTTACAGAAAATAATAGACCAGATCTAAATGGTGTTCTAAATTGGACAAAGGCGAATTTTGACAGTACAAGGTATTCCTTTGCTATTCCCAGGCTGGAAAGTGGGAACATAAGAACATAAGAAAGAGGAGCAGGAGTAGGCTACATGGCCCCTCAAGCCTGCTCTTCCATTTAATAAGATCAGGGCTGATCTTTTCATGGCCTCTGCTCCACTTTCCTGTTCTCTCACCATAACCCTTAATTCCTTTCCTGTTCACAAATCTACCTTTTGACCTAACGATAGTCAAGTCGATAACCTAAACTGCTGCACTCAGCAGCAAATTCCACAGATTTAGCTGAAGAAGTCCATCCTGAACTCAGTCCTAAATCTGATACCCCCTTATTTTGATGCTCTGCTCCCTAGTTTAAGCAACCCCTAGCGGAAATCACCTCCCTGCTTCTATCTTATCTACTCCGTTCATAATTTTATTTTTTTTCCCATCCAACCTCCCATATTTCGAAATTCCAATGAGCATACTACCAGTTTCCTCAATCTCTCTGCATCCGCCAACCCTCTGAAATCCTGACTGAAACTAGTGACCCTCCTCTACACTCCCTCCTGTGTCAGTACATCTTTGCGAATGTAAGGGGACCAAACCTGTACACAGTACTCCAGGTGTAGCCTCCCCAGCACCCTGTACAGCTGCAGCATAACCATCCCTCTAGCAATGAAGGACAATATTCCCTTCACTGTCTTAATTACCTGCTGTACCTGAAAACCAACTTGCTGTGATTCGTGCATAAGGACACCCAGCTCCCTCTGCACAGCAGCATGCTGCAAGTTTTCACCATTTCATCATCAGTTTGCTGTTAGTCTGACCAAAATGGATGACTTCACGTTTCCCAATCTTGTCCTTCATCTGCCAGATCCTTACCCACTCACATAGCCTATCTGTATCCCTGTGCAGACTTACAGTGGCCTCGGCACACATTGCTCTACCACTCATCTTAGTGAAGTCTACCTTTCATGAATCGATGCTGTGTCTGCTCAATGAGATAATTTCTATCCACATAGCTCACTATTTCTTCCTTAAGAGATCGGGCATTTTCCCCACCAAAGAAGTTATGCTAACAGGTCCATTTTAAAATATTCGCATCACATTTGTAGCTTGCCAATCTGTCAGAGCTGTCCCAGAGTCCAGCAAATTTTAGTGAATTATCACGAGTGCATTTGCTATTTACCCACTGCCATCTGTTAACGTCCCCTGGGATGCACTCCATCACGGCCAGGAGACCCATCTACCTTTCGGCTGTTATCTTTCCCAACACCACCTCTTTACTGAGAATGATTGCTTCTTTGTCCTCATCTGCCATTGTGTCCATAGGCCTGCAACAACGAGAGTACACAGACAGTATGTTCCTGTTAAGGCCTTAATAGGTAGTGTAGGGAATGCTGCCTGTCGAGAGAAATTGAGAGTCTCGTCAAGAAAATGAAGGAGCGATACGGCAGGTGCAGACAGCTGGGTTTGTGTAAATTCCTGGAGGAGTATAGGGGCAGTCGGAGTCTCCTCGAGGGAAACCAGGAGAGCAAAAACGGGACATGAGAGAGCTTTGGGAAATAGGTTCCCAGAGAATCCAGAGATTCCAGAAATACACTAAGGATAAACGAGTAAGCAGGCAGAGAATAGGGACCCTCAAAGATCAAGAAAAAGGTCCTATTTGTCCGAGATAAGTATATACCTGTCAGGCAGGGCGGAAGCTGTAGAGTGCAGGAGCTGTGGTTTACAAAGGAAATGGAATCTCTCTTCAAAAGGAAGAAGGCGGCTTATGTTAGGATGAGATGTGAAGCGTCTGTTAGGGCGCTTGAGGGTTACAAAATAGCCAGCAAAGTCCTAAAGAAACAGCTCAGAAGTGCCAGGAGGACACATGAGAAATTGTTGGCAGATAGAAACAGGGTAAACCCTAAGGCTTTCTATAGGTATTTAAAGAATGACGAATAAGATTAGGGCCAATCAAGGATAGTAGTGGGGAGTTGTGTGTAGAGTCAGAGGAGATAGGGGAAGCACTAAATGAATATTTTTCAACAGTATTCCCTTTAGAAAATGACAATGTTGTTGAGATTACTGAGATACAGGCTACTAGACTAGGTGGGATTAAGGCTCATGAGGAAGAGGTATTAGAAATCTTGCAGAGTGTGAAAATAGATAAAACCCATTTGGCCCAGTGAACTTATCCCAGGATCCTCTGGGAAGCCAAGGTAGAGATTGCCGAGCCTTGGCATTGATCTTTAAATCATCATTGTCTACAGGAATAGTGCCAGAAGACTGGAGGATAGCACATGTGGTTCCCCTGTTCAAGAAGGGGAGTAGAGACAACCCTGGTAATTATAGACTAGTGAGCCTTACATCAGTTGTTGGTAAAGTGTTGGAAAAGGTTATAAGATATATGATCCAGAAAAGAATAATTTGATTAGGGATAGTCAGCACGGTTTTGTGAAGGGTAGGTCGTGCCTCACAAACCTTATTGAGTTCTTTGAGAAGGTGACCAAACAGATAGGTGAGAGTAAACCGGTTGATGTGGTGTATATGGATTTCAGCAACGCGTTCGATAAGGTTCCCCACAGTAGACTATTGTACAAAATGCGGAAGGATGGGATTGTGGGAGATAAAGCAGTTTGGATCAGTAATTGGCTCGCTGAAAGCAGACAGTGGTGATTGATGGGAAACGTTCATCCTGGAGTCCAGTTGCCAGTAGTGTACCGCAAGGGTCGGCGTTGGGTCCACTGTTGTTCGTCATTTTCATAAACTACCTGGATGAGGGCGTAGAAGGATGGATTAGTAAATTTGCAGACAACACGAAGGTTGGTGGAGTTGTGGATAGTGACGAAGGATGTTGTACGTTACAGAGAGACTTAGATAAGCTGCAGAACTGGGCTGAGAGGTGGCAAATGGAGTTTAATGCGGACAAGTGTGAGGTGATTCACTTTGGTCAGAGTAACTGGAATGCAAAGTACTGGGCTAATGGTATGATTCTTGGTAGTGTAGATGAGCAGAGAGATCTCAGTGTCCAGGTACACATTTCCTTGAAAGTTGCCACCAGGTTGACGGGGTTGTTTAGAAGGCATACAGGGTTTTAGCTGTTATTAACAGGGGGATCGAAATCCGGAACCATGATGTTATGCTACAGCTGTACAAAACTCTAGTGAGGCTGCACGGTATTGTGTACAGTTCTGTTCCCCACATTATAAGGAGGATGTGGAAGCTTTGAAAGGGTGCAGAGGAGATTTACTAGGATGTTGCCTGGTATGGTGGGAAGGTCTTACAAGGAAAGGCTGAGGGACTTGGGGCTGTTTTCGTTAGAGAAGAAGGTTGATACGTTACTTAATAGAGACATACAAGATAATCAGATGGTTAGATAGGGTGGACAGGGAGAGCCTTTTTCCAAGAATGGTGACGGCGAGCACGAGGAGATATAGCTTTAAATTGAGGGGTGATAGATATAGGACAGATGTCAGAGGTAATTTCTTTACTCAGAGAGTAGTCCGTGTATGGAATGCTTTGCCTGCAACGGTAGTAGATTCACCAACTTTAAGTACATTTAAGTCGTTATTGGACAAGCAAATGGACGTACATGGAATAGTGTTGGTTAAATGGGCTTCAGATTGGTATGACAGGTCGGCGCGACATTGAGGGCCGAAGAGCCTGTACTGTGTTTTAATGTTCTATGTTCTATGAGCAATATGCTGTAAGGATCGTTTCTGGGTCCACTGCTTTTCTTCATTTATGTAAATGTTTTCTATGTGAATATAGGAGGCATGGTCAGTGACTTTACATAGATACCAAAATTGGAGGTGCAGTGGACAGGGAAGAAGGTTACCTCAGATTACAATGGGACTTCAAACAAATGGGCTAAGGAGTGGCAGATGGAGTTTAATTCAGAAAAATGTGAGGTGCTCCATTTTGGAAAATCAAATCAGGGCAGGACTAATACACTTAATGGAAAGGTCCTGAGGAGCGTTGCTGAACAAAGATCTTGGAGTGCAGGTTCATAGTTCCTGAAAGTGGAGTCATAGATAGGCAGGGTAGTGAAGAAGGCGTTTAGTATCCTTGCCTTTACTGGTTAGTGGATTGAGTACACGAGTTGTGACGGCATTTTGTGGCTGTTCAGCACATTGATTCAGCCACTTCTGAAATTTTGCTTTCAGTCCTGGTTTCCCCGCTATCGGAATGATATTGTGAAACTTGAAAGGGTTCAGAAAAGATGTGCAAAGATGTTACTAGGGTTGAGGGTTTCAGCTATATAGGGATGGGCTGAATAGGCTGGGGCTGTTTTCCCTGGAGCATCGGATGCTGACAGATGACCTCAGTGGTTGATACAATTGTGAGGGACATGGATAGGGTGATCAACCAGGATCTTATTCACAGGTTAGGTGTGTCCAAATCTATGGGGCACAGGCTTAAGGAGTGAGGAAAACAATTTATAAGGGATCTGAGGGGCATTGTTTTCAAGCTGAACGTGCTATGTGTATGGAATGAGCTGCCAGAGAAAGTGTGGTGGCTGGAACAATTGCAACATTTAAAAGGCAACATTTAAAAGATTGGGTAAGTGATTAGGAAAGGTTTAGAAGGTTATGGGCCAAGTGTTGTCAAATGGGACGAGATTAATTTAGAATATCTGATCGGCATGGACAAGTTGGACCAAACGGTTGGTTTCTGTGCTGTACATCTCGATAACACTGAAACATTAAAATAAGATACGTTTCTCTATGTGGAGAGTTAGCAGAAGGTCGGATAATTCTCCTTGGAACTCAGAAAGTTAAGCAGTGATTTCAACTAGGAGCAGATTTCTTACAGGCAAATGGGAGGTGAGTTGGGACAGACTGGCACCATCTCCAGAGAGAGAGAGTACAGCCCCAATGGGCTGAATAGCCCCCAGTCCCTCTACTCTGTGATACTGCCCCCTTTCACTGAATGTTGAAGCTCATGCCAGTGCAGAGCCATAGAGATATACAGCATGAAAACAGCCCTTTTGGTCAAACTAGTCCATGCTGACCAGATATCCGAACTTAATCTCGTCCTATTTGCCAACACTTGGCACACATCCCACTACACCCTTCCAATACATACACCCATCCAGATGCCAAATGGTCTAGTTTTACCAACTTCCACCACTTCCCCTGACAGAAGATTCCATACACACACCACCTGCTGTGAAAAAAGTTGACCCTCTGATCCCTTTTATATATTTCCCCTCGCACATTGAACCTATGCCCGCTAGTTCTGGACACCCCCACCCCAGGGCAAGGACCTTGTCTATTTATCCTATCCATGCCCCTCATGATTTGATAAACCTCTATAAGGTCACCCTTCAGCCTCCAATACTCCTGGGAGGAGCGCACAACTCGTGTCACAATGGGGCCGGTGAGATTGATGGCAGCTTCAGACCAATAGGAGAGTTGATGTGATCCTCCAGACAATGGGAGTGAATGAGGGGTGGGTCCAGTGGGCCAACATGTGACCATAAACTGTGCAGGTGCACTGTCACTATGGTGCGGGTGTACTCCGTGAGTGTGAAGGGAATGAGAGAGACAGCAGAGATTGGGAGAGAAATTGAGTTTGTATGGACTGGGAATGTTGATAAACACACGGTTTTAGGTGGCTAGACCTGAATTAGAAATTCCTGGTAAATTAGAACCAAAAGAGCTGCGGATGCTGTAAATCTCACAATAACCAAAAGGTACTGGAAAAGCTCAGCAGGTCTGGCAGCATCTGAGAAGAGAAATCAGAATTAACATTTTGGATTCGCTGAGCCTTCCTCAGAGCCGATGTGACTGAAAAGAAATGTCGCTTTTTATGCAGAAGGTAGGGGTTAAGGAGTACATGATAGGTGGGGATAGAGTCCAAAGAAAGAGATGGGAGCAGTTGGACAACGGAGTGGATAACGAACTGGCTGGGGGAGGGTGAATAGCTGTTTATGAGGACTGTTAGTGGCGAACCATAGGTAGTGTGTAATGGCATGCTCTATGATAACAAGGACTGGTGTGTGGGTTAAGAGGCTAGGGCGCTAGGACATTGGAGAGTTCAGGGCCTAAAATTATTGAATTTGAT
Organism: Chiloscyllium punctatum; assembly: GCF_047496795.1. Classification (NCBI taxonomy): domain Eukaryota; kingdom Metazoa; phylum Chordata; class Chondrichthyes; order Orectolobiformes; family Hemiscylliidae; genus Chiloscyllium; species Chiloscyllium punctatum. The sequence continues at coordinate 43,005 of NW_027309936.1, forward strand.
AGAGGTGTGTAGGATGTCCAAGTAGAAAATGAGGTGTTGTTCTTCCAGCTTGTGTTAAAGTGTGGCGCTGGAAAAGCACAGCAGGTCAGGTAGCTGACCTTCAGCACTTGATCACCCTGAAGCTCTACTTTCCAGGGACTGTACACTTGTTCTGAGCCCTTCAGAGGGATTGAAGGGGATAGGGAGAGAACAGGAACAGGGTTGTGTTGTAATCTACAAAATAACGGTCACCCTCCCCCTCTCGGTGTCTCCCCTCTGTCTCCCATCCCCCATCATGCCTCCTCCCCACCGCAGGGAAAAGATCTTGTGTATTTTCCCTATCCATGCCCCTACTGATTTGATAAACCTCTATAAGGTCACCCATCAGCATCTGACGCTCCAGGGAAAACAGTGTATTCATCCGCTCCCTTTGGTTCAAATCCTCCAACCCTAGCAACATGCTTGTAATACTTTGCTGACCCCTTTCAAGTTTCACAATATTGTTTTGATAGGAAAGAGATCAGAATTGCATGCAATATTCCAAGCATGACCTAACCAAGGCCCTGTACAGCCGCAATATGACTTCCCACCTCCTATACTCAGTGCTCTGACCAATAAAGGAAAATATACTAAACACCTTCTTAACTATCCTATCTACCTGTGATTCTGCATTTCAAGGAGCTATGAACCTGTACTCCAAAGTCTCTTTCTCAGCAGCAATCCCGAGGACCTTATCATTAAGTGTATTCACCCTGCTAATATTTGCTTTTCCAAAATGCAGCACCTCACATTTATCTAAATTAAACTCCATCTGCCAGTCCTCAGCACATTCAACCATCTGATCAAGATCCCATTATAATCTGAGGTAATCCTGTTCACTGTCCACTACACCTCCAATTTTGGGGTCATCTTACGAACATTACTTCCTATATTCACATCCAAATCATTTATATAAATTATGAACATTTCAGGATCCAGCACCGATACATTGTGACATCCCACTGGTCACAGGTCTCCAATCTGAAAAGCAACCTTCCACCACCACCCTCTGTCTTCTCCCTTTGAACAAGTTTTGTATCCAAATGGCTAGTTGTCTCTGTATTCCATGAGATCTAACCTTGCTAACCAGTCTCCCATGGGGAACCTTGTTGAATGCCTTACTGAAGTCCATGTAGATTATTTCTACCGCTTTGCCGTCATCAATCCTCTTTGTTGTTACTTCAAAAAAATTGAATCAAGTTCATGAGACGTGATTTCTCACACACAAAGCCGTTATTAATATCCCGGACTTAACTCTGTACATTGGGGTCTGCGTCACCCAGTTATGGGTGTTAATATTCTGGATAAATTTCACATACACCAGCTTTGTGTTGGTGACTGTGTACTGAGTCTTGTTAATAACACCAACACAGATGAGTTCCTTTTGAAAGGCAGTCCCTATATCCCTAACCCCCTTCCAGTTGCTCTGTCTCCTCCATTCCCACCGTAGACAGTAAGTGGGAGGAGCTCATGGAGTTTCCATGTGAGTGAGATTGAGAAAATCTTCCCTTCTTTCCACTAGCCCACCAAGAAATGGCGGTAGTGTCCTTACCTCTGGACCGAGAGAATCGGGTTCAGAGTTTGGTAACAGCGGCTTTGAAGAGGCTGATTGGAAATCATGCCCAAGCCACCAGGCCATACTGTCTCCCAGCTGTCCCTGCCTGAGTCTCCAAACAGAACCATCCTGTCGTTTCTCTCCTGTCAGACTCTCCCATTGCTCAGTTTGTCCAGGATCCCCTCCTGCTGCTGCACTGCTCCTGTCCCTCACTGACCTGTCCATCCCCAAGTGTCCTCCACATTCATTCGTTGTTTACAATCCCATTGTTCCAGTCCTGCAGCCCCTCCCCCTCCACTCTATTGGGCACAGCTGCTGTCAATCACCCAGGCACCTGTGTGATCTGGAGCATGCTCTGTAGGAGGGGAGACCTGTGCACGGGCGCAGTGCTGGCCAATTGTTGGCGTATGTGCAGTATGGGTCAGTGCCAGCGAGGGAGGCTTTGGATGTGTGGGATTAATCTGTCATTGGCTGCTCCCTCCCTTCCTCCCTCTGAGAACAGGACCCAGGGGACTGGTCCCTGCCCTGGTATCGTGACAAGTGGTCGGCGTATCGGTGGGGGGAGCATTTTGCAGAAAGTTATCAGAACTCAGGTGAAGATTCAGGAATGTTATGGAAAGGAACAAAGGTAGGCCTGCAATTAAAGTTCTAATTTGGTTCATTTTAGTTCAACCAGATGTGATTTGTCCAGTGTGTGCAGGATGGTTCTTATCAGAGGGTTGGTGTGGAGGAAATAAATAAGAGGTTCCAGATTGGAAAAAAAAAATCAATGTTGGTCTGACTAGGAAACCTTGGGAGGTGGGGGGAGGATTCACCAACACCCAGGAGACTCCGAGTCAGATTCATTGATTTGATTAGATTAGACTTCCTGCAGTGTGGAAACATGCCCTTCGGCCCAGCCAGTCCACACCGACCCTCGGAAGTGTAGCCCACCCAGACCCATTTCCCTCTGACTAATGCACATAACACTATGGGCAATTTAGCCTAGCCGATTCACCTGACCAATGCATCTTTGGATTGTGGGAGAAAACCGGCGCACCCGGAGAAAACCCACGCAGACACGGAGAGAACATGCAAATTCCACACGGACGCTGTGGGGCAGCAGTGCCATCGTGCCACACCTTTGTTTTGGTCCTTAGTCTGCAGGCAGGAGCTAAGAAGCTGAATTCAACGAGAGGAGAGAGCATTAGAACTGGGTGTGGAGGAAAGGGGTGAGGAGATTGGTTTGGATTTCAGTTCACAGAAGGGAGAAATTGTGAGACTGAGAATTAAAGCTTTGGGGGAACAAAGAAACTACAATTTAATGCTATAATTGTCTTATGAATTTCCATCCTGTGTTAATGGTGGTGACTTGTTTTCTCTGTTGTAGGGTACTGAAAGGGCAGATTTGTGAATGAGAAATTCAGATTGAACTTCATGTTCAGTTTTGACAGTTACTTAATCCGTGCCGATCTGAATATCATTGGCCTTTTCATGTGGAAAGAAAGGTGTGTATTCTGTCCGTGGGCGAATATTTCAAGTGTCAATGTGACTGGAAAAATTACTGAGACACAGCCAAGTCCATGTCAGCGTGGTGAATGTGGAGAGAGCTTTCATTTGTTTTTAAAAGTCTGAAAATACATGTCACATTTCCCAGGAATAATGAAGTTACAGATTTGTTTTGTATGAGGACAAGTTTTTAATTAACTATGCAACCAGAAAGACAGAAGGATACCTGCACCATGGAAAATACAATGAAAACGGGATTGTTGTAATGGGGTTAATTTTCGATCATGGCTTGTAATCCGTTGGCGATGTCACGTCTGTTCCAGCGCCGTGGGGAGACACTGGAAATGTGATGAATGCAGTGAAGATTTCGGTTATTCAACTGGATAAGGTGCAGAAGAAATGGGCTCAGGGGTCTGAGTTAGAGGGAGAGGTTGGACAAGCGAGGATTCTTTTTTGTTTAGAGCAGAGGAAACAGAGGGGAGATCTATTTCTGGCAGTGTATAATATTGTGACAGGCTTGGGTAAGGTGAATGCACTCAGTCTTTTTCCCAGGAAATCAAGGAGTAGAGGGCATCAGTTTAAGGTGAGAGGAGAAATTATGAAAGGGAACCTGAGGGGCAACTGTTTTACATAGAAGGTGGTATGTATATGGACTGAGCTGCCAGTGGAAGTGGTTGAGGTGGGTACATTAACAACATGTAAAAGACATTTGGACAAATACATGGATGGCAAAGGGTCAGATGCAGATGGGCCAAGTGCAGGGAAATGGGTTCGCGTGGATGGACATATTGGCCGGCATGGGCCAGATTGGGCCAAAGGGCCTGTCTCTGCTGTAGGACTCTGACTCCAAATATATTTTCTATTTCTCCCGCCACCTCTGGTAGTACCCTGGGATGTATTCCATCCTGGCAAAGAGACATGTCTACCTTTAGCTCCATTAGCTTGCCCAGCTCTAACACTTTCGTGATAATGGTTGTTCCTTGGTCCTCACCTTCCTCAGTCTCCTTATCAATTACTGGCATGTTCTTCGTATCCTCCATTGTGAAGACTGACTGCTGTGTACTCATATTCCTGAACCCTGCTGGATAGGAATAACTGGGCACAGAACTCTGAGAGGTCTTCTTTGAGTCTTTATTGATGAGACATGGCAGTTACCTGGATAGTGTACATGCAGAACACCTCCAGGCAGCATCAGGTAACTCCCCGCCTGTCCGATGTGCCGCTCCCATTCTTATACCTTTGTGGTTTGTGTTTTGAATGGACGCTGTCTCTCAATATTATCTCCATGGCAATGGCAGTTAAAAAAGTCGAGTTAAGCTCAGCACTTTGTGGTTAAACCACATACCCCTCCCTCACGGCCCTGTGGCTCAGTCAGGTATCTGACAGGCACTTCAGTTTCCGTGGGGCTGTCTATCAGGATTCTGATGTGGAAGAACTGGTGTTGGAGTGGGGTGGGCAAAGTTAAAAGCCACACATCACCAAGTTATAGTCCAACAGGTTTATTTGGAAGTACAAGCTTTTGGAGTGTGCTGAGATTTTGCACTTGATCAGGATTATCTCTATGGTAACAGTTAAGTGCTTCAACAATTACAGAGGCCATATGTTCCCCAAATAATAGGTTCCCCTCTAGCAGTGTAAACTGCTATTCCAGCCCTGGGGATAGCTACTCATCACTTTTCTCCCCCAATCCCATCCAGCTTTCTGTTGATCTTTAAAGTTTTTCTAATCTCCTAGTTTCTTCTTGGTCTTTGCCAATTTGAATGCTTTCTATTTCAGTTTGATAGACTCCCTTATTTCCTTATCCACCCACGGCAGATTATTCCATTTCCTACAGTCCTCCCTTTTCACTGATATATAATTTTGCTGAGCAGTTTGAAAGATTATTTGATATTCCCGCACTGTCCGTCAACTGTCCCACCCTAAAGTCTTTGCTTCCAGTCTACATTAGCCAACTCCTGCCTCATCCTATTGTAGTCTCCTTTGTTTAAACACAGGATCTTGGGATTGGATTTAATCTTCCCGCTTTCCAACTGTATTCTAAATTCAACCAGATTTATCACAAGTCTTTTATCAGATTACGAGGTGAGGCCATGTTACCTGGATGTTTTGGTTTTCATTGTCAGAGACCTTGGCTTTGTAATAAAGTACAGGATAGATGTTCAAAACAGAGTATTCTGGACGGTGTGAATGTACTGAACAGTCTAAAACCATAAATCACTGTCTCCCCTCAGTTTACATGATCTGGAGATGCCGGTGTTGGACTGGGGTGTACAAAGTTAAAAATCTCACAACACCAGGTTATAGTCCCTCAGGTTTAATTGGAAGCACACTGGATTTCGGAGCGTTGCTCCTTCATCATGATCCAATTAAATAAGTTGGACTATAACCGGTCTAACTCACCTCAGTTTAAAATTGAAAAATCATTTTCTCCCACATGCTTCCTTACTTTCGAAGTTTGAAACGCTAATCCACCTGACTATCCTGCTTTTTCCAAAAATCTCCTTTGGTGAAGGTGGTGAGTTTTGGATTCAGCTTTTCCGTTATTACCGCAAGAAGATAAGCACTGGGCACAGGAGAGGCAATGCAGCTCCACCATTTAATACCATGCTGATTGAGCTCACCTCGGTCTCAGCTGGATTTTCCTGCCTGCTCTCTCTTACCCTTCAATTCATTGCAAATTCAACATCTGTATTTCTTCAGTAAATTTGCTCATTGTCCTAGCATCTACCGCATTTTGAATAGGGAATTCCACAGATACACAGCACATTGAGATAGGTACATTCTTCTATATGAGAATGGAATAGGAGCCCTACCGTGCAGAAATAGGGTAATCGTCCATGGAGTCCACACCAACCCTATCATGAGCATCCCATTCACACTCACCCATTCCCTGTATTTCCCATGGTTAATGGCTTAACCTGCACAGGTATGGGCACTGGGAATTTCGCATAGCCAATCCACTTTACCTGCACATCTTTGGACTGTGGAATGAAACTCGAGCACCCAGAGGAAACCCGCAGTGACGCAGGGAGCACGTGTAAACTCCACACAGTTGCCTAAGGCTGTAACCAAATCCAGGTCTCTGACGCTGTGAGTCAGCAATGCTAACCATTGAGTCACCTCTGCTTAAAATCTCCTGCTCCTATTATCCTCGCCACACCCCAGTTGGCTGAATCTATATTCCTTACATCAGAAAATCAGGTTGTGGAAGCAGATGTTTCAATAAAACCCAGTGACAATCCAAATGTTATGTGTGTCTGAATGGGGATCAGATACACAACACCCTCCAGTCTACACTTTTCGTTGACTTTCCAGAGACAGTGCTCCAATGGCGTCATGGGGACTACAACTCCCACAATCCCTGAGGCAGGGACCACACATGTGTGGGGAAACACGGCACTGTACATGTACAAAATGTGTGCGGGTTTTGGAGCATGTGCTTTGGGTAAATATGCTTTGCGGAAAGTTTTTCACACTGTGATTGGCTGGAGGAGGAACGTATTTACTCATAGTATTGATCTGTTGGGGGAGGGGGTCAAAGTATCACTACATCCATGTAGGACCACTCTCCATCCCCAATTCATTGTAATGGTCGGAATCAACTAATGGGGAACGAAGAAGGATCTGATCCATTCTCCCAGATTGAAGGTTCCTCTTCTGTCCAGGATCTGCCACCTCCCTTTCTTTCCTTTTGTTTCATTCTGCTGTTACATTATTCACTTGCAGCAACTGAAGGGAAAGGAAGTGAACCCAGAAAGGGTGCAGAGTCTAACCAGGGACGGGAAGTGGTGGCATGGATCTGTTTATCAGTTACTCCATGGGAATGGGGAGGGTGTACATTAGGGGGTAGCAGAGTCAGAATGGTGGGAGAGAGTAAGTGGGCTGGAGGGTTACAGCTTTGAGGGAAGAAAGGGAAAAAGAGTAAGTAGAATTGTCTGCTCTGAATTTCTAACATGTACATATTCCTTTATACAGGGTGCTAGATGGTGAAGATTTGCAGACTGAAATCTCAAAGTCATGTGCAGATCATGATTAAGTTAACCAGCATTTGAAGAAGCAAAGACAGAGAATCACTCAGCCAAAATCCTGCAACACTCTCATCGCAGCATTTTCGATCTCTCTGCACCAAATGGACTGTGAATTGTACAAGACAGCAGCTCCCTACCATCTTCTCAAGGGTAACTAGAGATGGGGAATAAATGCTGGCTGAGCCAGTGATGCCCATATCCTGGAAATGGTTTCTATCTCTAGTTGCTGAACCCCAGTTGATGTTCCTGCAGGATGATGAGGGACGCTGAGTGCATCCTCCAGGAGGTAGCACCATCACATTACCCCTGCCTACAACCACACAGTAACACAGCAACATCACTGGAACAAAAGGCAGTTGAAGCTAAAGGAGGACTTAGATATAGTTCTTCAAGGTAAAGTCATGAAAAGGGATTGGAACACAGCAGGAGACTGAGCTGGATGGTCAGCTGTTTCCCATTGAATGGTGGAGCAGGATTGAAAGGCTGAATGGTCTCCTCCTGCTGCTATCCCCCAGGTCTGTATATAGTCATGGAGCCTGGGCAGGAAGGAGTTCGCAGGGATTCTCCAGGAGATTGCACTTCCACAACAGTTTTCAGTGAGGGATGGTTTGATGGATTTTATTTAACATTTATCTTTAACAAAAGGTTTGTAAATTTTGGTTTTAAAATGTTGTAAAAGTTATTTTGCACAGCAAATAAAATTAAAGAAAATAACGTAAACTGTCTGAATATAACAGTTTTAAAACTTTCAACCCTTGTAAAACAAAATCCTGTCTATTCCTGGACACAATCACTTTCCAGCTACTCAAACTCCAGGGAAATATTCCCTCCCTGTCTGAACCTTTGGTTTGATTTAACTGCTTTTCAGTTCTCGTTCTGTTAGCTGTGAAGCATTCTTTTTCCCCATTTCTCCGACCCAGAAATGTGAGCACAGCAATCTACCCACCATCAAAATCATCAGTACGCCATTTTGCTTTTGGTTAACATATAATCACCAGCAGTGCAAATGTGAGGACTGCAGATGCTGGAAACAAGAGCCTAGATTAGAGGGATGCTGGAAAAGGCCTTTTGCTGAAATGTTGATTTTCCGGCTCCTCAGATCCTGCCTGACCTGCTGTGCTTTTCCAACACCACTCTAATCTAGACATATAATCACCAGCAGTCAACCATTTGTGTAACCAATTGAATATTTCCAAACAAAGCCCATTTCGGGCCAAGCAAACCATTACAAGTGTCAGAATGAGAAGGGACTAAATCAAAGTAGAGTTGTGGGGAGGGGGCAGCGATGGAGATAAAGCACTATATCCCCTGCGGTGCCCACTTCTATCTAAAGGCATCGAGAGCATTGATCCACACCACATGCTCCTTTTCCAAGGACACCCTGCTGTGTAGCATTTATCCTCAATCATAGAATAAAATCCCTACAGTGTGGAAGGAGAGCATTGGCCCATCAAACCCCACCGACCATCCGAAGAACATCACGCCCAGAGCACTCCATCACTGTAACACTGCATTTCCCATGGCTGATCCACCTAGTCTGTACAATTCTGGATCCTGTGGACAATTTAGCACGACTGATCCACCTAACCTGCACATCTTTGGACTGTGGGAGGAAACCAGAACACCTGGAGGGGACCCACACTATCATGGAGAGAATGTGGGAACTCCACACAGGCCGTTGGACAAGGCTGGACTCCAACCTTGTACCTGATGCTGTGAAGCAGCTGTGCTACAATCACAATTTAAATCAAAACAGATGATCCCTGCTCATTGTCACATTGCTGTTTGTGGGGACTTACTGCCCAGAGAGACATCCTGAGGTTCAGAAAGTGGCAATGTAAGTTCAGTCACCTCCAGCCCAGTTAATGTGGTTAACAACAACATCAATACTCCAACAGTGTCATCATGTACAAGGTCCACTCCTGACTCTGATGGACAGTAACATCAGAATCAGAGTCCTGCAGTCCACATGGAGCAGGGGGATGACCACTTCCCTGTGAGCACTCACTGGGCTCTCAATCGTGTTGAAGACGCAGCAAATCTCTTGTCACACAGAGGGGTGAACAGCTCCTACCCAGTGTGAACACGCTGGAGTCTCAGGGGGTGGGATGAATAACTGAATCCCTTCTCTTCACTGAGCATCTGAATGAGATCTGCCTCAGTAGATTGTGAGGTCGAGTAAATCCCTTCTCATACGTGGGGCAGGTGAAATGCCTCTCTGCAGTGTGACTGTGTCGGTGAGTGTCCCACTGTTCGGGTGAAGTGAATTCCTTATTCTGATTGAGCCCGTCCTCCTATTTCTCTCAATTATCATTGACAATCTCACACCAGAACTTGTTCCAGAGAGTGTTCCAGAACAGGCAGAATGGTCAGCTGCGGCTGGTCACCTGACTTGTCACTGGTCCTGAAAGGTTCACTCTCCACAAATGCTGCCAGATCTGCTGAATTTTTCCAGCAATTTCTTTTATTTTTTTCAGTTTTTCCCAGCATGTGCAGATGTTTAGTTTTCCAATTCTCATCTTGTCTGTTGCAGAGGAGTTTATTGATGAAATTAGAGGGTTTTGAAAATTGTACGTTATGTCACACATCAGCTATGATCATCATGAATGGCAGAGCAAAGTCGAGGGGCTGAATGGCCTCCTCCTGTTCCAAGGAAAGTTTTCCATTGTCAGCTTGTGGTAACATTTCCCGTCACTGCTCAATTCACCTCCATATCGAACACATTGTTACTGACTGAACAAACCTCCTGTGTTTGAAATTAACTTGCTAATGTTCAGTGGCTCCCTCTCCTGCCACCCGGGTTTAACTCTCATCATGGAATACTGTCGTGTATTACTGCAGGAATGCCCACAAAGACTAATCCTGGAGTCTGTATCCCCTAGGATCCACAATCACCTTTTATTGACTTCTTCCTATTTCATTCTGGCTATTGAACTCTTGGTTTCAATCTAATCTCCTGTCATGCTCTTCAACATGTCCACATGGGTGGACTAGAGGTAGCTGGGATTTAATGAAGGGAAGTGGGGATTAAGCGGAAGCATGAGGAGCGGTGACAGCAAAGACAGTTCTCATTGTAACAGCAGAGTTTCTCCATGACCTAGTGAGTGGTGAGGCAGCTGAGTTTGTGGGCGGAGACAGTTTCAATCAGGGATTTGGTAAGACACTCAGACATTGACCTGTCCAACTGATTGTTAACTCAGACAGATAGAAAGAAAGATGCACATTTAGATATCACCTTTGATGATCTGGGGCAATGAAACATGCTTCCAACCCAAAGATTTCAACCTCAAAACTCTGAAAACACAGACACAATGCTTTCTGTTTGTACCAGGCTGTCTCTGAGACTCCTCTTTTCTTGTGAAAAGCGTTTCGACCTGTTCAGCCTTTCCTGGTGATTATAATCGCTATGTTCCTGTGAGATTTGTGACTGAACCTTTATTTTCCTCTTCCGTGTGAGTGATGAAAGTAGCAGAAACAGTTCCTGACCTGTGAGGGGTTTTGATTGGAGTATTTATATTTACAAATCCATTCCCACCCTCACATACAGTGTGAAATTGATGTAAAACTGAAGGAAATGAGTGAGTGAGCACCCACAGAATCATAAAGGAATCATATGTATCTGAGTTGAATGAACAACAATCAAAACTAGTTAGAATCACAGAATCCCGTGGGTGCAGAAAGAGTTTATTCTGCCCATCGAGTCTGCAATGACCTGCTCACCCACCCTACCCGCATAACCCCACATTAACCATGGCTAGCCCAACCCACCTAAATTGCACACTGCGACCATGTTAGCATGGCCAATCCAGTGACGTTACACATCTGTGGGAAGGTCACAAATTACATACAAATGCTGAGAATTGTGGAAGATGGCTCACAAATACTAGACTCTGACACAAATGCTCTGCTTTTCAAAATAAAATCTGGGGGACACTGCAACCGGAAAAAGTTCTGATTTTCTTAGGAGGAAGAGAATTCAAAACTCACGCCACTGACCCAGGGGGCGCAGTGAAAGTTACAGAGGTCTCGGAACCATCAGAAATGTAAGAGGTTGTGAGCAAGGTGGGGGTGAGACAAGGACACAAAGACAGTCTGTCACACGGGGGAAGGCAGGAGAGGTTCAACAGCAGAAATGGTCGTCCCTCAAGGCCATGGAGAATGGAGTTAGAGCTGGGAAAGAAACAAGGAAATAAGGTGTGCAGCTGCCAAAGGAATATGTTAAAAAACAGATTATAAAAGCATAGAGTTCAGTCTGAAATCTTTGCTCTCAATGATGAGTAAAAAAGCTGTAACGCCTGGGGAGTTGTATTTCAGCCAACACTTACCCAGGATTGGCCAAGTGTGCTGTCATTTTCTGATAATTTTTTTTCTGGCATTTGTAGTTCAAGTCTGATGACGCTAGTAACTTTTCAATTTGGACTGGAGTTTAAATTTCTGGAGAAATGTCAAATAAATCACATTGATCACATTCTGCACATCTTAGTCCATTACCCTGCATGTTCCAGTATTTCAGTGACATCCATGTCCTGCCGGTGGGACAGGACATACAGGGATGGTGACGATGGTGTCTAGGACATTGTAAGCTATGATTCTGTGCGTATGACTGTGTCGGCTTGTTGCTTGACTTGTCTGCGTTCCAGCTCACCCAAGAAGATGTTGGCAGGGTGAGACAGTACAGTTGGAGATCCTCTGCTCGCCAATTCCTTTCCTTTTTGTTTTTTTAGAATTTCATTCTCTCTCATTCTCCCCTTTGCAGACTCTGACAATCATGACAATTTTTTTTTAAAAAAACATGTCTCTATTAGAAAACCAATCGAGGAAAATATATTATTCTTGCATCAACTGCATTTTTAAACAAAATCCATTGTGTTCAATAAACACTGTCTCATTTTTTCCTTCAATTCTATCAAGTGAGCTATTATATTTTGTCCCTCAGTTTACCGATCTTAATAAATATCCAATCAATTTCAGAGCAACATGCTGACAAAGTATTGAAACAATTTATCTGTTTAGGTTTTAGCATTAGTTATAACGTCATTACAATTACAACAATTGCAGAATAATTGGTCTGGGTAACAAGTATACTGAGGTTTACAATTTAATTTATTGATTGTTTGAAAATTGGTACAATATATCCTTTTTTCAGGATTCTAACAGTAATTGTTAAGGCATTTGTACGACAATAATTATAGTATGCTTTAGTTTAGTTTTGCTAACAACTACAGTGATGTTTATATTTGAATTTAATCCAATCTTCCATAGTACCTATATAGTAATATAAAACTCCATTTTATTTCCAATCAACACACCTACAAAAGAATCCATTATTTCTGATGCAATGCGCACTGTTCAAAATATGACTTTTGCTCATTTGAATGATCTGTGTAATCCCAGCCTTATAAATTTAGAAAATCCTATTTACTTTTCCCTGCAACAATTCCTGTTCATTTTTTGCAGATAGCACAGTCAAATAGCAAGATGAAATTTATCATTATTCTTAAGTATGCCAGTAGAATTTTGAAAATCTCTATGTTGCTAATATATAATAATTGTTCATTTCAATCCATAGAATACAGAACAGTACAGCACAGCCCTTTGGCCACGATGTAGTTCAGACCTTTTATCATACTCTAAGATCAAACTAACCAACATGCCCTTCATTTACTATCATCCATGTGCCTATCCAAGAGTCGCTTAGATGTCCCTGATGAATCTGAACGGACTACCACCACTGGCAGTGCATTCCACACACTCACCACTATCTATAAAGAAACTATCTCTGACATCTCCCCACAACTTCCCCCATTCATCTTAAAATTATGCCACTTTGTGGGGACACGTCTTTCATTATCCACTCTATCTATGCCTCTCATCATCTTACACAAAGCTATCAAGTAAACTATCATCCTCTTTCATTGCAATGACCAAAGCCCCAGCTCTGTCAATCTTTATTCATGAGACATGCCTTCCAGTCCAGGCAACATCTTGATAAATATCATCTGCACCTTCTCTAAAGCTTCCGCATCCTATGTCTTATGAGGTGATCAGAACAGAACACAATATTCCAAGTGTAGTCTCATCAGGGATCCACGGAGCTGCAGCATAACCTCGTGGCTATTAAACTCAATCTCGCCACTAATGAAAGCCAACACCCTATGCACCGTCATAATAACCCTATCACCTTGGATGTCAGCTATGAGGGATGTATGGACGTGCACCCCACGATCCCTCTGTTCCTCCACATTGTCAAAAATCCTGCAAATAATCTGAAAATTTGCATTCAAATTTGAAATTCGAAAATGAATAACTTCACATTTTCCCAGGTTGAACTCCATCTGCCACTTCTCAGCCCAGTTCTGCATAGTCAATGTCCTCCAGCAACGTACAAAAGCCTTCCACACTATCCACAACTCCACCAACCCTCGTGTCATTGGCAAACTTCCGAACACACCCTTCCACTTCCTCATCCAAGTCATTTGTAAAAATCACGAAGAGCAGAGATCCCAGAACTAATTCCTTCAGAACACCATTGGTCACCGTGCTCCAAGCTGAAAACTATCTATGCAATCTCACCCTGTCTTCTATGGGTCAGCCAATTTATTATCTAACCAGGCAGGTTTCCCTATATCCCATGCCTCATTACTTTCTAAATGAGCCTACCATGGGGTACCTTATCAAACACCTTGCTAAAATCCTTATACACCACACCCACTACTCTGTCCTCACCAATGTGTTTGCCACAACATCAAATAATTCAATGAGCCTTGTGAGGCATAACCTGCCACTCACAAAGCCATGCTGACTATCTCTAATCAATCTAAGCTTTTCCAAAGAATCATAATCCTGTCTCTCTGAATTCTCTCCATATATTTGCCCACAACTGATGTAAGACTGACTCATCAATCATTCCCAGGATTATCTCAATTTCCTTTCTTGAATAAGGGAATAACGTTTCCCACCCTCCAATCATCTGTTATGACTCCAGTGGACAGTGAGGATGCAAAGATCATTGCCAAAACACAGCAATCACTTGCCTCCCTTCTCATAACAAACTATGGCCCAGGGGACGTATCTATCCCCATTATGTTTAAATGTTTTCAGCACATTCTCTGTCTTTACATCAACCTGTTCGACCATATCAGCCTGTTTCATGTTGTCCTCACAAGGAAAAAGGTCCCACTCACTCGTGAATACAGAAGCAAAGTACTCATTAAAGACCTCCCCAACCTGCTCAGACTCCTGGCACAAGTTTGCTTCACTATGATGCGTATAAATGTGGAATTATGTCTCAGCACTGAATTACTGTAAAGATATTGCAGTGTACAATCACTCGACTACTTTGAATATTGAACGGTATTTTAACTGAGAAAACACAGTTGAATTCATTTGATTATATTTCACTTCATGCTAACATTTATTGCATTTAGGACAACAATAAGAGTTTCCTTTTTACATATATGAAACTTACTTAAATTAATCGCACGTTTATGTGAAGAAAATAGAAATAACATCTCCTTGTTCCTTCCTTTATCAATGACTGTTCATTTTGAAATTGTGGAAGTTGTACATTGTTGAAAGGAAGGGAACTTGTCGTCAGCTGAATATTCACATTGAATGACTGATGTATATTTAAAATTAAAGTACAATGATCATGCAGTTTTGTCAATTTGTCTTTCAAAGAATTGCCATGAGATTCCTCTTTATTTAAGACTATCATTCATTTATTCTATTGTTATTGTAAAATATTGTTTAATTTCCAGTCCATTACACACAGAAACCAACGAATTAATTCCCAATCGAATTACTACAATAAACAGCTGATTAGTTTTCATTTGTGTAACCACATTAAACATAATATTGTAGTCCTGCCGTCCTGAGTGGGAACATTATGAAAGGAGCCTGTGGAGCTGTGGCAGTGTCTCTATTACTAGACCCGAGGGAAGGTTTCAAATCACACCTTCAACACAAATATATCAAGAGCTATCTGAATGTTGATGAGAGAGTACCTGAGCACAGATTGAACTGCTTTTCAATCCAACATCAGATCTGCTTTTATCTATAATATCAATAATCACAAAATCTGATGCTTATTTGAGTCAGGTTACCAAGAAATATCTGTTGGAAAATTCGCTTTAGCCACTTTGCTTTTACAAAAGACTTACATCTGTCCCTGTTTTCTCTGACTGAAATAAATCTGAAGAGGATTTTCACTTTTACGAAAAAAGGGGTGGTGTTTCCCATATAAATTAATGCTTCTTCGATTTACCCCTTTTAAGTTTGTGTAAGGTTTCATAATAACGCTCGACTTTCGGATAGTGGAGATACCTGTATCTAAGTCTGTTGCTTATAAGTTCCTGGAGAGTATTTGAAAATGCTGCAGAATTAAAGATTACGATGTCTAAGTAATGAGATTGATCTTTTATTGCTGCAAAGGGGCAAGTCCAAACAATTGAAACACTTTAAACATTATTCTCTTGTGCTATAAATTTGAAATAAAGTTGATATCTTCTTCAGTAAACTAACGAATGCTACCACCTATTACTTGTCAGTCAGCTGATTATCTACTTTGTAACTAAATGTTGTGATTCATCTAAATATTACTCTGTCCTTTGATGAAAGTGAATTTGTAACTGTTGTTCAGTTTATGAATTGTCAGAAACTTGTTTTTATTTTCCCATTCACCTGTTCATTTTGACCGTAAGATTGAAATGCTTTGAAAATATTGGAGTTTGTTCATTTAAAAATAAGGTTTGCACATCTCTCACATATCTCACTTCTTTTATTATGATTCAAGAATGTTTTCTGGTGGAATTCTAGTAAAGACCAAACATTTGTTGGCTTCAAATAAGGTCTTTAACATCCAGTTATCCATCTGTTGTTAATGTTTCAGCTGTTACATTGACATTGATTAGGTACTCATTCAGAGAGATCAACTGACAATTATAAACTACTTGCAGGATTATTGAATTGAGAAAAAGATACAGACGTGGAAACATTTTTTAGAAGGAATTGCTTTTTCATTCAAATATGTAGGCTGTTCAAGCATTCTTTCACGCCTTCCATTGGTTTTGTTGTCGAGAATGTAAATTTATAATTCATGTGAATTTTAATGTGTTCTGTATTTTAAAATTTGTATCAGATTTAAGAAGAAAAAGAGGTGCAATTAACATGAAAACTTCAGTGAATAGAAAGCACAGTAAATTAAATTGACAGAGGTAACTTTTAGTATTGTCTCTGAATATTCAGTCAAATATTTCTAATGGCACGAGCATTGTGCCGGTAAAGCACAGCAGGTCAGGCAGCATTCAAGGAGAAACAGAATCGACGTTTTGGGCATAAGTCCTTCATCAGGAATCTTTTCGATACTCCTGCTCTTTGAATGTGCCTGCACTTTTCCAACACCACAGCTTTCCTCACTTTCTCCAAATATGCTTAATGAACATGAACTGAAAATGTTAGCATCAGCAGTTGAACAAGACCAAATAAATGCAAATTTTTTTACAATATTTATCGTGAAAACTTGTTTGAGAACATGCAACAAATCAGGTCGAACAACATCTCTTGCCGTTAGAACCCTTGGCCATTCATAATAAAGAATAACCATGCTTTGAACAACCAGTATGGTGTATAACGACTGAACTGAAATACCAGAGGACAACTACTACATTTATTGAAGGGAATGATAACCAGATCCTTACTGTGATAGTGGGGATTGATCTCAGTAACAATAAAATTTTACTGTGATTATTCCACTGAACAGTAATTAGATGGTCGTGAAGATCTTTGTGTGGCTTTATGTGCAGTGTTTTGTTTGAACATTGATTTCAGTAACATTGAGATATTTTACAAGATTGACAAGTGACAGTTAAAGATAAGTTTTAAATGCAACATTTCAAAAAATTGTCAGTTTTGTTTAGCAAAACACAATTCTAATTATATGGAATCCCTACTGTGTGGAAACAGGCCATTTGGCCCAACAAGTCTACACTGACGTTCCAAAGAATAATCCACTCAGCACCATTCTGCTCTCAGATTACTGGACATTTACCCCTGACTAATGTACCTAACCTACACATCCCTGAACAGAATGTGCAGCTTAGCATGGCCAATGTACCTAACCTGCATATCTTTGGATTGTGGGAGAAAACCAGAACATGCAAACTCCACGCAAACATGTGGCCGAGGATGGAATCAAACCCAAGTGCATAACACTGTAAGACAGGCGTACTAACCACTGATCCTCTGTTCTCAATGCCCAACCCCATGCAAGAAGTGAGTTAAGTGAGAGACGTGCAAAGTCAAATTTCAAATGAACACTCTCTGATGTTGCCAAAGCATATCAATCTTGCATTCAATATGAATAGGTGAATGGAAAACAAAAAATAAAAACCCCTGACAAAGCATTAATGTACAATAATGAGAAAATTAATGTGATCAACGGGCACAACAATATTTACGTGAATTGCATTGTTTAATTAAAAATTTGGGAATTAGCTAACTTAGAATAATGGAAATTGACATTTGTTTATTTCACTGATGATTAAATTTACTTGCTTTTCATCTTTGTAACACTGCAGAATAGAAATTGATGTGCCTGAAATGTTTGAATTAGCTTTTTCCAATTAAAAAAATCAATAAAATTAGATTGACTTCTTCAGCTTTAAGACTGCAACAATACCAAATACTTTCCAGGAATTTAGAACCAGCAGAATTAATTAATTTGGTTGCTTGGGAACTCGAAGAGAATAAACAGCAGATTCTGTGAATTAGTCATTCAATGTTATTATTCAGCTGAAGGCAATATCCCTTCTTTGCAAAAATGCTCAACTTCGAAAAATGCAAAATGCATTGTCATTGCTAATGAAACAAAATAGAAATGTTAATTCTTTTTCATTTGACTTAACAAAACGCAGGAATTTTACATGATATTGTGTCATGAAAAATACTTAAATCTTATTATGGTTAGAAATATAGTAAATGTTCGCATCAAAGTGAAATATATTTAAATGAATTCAGCTATGTTTCCGCAGGTAAAATAAGAATTAATATTAACAATGATTGAGAGATTGCACCTTACAATAGTTATTCATGTAAAGAACCATAATTCCACATTCATAGCATGTACTGGATTGAATAATTTTTAGGTTTGAGCAACAACTGAATTATAAAATTCGACAAATGAATTTAGAAACAATGAGAAATCTCGTTTTGCTATGTGACTGAGGAATATGTGCAAACAAACCGGAATTATTGCAATGAAAAGTAATTGCAGGTTTGTGAATTTAAAGTCTGTGGTTACGGAGATCATTCAAATAAGCAAACATTAGGCATTCACAATTAATGTTGGATGAGAAGTCATTGGATCCATTGTGGGAAACTTGACCTGAAAATAAAGTTTCATATTGCAGTGTTGGTACTTAGAAACAATTGGTCAAATTAAAATGTGAATCTCACTTTACTTGTTCAAAAGATTTTCTCAAACAATTGTGCAATTATTATTATGACAATGACTTGATAATGTTGTTATATGAGCAATTAAAATGATTTATTATATCAAAAACACTTTGCTGTTATGTTGATAGGATATTTATTAAAATTGGTAAATTGTGGAATTAAATATAGTAACTAGCTTTATGAATTGAAGAAAAAATGAGCCATTCAGTGATTATGGAAACTTTTTTTCTTTCATTGCTAAAAAATGAAGGTAACACAAGAAATATGAATTTCTATCAAATGGTTTCATCATACAGACATATTATTTTAATTTAGATGATTAATGTTATGATCAGAGTTCAGACATTTGTGTTAGAATTTGGAAGCAAGTTAATAGATAATGAAAGTGAGCATGAAAGTGAACAAATGATGCAGTCAATGACATTTGGTACATAAAGGAATTATCATAATTTTTCATTATTGTACAGTGATGAATAGTGTTGGTATAGAAAAGACAAAAAGAATCGACATGTTCAAAACAGTTATTTTCTTACAATTAAATGAAACCAATAATCATTTTGCAGAGCGCGTGATTTGGAAAAAAAAAACTGTTATTTAATGTGTTATATAAACTGAAAACTACTTCCGTTTTGCAAAAATGAAGACTTTCCCAAATTCAAATTTAGGATTGCTGAATTATGCAACAACAATGGTTGTAATTTGAAATATCTCTTGCAAACAAATTTAAAATAAGTAAACTTAAAGATTTTTAGAATGACAAACGTTTGTTGTTTGCATGATTGTATTACAGTCAATATCCGTAATAAAGTAGAAGCATTGTTTTAAGCAACATAAATCATCTTTAACTACTGAACTGAAATAGAAGATATCAATTGCACTTGTTGCATGGAATAGTAAACAAATGTTTACTGTTGTCATTGGTTTCAGGAGCAATAAGTTACTTACTCAGGTTATTCTACTGAAAAATAATCAGATGGCGATGGAAGTCTTTGTGTTGCTTTGTGTGTATTGTATAGTGTTAACATTGGGTTCGATAAAATTGAGGTATTTGTATGAATTAAGAACAAAGTGATAATTGGGTGCAAATGATCAGATTTAAAATCAGACAGTTTTTGATTTTTTCGAGGATTGCTGAGTGAAACGTTCTTAAACCATCATGCAACCAACGGGATAAGTGAGAGATATGCAAATTGAACTTTCAAATGAACAAACCCTGATATTTTCTCACCATTTCAATATCACATTCAATGTAAATAGATGACTGGAAAACTAAAATTAAATCTCACACAATTCATAAACTGACCATTAATTATTAATTGATAAATAATAGCAAGTGACATTTGTTTACTTTACTGATATGTAAGTGATCTTTTCTCATATTTATAGCACTGGAACATAAAATTCTGTGTTGTTTTAACTAAGATCTACAGAACAAGAGAAAATTAATGACTATCGTGACTTTGTATATTTCAGCTTTATGACCACAACATTCTCAAATATTTTCTGAGGCATATTGATTGAGTGGAATTAGATACATTTTGCTATGAGTGACCAGAAGAAAGAATATAGCAGATACTGTGATTATTGGAATGGACGATGATACCTCCAAATAATCTACTGATATTGTGATTGTATATACAGTAAGTGTCAGCATCGAAATAAATTATAATCAAATCATTTAAAAAATGTTTGCAAGTTTAAAATAAATACAATTTTCACAATGATTGAGAGATTGTACTTTGTAATGACCTTGCAGTATTTATTGTACTGAAGCATAATTCCACATTTGTAGCCCTTACTGGATTGCACAATTATTAGATATAAGATATATTAGCAACAAACGGATTTTAAAAATCATATTCGTGAATTTGAGAATAATGAGATATCCCATCTTGATATTAGACTGAGTAATATGTAGAAATGAAGAGTAATATTGCAGGGAAAAGCAATTGGAGCTCTCTGAATTTCAAAAGCTGAGATAATTGTTATATTTCACCTGAGCAAAAATCAGACATTTACAAAGAATTTTGCAAGGGATATTATTGGTATGTACATGGGCCTGAACATATTGGTATTAATAAAAAATAATGAATGAAATTTTTTTAAAAACTGCATTTTTACAAAGTCTATGTTAAATTTCTGTGCAATTATTGTAATTGATAAATTGATTTTAGAATCCTGACAGATAAATTGACTTAATATTTTGAAAACACTTTGATTTGATGTTGATTGGATATTCATTAAGATTAAGAAACTGAAAATTAAAGCATAACACTTAGCTGTATGATGTAAAAAAATCATTCAGCAACAATTGAAAAAAAATGATTTTATTTAAAAATGCAGGCAATGCAAGATTTATATGCTTCCAATGGTTTTCTTGAAGAGTCATGCCAATTTTGTTGATGTAATTTTTACCACAATAAATGCTTCGATATTTATTTCAGAATTAGGAGGAAAAGAATTAGGCCATAAAAGTGACTATTATTGTGAACAAAATATAGAGTCACTGACATTTGATACAGAAAGGAATTCTCATAATTTTGTGATTATTGTTCACTGACACCTAATATGGGAGGAAAAGGAAAATTGTCAACAATTGTCCAAGCAATTTTTTCTTATAATAAAAATAAAAATCATTTTGGAGGGCACATTGTTTGAAAAAAGGAAACAGTCATTTCATATGACATTTGAGCTGAAGACTCGTTCCCGTTTTTCCCATTGTAGTCTTTACAATAATTTAAAACTTAGTGTTGGTTGAACAAAAGAACAAATGGATATAATCAAAACGTTTTCTTGTACACCAAACAAAGTAAATGTAAAGCAATTTTATCATGAAAATTAAATCACTCTGAATGTAATCATTTCACACACAATAAAAGTTTGTATTGAATTGAAATGTCATCATAGTGTAGAAGTGCTTTCCCTGACAGAGAATGAGGACTCAGGAGGCAGGCTGAGCTCAGGCATGTGGAAGATGTTTACTCATGCAGCAACTAGTTAATGAAGGGATCATCCCCCGAGGCCAATCTCGGAAGGGAGATCCATAAAACACTGTAACATGCACAGTAAAAAGCAGCATTTTTATGCACTTTCTGCATCACAAAGGCCACATGCAATGTGGTTACAGCCCTTCTCTCCTCATCCAGCCACCCAATTGAAATACATAATCGCAGATGGGCATTCTAATGGACATCCCCAGATTCCTATTGGGATCTTTCCATGCATCTTATTAACTTAGATTCCAAAGTTATTCCTGAACTCCCTCGCGCCTCTCAGGATACCTTATCAGTTGGGACATTTTGAATTCTGCTATTCATCATATTTTATTTTATGAAAGCCAATTACTCCTCATATTTTTCACTGTCTTAATTATATATGTACAAATAAATAGAAAAGACAGTTAATTTTAGCTTACTTGCCATAAGATTAGTAATATGACTTATGTTATAAAGTTCGTTATATTGTGCAAAATTATACAGCTACTCTTTCTGTCAGGACTTTATAATTAATGGGCAGTCAACATCATACCGTGAAGTTAATTCCTAAAACTAGCTAACTTCAAATCTCAGTCTAAATGCTTTTCTATAATGTTTTTAGTAGGCATTGGTTACATGTATCAAACTTATGTTGCAAATTTCCCCTATTATACTCAAGAATCTGTAATTAGAACCTTTGTTTAATATTCTGAGTAACTGTAAAATAATAACTATATCTGACAAATGAACTCTTCTGTTGTCATGATAGCTGCTTAGTGAGGTAACTGGGCTGCACCCTGCAGCTGCTGTGTATTCATTTCCTGCGACAATAATCCTTTCATTTATGAAGATCAGGATTGGTCATTTGTCTGCATGTCGGCATGCTCTTATTAAGAAATGTCTGGAATGCTGTAGTCCTGGCGTTGGAGTAGGTCAATTGGTAGTGTGCTTTCTTTTAATTTAAGGCTGGAACAGAATGTTCGTCTAGTTTATCATCCCCTGACACCTTGTATTTTAGTTCTAAGGTAGGCTGCCTGTTTTTAATTGTCAGGCATTTTGTATGAGCCAATATGGACCATTCTATTCCAGGTTGGGGCAAGCCATGCCCAGGACAGCAAATTAACTAAGATTCAAGTATTGAAATAAAAATCACCATTCGCTATCATTGGTTTCTGTACAATGCAATACGTTTACGTTACTGAGCCTTAATTTCACACTTAAAGCTGGATATACTGGAATTGATCAATTCTTAAATATTAGATATAAGCAACAATTAATCTTAGAAACATTTCATAGCAAACTTAAAAATGATTAGAAATCTCATATAGCTGCCCGTCATGTGTAAAAATGAACAGCATTTGTTGGAGTGTAAAATAATCAGACGTCTCTTAATATGTAAGGACGAATATTAATCCAATAATTTCTGTGAACATTCAAATGAGAAGGGACCAGATATTATCTTTGAGTGTTGGATAGGGAATCATTAATTAGGTTGTGTTTGTGTTATCCTGGAATAAGGGAACTACTATCCTTTTTTTAAATATTGACACTAAGAAATACTGGAATAAATTAAAATGTGAATTTGACGATGTTTGTTACAAAACCTAAACTGAATTGCTGTGTGATTTTTGGAATGACAATGAATTGATAATTAATTTTAGAACTTTGGCAAAGTAAATGATTCAATATTGCTAAATGGATTTGCTTTGATGTTGACTAGATATTTCTTAATCTGTCAGCTGAGACTGCAAATTCTGGCATGATGATATGGAAAGACATTAGACATTCAGTGGATGTTGATCAGAAATGGTTTGTCATTCAAAATTCTCAGATCTTCAAGATTTCTATACTTGGTTTCTCTACTTTTCTTCTGGAGAAATATAATATATAACAAGAACAAATTCTGCATTGTATTTAATTCATGCAATTTTTCATATCATCAATATTTAGACATTTGAGTCAGAATTATAAAGAAAATAAGTCAATAAGGAAGGTTTATTTTCACAGAAACATACAGTCAACAGCATTTATCAACGTATTTGTTTCAATAGTGTCTCTGAATAAACAGATAAATACGTTTAATGGGAATCTGTTGACAATGAATGAGCCACAATTACATTGTTATCATAAGTTTTGGATTGGAAATCTATCAGAAAAAAAATTCTATATTCAGGACTAGCTTCATCTCGATAAATGTTACTCGTAGTATCCTCAGTCAGAAGAAATAAGGTGTCATCATGGGTCTGGAAAAGATCTAGTGTTTAAATTATAATAAGGTTTCTCTTACATATCTTTGGATCTGGTGAGACTGTGATGTTTGCTGTGATAATTAAACCTGAGAACAATTAGACACGTACAAAGTGTTTTTCACCGAACAGTAATTAGGTGGTCTTGAAGACCATTAGGAGTACTTTGATTTCAATAATGTTGAGCTGATTTCCATGATCAGGGAAATGTTTCACAACATTTTACCAAAATTCTGGATTCTAAGCATTCAATGGGTTTCGTACAAAACACCCTTCACTTGTCATAATTTTCAAGCGAGGTGTATAACGCTCAGACATTGGATGCAAGTCAAGGTGCCGGGAAGTCTGCTTCAAACTCTCCAAAGCACAACTCTCGGGCTGGTTGTGATTGGATCTCTCGAACCTTTGTGACCTCTTTGACTGGGCTTTCCACAGTTTTCTAGACCTGATTATTTTGTCTAATGTTTGATTTAGTTTGGCCTTTTTAGCTCCGATTTCTCCAGCTGTAGGAATATTTAGAATGTTCAATTATGGGCGATAGGTCACTTGACCTTAGTGGACAGGTAAAATATGGTTCACTTATTGTTTTAATAACGAATTGAGAATGAATCTTTTCATTTTAACAAATAAAAGTTTCAATTTTTTCGGTGGTTTGCAATGACATTGATTAGATACTCATTAAGAGAGATCAATTGACAATTATAAGCTATTTGCAGGATTAATGAATTGAAAAAGGATACAGACATCCAAAGATTTTTTTGAAAGGCATTGCTTTTTCATTCAAATATCTCGGATGTTCAAGAGGTCAATATAGCTGTTTATTGGTTCTCTTGCCCAGATAATAATTTATAATTCATATCGCTTTTATTGTGCCTGGAATTTTGAGATTTGTCTCAAAGTTAAGAAGAAAACGAGGAGCATTTAATATGAGAACTTGAGTGAATAGAAAGCACAGTAAAGTTAAATTACAGAGTGTGAGAAACACAGCTCACTCACGTCAATAATTTCAGTCCAAGACCAGATCTGAAGCAATCAGTATGTTTATTGGACGCTTGCAAGCGTGGTGCCTGGAATAAGGCACACAGTGTTTAGCAAATACATATCTTGTATAGGATTCACTACTCCAAATCGGGTGCCCATTACTATTGTTTCTCGCTTGCCTTATCCGGCCTTGTGCATAACAATGTACAAGTTTTATTTCGCCATTTCACCGGATCCTGCTGCGGCCCACTGTTAGGTATATCCTCCATCACCTCTATCTAAATCCATCACTTGTGACATTTCCTCCCTTTTCCCAACCATATTGATCCTTATGACCATTTAATTGGGGTTTGCTTTTGTGTTTTTGCAAAAGTGGGCAACAGATGCTTATAACTACTGCTTGTACAAGCATATTTGGCTTAACCTACATCCCACCAGCACCTTATCTCGTTGTCTGTAATATCTACCATTGTTTGCAGGCACGTTTCATTCTTGTATGCACATTTTAGCTAATACTAAAACAATTATATATTTCCTCCACATAATTTTCATTCTTGTTGATTCAGCTCTTGGTTGAAACAATTATACACTGGTGTGAGTGCATTTACCTTGCATAAATAATTATGATTGCAGAAGTAACACTGCTTTACCTAGATCCTACAATTTCCCCCTTTTTCTTTAATTACCATTTGTTATCTTCTGCACTTTTCTTTTAAGCATTGCCCCCAAAATTCACAAGCATCATTCCGGAGATTTCATCCATCTTGGTCTCACTCATCCCTCATTATTTAATCGACAAAGTTCCTCTGCCTGATTGCCTTTTCGGGGCATTTGTTTTATTAAAGCTGTCTCAATCAGTCTTTGGGTAAGTCCTCGTATACAGGGCATGATACAACAGCCAATGGCTACCAATACCCCGACTATTGCTATCAGGGAAGTAAGGATGGAAACCACCACCCCCTTCCATTTTCCAAACCATGATTCAATCCATCCCGTGAGAGATGTGTCTACTCCTGAACTCTCAGCCAGTTACTCTGCTAAGGCAGTCAATCCCCTTAATGCCCGAGTAATTTAACCAGCAGGTGTAGTGTTATTAGGAATAAAGTTGCAACAGCTTCCTCCTGACATCACACACACACAGACTTTTTCTGCTAAAATCATACCAAGGGCCATTCTGTTTTCCCATGCCATCCTACTTGTCACATCAAGCTGTTCTGATATTCCTTCAACTGCATCACTTGTATAATTTATAAATTTCTGTTGATTATAGAAAATGTAATTTATCCAATCTACACTTTCTGTGCCTCTCTTAACAATTCGTCTAATGGTGTTTCGCTCCTCCCTTCTATCTTCAGTGTCTTTCTCTGTGTCTGGCCATACCTTTGTCACAAAATGTACTTTGAAAAGACCCACTGGGTCCTCAGGATTCATTCCAGAGTATTTCTGCATTGAGTCTCTTAATCTTTGTAAGAAAGCTAAGGGAGTCTCATCTTTCTCCTCTGTAACTTCAAAGGCTTTATTCAAATTCTGTGACTTCGGAACTGACACTCTTATACCTTTTAGCATCAGGTCTTTCAATTCCCTCGTTTCTTCCCTATGCTCTGGGTTTTTATTTTCCCACTGGGTGTCTCTGAGGGGAAACTCCGTCTCTTCCTGTCCAGTATCCCCATCCCCAATGGGAAGTTCCCTGTCCCATATTTTAATGGCTGCTCCTGGCAAAGTCCCCTTTCTTCCCCAGTAAATAGTATATTCAAAATAGACATTAACTCAGTCCACGTATACAGACAGGGCCCCAAGAATTGATCAATTTTTTCAGACAACCTGACCGGATACTCAACCAGGACCTTCATCTCCTTTTTAAACGTTCTGACCTCCCCACTGGTGAAGGGGGCACTTACAAACCCAACCTCTTTGTACCCTATTGGTACCTCCCGTTCTTCCCCTTTTTTTTGCTTTTGTTTTTCCCCCTTAGGCTTTGGTTCAGATACTCCAGAGGCCTTCTCTACATCTACTTTATCTTCCCTTTCTTTTGCTGAGGATTGAGGGTCGGGAAAAACAACATCCCCGTCCACCGCCCCTTCGTCCTCCTCTTGAGGGTCATCCATTACCTGTCCCTGTCGGTCTGTCTCTCCTCCTCCCCCATTTTCACCTCATCTGATTTTATGGTACGTGGGGGGGCGGGGAGGGGGAGAGTGCAAGCAGGCAAATGGATCCCAGGGACTGGGTGGGGCAGAGGGGGAATCCTTTGTCTTTACTACCATCATTCCCAAACTGCCCTTCCAACAGGACACATAGTCCGCCTCCTCTTGACTAAAAGTTTGTTTTTTATTCGCATGCAAATCTAAATTCTGAAATACATAATCGTCATCCGAATATACTTTGGCCAGAAGACAGCCGGATGAAGAATTGGTTCTTTGGTCCATACTAAACAAAAATATTTAATCATTTTCTTTTTATCTTTTTCCCTTGTACAAGTCTTACTTGTCCATTCCCGCAACATCCTCCCCAACGGACTTTCAGGAGGAATGTTACCAGGGACGTTTTCTTCCTTTACTCCGTGACAGTTCGACTTACTCTGTCTACCCCCCATTTCTCGGGGCCCTCACCAGTCCCTCAGCAATTAAATACCCCTTTTCCCGGCCACCAAGGCAATACTTAAAAGTCAGTTTTCTGACGTTGTCTGTGCACAGAGTTGCCTGGCCCCTTTTTTCTCAAGTTTTTTATCGACCTCCTTTCACTGTCTGATTCAGATATCTCTCTTGTGGGATTCGTACCAGTCGCCCAAGGGAGCGGACAAAACCGGGACCAGAAACTGCTCCTCAATTGTGAATGGTGGGCATCTTCCCAGTGTCCAGGGCCAGCCACTCCTCCCGGGGATGGAAGAATATCCCGGACAATCCCCCAGTTGTGAGAAACTTCAATAATCTCAGTGCGAGACAAGATCTGAAGCAATCAGTATGTTTATTATATGCTTGCAATCGTGGTGCCTGAAATAGACACGCAGAGTTTAGCAAGTACATAGGAGTCACTACTCCAAACCCGGTGCCCATTACTATTGCTTCTCTCTTGCCTTATCCGGCGTTGTGCATAACAAAGTACAGGTTTTACTTGGCCTTTTCACCACATCCTGGCTGTGGTCAACTGTTAGGTATATCCTCATTCTCTGCGATCTATTTCACCCACTTGTGACATTTCCTCCCTTTCCCCAAACATATTGAATCTTACGACTTTTTAATTGGGGTTTGTTTTCTGTTTTTGCAGAAATGGGAAACAAATGCTTGTAACTACTGCTTGTACAAGCATATCTGGCTTAACCTATATCCTCACAGCACCTTAACTATTTGTCTGTACCATCCACCATTGTTTGCAGGCACCTTTCATTCTTGTATGCACATTTTAGCTAATATGAAAACAATTATATATTTCCTTCACATAGGTATCATTCTTGTGGACTCAGCTCTTGATTGAAACAATTGTGCACTGCTGTGAATTCATTTACCTTGCATAAGTAATTATGATTGCAGAAGTAACAATACTTCACCTGTAACGCACAGTTGGTCGTGTAGTGAACAAAGAATAACAAAGAATACAGAAAATGTGCAGCCCAGCAATAGGCCCTTTGGACGGCCAAGCCTGAGCCAATCCAAATAAACTATCTAAACATGTCGTCCAATTTCTAAGCATCCATATCCCTCTGCTCCTCACTTACTTGTGCATCTGTCCAGGCGCACCTGAAATGAATCTACCATGTCTGCCTCTACTACCTCTGCTGGCAATGCATTCCAGCACCTACCACCCTCTGTGTAAAATAATTTCCATGTCTATCTCCCTTAAACGTTTCAACTCTCTCATTGAATGCTTGACCCCTCATTATTGAATCCTTCATCTTGGGAAAAAGCTTATCTCTATCCATTCTGTCTGTGCTTATCTCTCTCACCCTTCATGATATTGTAGACCTCAATCAGGTCCTCTCAATCTCGTTTTTTCTAATGAAACAGAAGTAACCTACTCAACCTCTCTTCAGAGCTTGCATCTTCCATACCTGGCGACATCTGCGTAAACCTTCTCCGCATTCTCTCCTAAACGTCCAAATAATTTTGGTAATTTGGCGACCAGAACGGTACAGAGTATTCTAAACGCGGCCGAACCAAACTCTTGTACAATTTTAGCAGGACTTGCCTCCTCTTATACTCAATGCCCTATCCGGTGAAGGCAAGCATGCCATATGCCTTCTTGACCACTCTATCCACCTGTGCAGTCACCTTCAGGGTACAAAGGAACTGAACTCCCAGATCTTTCTTATCATCAAGTTTACCCAAGGCTCTTCCGTTTATCGTATACCTGGCTCTGGAATTTGACTTCCCAAAATCATCACCTCACATTTGCTTGGATGGAACGCCATTTACCACTTCTCCGCTCAACTCTTCTGTTTATCTATATTCCCCTTCATTCTTTGACAGTCCCCTCTGTTTTCTGGCTAATCCACCAATCTTTGTGTCATCTGCAAATGTAGTGGTGAGATACTGGGCTAGCAACCCTTGGAGATTGGAACATGGCAGTTGTTCATCCCATGCAGCAAGGAACCATGTTTGGATGCTTGTTCCCAGTGAAGTACCACTGTTTCCTGATTTAGATCAATCATTCAAACTGTTTTTTGGGAGTAATGATTTAGACGTTTACTGATGATACATAGTCGTGCAGTTGACTATGATGGGTAATGTCAGGGGCCGCAGGGATGTATCCATCAGGTGGAAAGGAAAAATAGTGAATGGAATTGAATCCAGACCAATGAGTGGTAGTGAATTTGGGGAGTTGTAACAATAACAGTGAGGATTCTGAGTGGTGTACAGGAACAACGAGATCTTGGAGTGGACATTCACAGATCCCTGAAGAATGTTAGACAGGGAGATAAGTTGTTAGGGATGTTTTTTGGATATTTTCTGCTGTTGACCACAGACTGTGGATGATATTCGATCTTTAGCAACTGCCAGTTTAGGAAACAACTAAAGGAACGAGCACAAGTCTGGTCCATGCAATAATCTACATTTTTAAACATTGAAAGATGAAAGATAGAGGGCTGAAGTATCAATCTTTGCCCATCAAACTACTGCACCACTCAATGAATTTACCACTCATTCCTCTCCAGGTCATGCTGGTATGTACCTTAGAGGGTAATTTGCAAATGGTGAAGGTTCAGTGCATCTTCAACCTTGTCCTTATAGTCAGTACAACATTTGAGCTTTGAAGGTTCTGTCAATAAAGCCTAGATGACTTACTCCAGTGAATCTTCTATGTGGTGCACTCTGCTACAATTGTGCCTTAGCAGTTAATGGATGAAATATTCAGGTGTTGAACAATATACAGTTCAGTGACTGCATTGTCGTGGAGGGTGCCCAGTTCCTTCAGTGGTATTGAAGCTACACGCCCCTCGGCAAATGGAGAGAGTTCTGTTCAACATCTAATTTGTGTGTTGCAGACGATGTAGGCTTCACGGAGACAAGAGTTGAGTTAATAATCAAACAAAGTCGACCCACGGACAGGTTTTTGTCTTCAACTTCTTTATATGGGCGGTCAGGTTCCATTTCTCCTAAATACTAGCTTCCAGGACGATTACACGGAGGAATTCAGTTACATTGAAGCCATTGAATGTCAATCAAATATGATTAGATTCTCATTTGTCAGAGTTACCTTCGCTGTATTTGGTCCTGTGGGTCAATCCAATTCTAATCACTTTCTGATTTCAAGTTCCAATTCCCGTCGGCGCCTGAAATATCAACCCGTTTCCTCGCCGAAATTTCTCCACCTGTCTTAATAATATGTAAGGTACAGCACAGACTTACTAACATGTTGCTAACTCTGTATACAGTAGAACTTCGTGAAATGATTGGTGAGGCTGGGATTATTCTCCTTCAAACAAAGGACGAGGAGGGGAACTTTATAATCACATAATAACAATTATAAATGGGACCTTGACAGGGTAGATACGGGCAGGTGGCTTGCTCTGTGCTCTGAGGAGAGCACCAGAGGTCATAATCTCAGAATTAGATATTGCCCATTCAATTCAGAACTGAGGAGTAATTCCTTTGTTCAGGGGTCAAAGAATCTGTGGCATTTTCCAATAACCGCTGTTGAGACTGTGTGGTTGGGTATTTTCAAACTGTGCCAGATAGTTAATCAGAAAGATGATGAAACTTTGTCGAGCTAAGTGAGCAGAAAGGGATTCAAGACTAGCAGAGCAACTATGTTAAAAATCACACAACACCAGGTTATAGTCCAACAGGTTTAATTGGAAGCACACGAGCTTTCCGAGCGACGCTCCTTCATCAGGTGATAGTCAGGTGACTATCACCTGATGAAGGAGCATCGCTCCGAAAGCTAGTGCTTCCAATTAAACCTGTTGGACTATAACCTGGTGTTGTGTGATTTTTAACTTTGAACACCCCAGTCCAACACTGGCATCTCCAATCAGATCATCCATGAGTTCGTTGAATGGTGGGGCAGACTCCTTGGGCTGAATAGCATACTTCCATTTGGTTTAACTTTTCGTCTAACGCCTTATTTTATTCATAAGTTCAGAAGTGTGAGGGGATGGGATGAAGTGACAGAAAAGGTTTATTAAACAGATCAGACAGATCAGGAACAAAGCTCATAAACTCAGGAAGAAAAAATGTGCTGCGACCTGGGGGCAACAAATGATACTGGGCACAGCACAGGTGGCTGTGTACAGAAGCTGTGATTGCTGAAGGAAGTTGCTCGATCTTATATAGTTGGCAACGTCAGTGATCACGCTGGATGATGGATCGTTGTATGATTCACACACAGCAGAAATTTGTGAAAGAATGAAAGGTTCGTTTCATTGGAGAAATTTTCTGCGGTTCCAATTCCGAGTGACTGTTTGAAATACTGATCAGATTTTTGTGTGAAGTATCAGGTTAAAATACTCATGAACAACCCCACTGGATAAACTTGTGCTCCCGATCTCTTGTTATTTTTTTCTCTTTGTTTCGATGTATAATCATAGAAAGACACGATGGAATGTAGGGCGGAAAGAAAAATGCTTTCCTTCTCATTACACCAATTTCATCTACAATTGAATAGAATGACTGCTCTTACTCTTCATTTCGACATTCATGTGGTGTCGATTATTTGTGAATCTCCTTTGCAGTGAAGGGCAAGAACAAGATTCTCGATCCAGTGTATACCAGACGTGGGAGGTGCAAAGGAAAACCGCGGTGCGTAAAGTTAGCAACCAGAGTGTGACTCGAACCCATGAATGTGGAGTACAGCGGTATAATAACCCAGCACCGTAATCTCACAGTCTCCTCTGCACATTTTGTAATGGGGTGACATGTGACCTCATCAGGTTACATGTGCTGAAAGTCATGGATGAGAAAGTTCCAGAGCGGAGTCGAATCCACACCATTGTGTTACTGCTTTCACGAGAATTATAATAACAGCAAATTCCAATAAATAGCCATGCTGATCAGAATGAATAGCTGTCATTAATACATTGAGTCAGAACTGTGTCAGAATGAAACAGGACAAGAATTTTCCGTCATATTTACACTTACATTTGACTCATAATTACTTCAGTCACTTTCTCTCTCAGGTGAAGAAGCAGCCATGGTGAGTGAAATAAAGGCGATGTTGTCGCTCAATGGCCTTTCTCATATGGCTGAACATGAATTGGATTAAATCGCAAGAAATGCTGATTTGTTCATTTCATTTTAATTTTGCTGAATTCTCACAATGTTCGTTGTAATTATCAGAAGTTAATTAGATATATCTCATTGGAACGATTAATGTTGTATTCAAATTTGCTCTGACTTTATTTCAGCTTAAGGAAAATACTGCTTAGAAAAACAAAGGGTTAAAGCGCAAAAGAAAACCCACCAGTTTTGTTGCTCGTTGCTTTGGCAGATTTCACTCAGTATTAAATGGATCAAACATCATGGTGTTTGTTCTCACATCCTTAACGCATGTGATGAAAGCAGGAAGTCGATCTCCAAGCAACTGGTCACTTCCTATGCATTATGTTCCGTTCACAATAAATAAAATTCCACTCAGTTCCATTTACAATGCTTTAGGTGGAATATTATGCCAAATCTTTCAAAATGCAGAGTTTTGGAACCGAATCTTATTCAGTTGCACACATGAAAGAAATTTCTTTACATTTAAAGACAACCAACTTAGACATTGTTTCCCTGCAACTTCTGACCGACTACACCCCAACCCTACACCTTCACCTAGCCACACGCTGTCTCTCTCCTTGTGAAATTTATTCCTTGTATGTCACCAAATGTGCCTTTCCAAATATTTTGAAAAACAGATTCTCGGAGTGACAGCGATTTATTTCTCATCATTTCTTTGTCCTTCAAAGGTTTTTATCAAAGGCTTTGAATGCCTGACATCTCGATGTTTACTGACTTGAAAGAGGGAATTTTCCACCTATTTACTCTGTCCAAACATTTCATAAGCTGAATAAATCCAATTAAGTCTTCCTTGGTTCAGGGATAATAGTTCTCAATTTTTCAAGAAGACAAGTGAATAAAATCTCATCCTCAGTACAGCTCCATCAGCATCTTCTCTAATGGCTAACCCTAGTAAATAGCGTCATTATCAATTCATAGAATCATGGAATACGACAGTGCAGAAAGAGCATTTCAGTCAATCGAGCCAGTGTCGACTCTCTGAAGAGCATCTCACCCAGATCCAGCTCCCCTCGCTATTTCCTGATATTTCACCTGAAGAAGGGGAATCCCTCCCCCTTATGATTTCAAATAAACCTGTTGGAGTATAACCTGACGTCCTGTGACTTCTGACCTTATCCCCACCTTCCCCGTGGCTAATTCACCTAACTTACTTAATTCAGTCCTGGACACGAGAGGTCAATTTAACTTTGCCAATCAACCTAACCGTCACACTGAATAGCAGTGCGAATTACTGAGACAATGTTCCATCATACTGAGCAAATGCTGTATCATTTTTAATGGCTTTATACCCTGGTTACAGCCTCATCAAAACAAATGAACCCAAATTCAATGTATTGAAACGCTAATCTGTCCTTTACAATTTCATTCGTGCTGCGGGAAATGTTTCTGCACTCATATTTGAATGCGTTTATGTTGTTTCTTCCTCGGCTTCCTGCTTCTAGTAAACACTTCAATCCGGAACAAGTCTGTCAAACGTTCTTCATTCCAACGCAGTCACAAGGTGAAGTTTGCAGAAGTCACGTGTTTGGCTGTTCACTGACACTCTGCCTCCCTGAGAGTTGCAGCCCTTTCTCACACTAATTCAGGCAGCACTGTCCTTCCTGTAACATGCCCCATCGAGAATGGAACGACAAGTATCAGTACCCGCACTTGGGAATGGAGCGACAGTTTTAAAACGTTTACACTGTCCCCAGCAGAAAATTGAGCCCTGTGACAGGCGGGGCAGCTAACCATTATACTACTGAGGACAAGAGTGTCAAAGGAGGCCCTTCAAATGTGGCCACACTTGTCAAAAACAACTGCCTAA
Source organism: Chiloscyllium punctatum (assembly GCF_047496795.1). Classification (NCBI taxonomy): domain Eukaryota; kingdom Metazoa; phylum Chordata; class Chondrichthyes; order Orectolobiformes; family Hemiscylliidae; genus Chiloscyllium; species Chiloscyllium punctatum. Next base: position 77,269 of record NW_027309936.1, read on the forward strand.
TTAACTGAATCCCATTTCACAATGCTTACCCCACTGCCTTAAATGTCTTGGCTTCAAAAGTTCATATCTGAATATTTATTCAGGTTATAAGGGTTTCTGCCGCTCTGAAATATGCAGACAGTGTATTCCAAATTCCAACCACCCACTGGCTGATAAAGCTTTTCCGCACATCTTCTCAAAGCTTTCTGTCTTTCTCCTTAAGTCTCTGGCCCCTGCTAATCGATCCCTCCATCAATGGGAAACTCGTTCAGTCAACCCTGTCCATACCCTAACTCAATCATGTCTTGTCTACATCTCCTTTACACTGCGACAAACACTCCACTCTGTCCTGTCTTTCTTCACAACTGAAACTCTTCAGCCCAAACAATATCCCGGGAAATATCTCCTGCAATTTTCTCAGTGTGATCACATCCCTGCTATAATGTGACTTGCAAAACTGCACACAACACTCCTGCTTGAGCTTAATGAGCATTTGTTTCAAAATTTCTGGATTAGTGTGAGGGCGATTCTGGCTAAGCAGAATGTATTACCCATTCCGAATTGCCCAGAGGACAGTTGAGACTCAACCATATTGTTATGAGTCTGAAGTCACATGCAGCCCAGACCAAGTAAGGATAGCAAATTCAATCCCGAAATGACATCAGTGAAACAGATTTTGTTTTCAACAATTGTCAATGGATCTATAGTAGTCATTAGATTCTTCCTTGCAGATATTTTTTGAATCCAAATTTGACGATCATGACATGGTGGGATTCAAGCCCGAGTACCCAGACTATTACCTCGGTCTCTGGATTATCAGTCCTATGAAATTATCACAAGACCAACGCAGAAAGCCATAAAAGCTGATCTTTTCCAATGAAATGTCTTTTCACCAAAACTGCCCTGGGTATTTTCCATGAGCCTGACGCTACAATTGTATCTGGCCTATGTCAGTAAAAGCTGCTACATGGAGATTGACTTCACAACCCCGGTATCCAAATGGATCGACTTGTTTGAAGCTCCCGATGGTGGGATTGGGGCACGTTCACCCAACAACAGTAACCACAGCAGCAGCACAGAGAGAACAGTATGAATGTGAAAGAGAGTGATAGATTGTGCATTGCCTCAGAGAAATGGGGGGAGGGACGGTCAGGAGGTTTAATGATCGTGGGAAGGACCGGAATCTCTGACAACGGGTGCGTTTGAATTCTGATATATGAAACGCAGAGATGCGAGAGAGCGGAACTTGAAGGTAAAACAATTAATTTATTAACGTGTGTCACAAAAAGGACAACGGAGAGAACACTTAGTGCCGTGATTTGGTTTCAAATCGAGGTTGCTGTGGTCACAATGCAAGATACCGACAACCACGATCACAGTAACCACAGAACAGGATGCTTGCAAGCAGAAATAAGTACACTAGCAGAGGAAATGTTCGGTAGAACAGCAAATGTACAATATCAGTACTCAGCGAACAGTGACAGACATGTGGGAACTGAGAATGAGCTGAATCTATCAGCTGGATGTCCTCAGAGGCTGTGGAGATCCCTTGAATGAGAATGTTGAAAACTGAGATTGATCGATTTCGACAAAACATCCAAGACTCGAGGGGCCATACAGGGTATTGTTGAAATGTTTGCTTCAATAGCATTTTAGCTTAACATCGGCACAGCCGCCCAGATCCAACCGGAAATGGGGATGGGAATGTGTGCGCGGAGTTACTCTCTGGTTCCAGTGATGCAATAGGTGAGCGTGCTGTACTTCTACGATGGTATAGAGGCGCAAGAAATTCCTTGGTTGAGTGTGCTCCTGCTCAAGGGAACGGTTGTTCCCGTTTATAGTCTCATAGCGATTTCCAGTGCATCTTGCTAAGACAGCTGAGTGGCACAAGTGGAGCGTGTTCAGCCCTGAACTTTGCAGTGGTGGGTTTAAAAGATGATTTTTCTATTTGGATCTGTGTTTCCAACACTGGTGGTGGCAGCTACATTTGCTTGCATTAGCTCAGTATCAGTTTCTTCCACACAGTCAAGATTTCAACCTGGAGAAGGTGGTGTTGGGGTAATATTTTAAACTCGTCATCCTTGGGGGTTGGAACACGGAAAGGGTGATGTTTAAGTTCGACGAATAAAACCTGAAATGCAAGCCTGACCTCAGGAACAGAGATCATGACTTTAATTTGCTGCAATCTCATTCATCCATGTCCCTTATGCAGGGGATTCTACCATCTTCACCCAGTCCTGCCTACGAGAGACTCCAGGACCAGAAAAAAAAACATTAGCTGACCCTTAATCCAAGAATCCCCACTGTGAGGGAAGCAGACTTGTCGGCCCTTCCAGTCCACACATTCATCCGAAGCGCATCACACCAGACCCCACGGTACTCCCTGTCCCATAAGCCTGCATTTTCCATTGTTGATCCCTGTAACTGGCACATCTTAAGTCAGAGGGAGAAATAAAAACACAAACACACAGAGAATGTGCAGACTGCCCACAGACAGACACCCGAGGCTGGGATCGCACCCGGGTTTGTGGTGCAGCCAGACAGCAACGAACGAGGGGCGAAGAATAAATGTTGTCCTGACCAGTGATACTCACACCCTGTGGGTTAATGAGAAACAATGAAAACACCTTAACAACATGGAAAACGGGATTTGTATCTGTGTGGACACAATTTGAAAGGATCGTTCACCCTGGGTAGAAAAAAAAAGACGATGATACCACAGAAAAAGCAGGGCAATGTGGGAACTTCTGGAAGGGATTCAATTAACCACAGAAATGGAAACTCATTTAATCAGTAACACTGGGGAGAGACCGTTCACCACTCCCATGTGTGGGAAGGGATCACTGAGCAAAACAAACTCCGAGACGCCAGCAGGACTACATATCCTATCAGTTGTTCGATTATGCTATCAATGCTGCTGTTAATCCCAAACAGCTATTTGCTCCATAGCGTCAATCATAGAGTCATACAGCATGAAAACAGGCCCGTCAGTCCAAACAATCCATGCTGTACATACTGCCAAACTAACCTTGTCACATCTGCCTCCTCCTGTACCCGTTAAGTGGTTATAATGCCCTTGTAGTTTTATTACTGTGTTGTTGATCCAAAAAAACAGGTAATATTTTGGGCACAAAGAATTCAAGTCCTGGCATGACAGATGGTGGAGTTTGAATTCAATACGCACCTGGAATTGAAGAGTCTCTTGATGACCTGAATCAGTTGTGTGGAAAATCCCATCTGATTCACTCATGCCAGTTCGGGAAGCAAACTGCCATATTCATCTGCTCTGTCTCACAGGAGACTCCAGATGGATAATACCGTGGTTGACTCTTAAGTGTCCTCTGGGAAATAACTGACGTACTCGGCATGAATACATTTATTTTAAAAATCCCACTTTCCCATTCATGTTTGGAATCAATTGCCCATTAAATGTTGCAAACGTACGCTCATCCATTACTTCCTCAGCAAGTTAATTACACACGTTAAACACCTTCCCTATAAAAATGCCGCACGTCTTTTTTTAAAAAATCTCTTTTCATCTTAAACATATGCCCTCTCGTCTTGAAATCCCCCTCCTGGGAAAAGGCAGCTATCATTAACTCTAAACTTGTCTCTCAATAATTCATAAACTTCTGTCAGGTCGCCGTTCAAACCCCTAACCGAGAGTGAAAACAGTCTCAACTAGGAGAAAGTGAGAACTGCAGATGAGAGATCAGAGTCGAGAGTGTTGTGCTGGGAAAGCACAGCAGATCAGGCAGCATTTGAGGAGCAGGAGAATCGACGTTTCGGGAAAGAGCCTGATGAACGACACTTGCGCGAAAAAAAAATATTCTCCTGCTCCTCGGATGCTGCCTTACCTGATGTGGTTTTCCAGCACCCCAATCTCGAATCTGAAAATAGTCTCAGCCTATCAAGCCTTTCATTATAACTCAAAACGTCCACTAGCAACAAGCGTGCACACCTTTTGTGGACCTATTCAAGCTGAATAATATCATTCCCACAACTGGGCGACCAGAACTGGACATAAAATTCCAGAAGACGCCTCAACAATGTCCTGCAAAACTTCAACATAACGTCCCAACTACTATACACAAAGGACTGAGCAATGAAGGGACGTATGTTAAATGCCTTTGAACCATCTTGTCTGTTGGTAATGCAAATTACAAGGAATTATGTACCTGCACTCCGAGCTTCCCTGTTCTCCAACATCCGCAAAGCCATACTCTTCTTGTTGTACCAAAATGCAATACCTTCCATTTATCCAGATTGAACTCCATGTTACATTTTTCAGTCCAACGACTCATTGGATTAAGATCCTTTTGAAACTTAGATCATCTTCCTCACTGTCTACAATTCTGGTGTCACCTGCAAACCTATGAAGCATGTCTGCAGTGAGTTCCACTGTTTTCTCATATAGATCAATGTTTCATATTTACTTGTAGTTGCCGTGATTTAGCAGTGTGCAGATCATAGAACAGTTAGTCATGCAATTAACCATGAGAAAGAAAGCTGCAGACTACAGGGAGATATAAAACAATTGGAAATAAAAATGGTGAAAGCAATTCATTCCACGGAAGTGGGTGATAATGAAGCAAATTTAAACTTCAAACCAGCGGCTCACGCTCCAGTTGTGGCACTCAGCTGTCTCAGCAAGATGCACTGTAGATCGCTGTTATTATAAACGGGAACAGATTTTCCCTTCTGCCCCGCTTTTGACCAGGAGCACTCCCAATCTTGGAATTGCTTGCGCCTCTAAACCATCATAGAAATACCTTGCATTCTCCGGTTGCCTCTCTTGAGCCATCGAGTATCTCTGCGACCTCATTCCCATCTTGATTTCAAGTTGGTTATTCGCGACTGCGCCACTCAGTTCCTCTGATTCTGGGGCAGGGAACTGGGACTATGTGACAGCAGTGGTTACTGCCTTGTGTGGGGAAACTCGAGAAGTCACCGATGTTAAACTGCATTGCTATTGAAGTATATATTTCAACAAAAGCTTGGTAACAACAATGACTGCAGATGCTGGAAATTAGATTCTGGATTAGTGGTGCTGGAAGAGCACAGCAGTTCAGGCAGCATCCGAGGAGCAGTAAAATCGACGTTTCGGGCAAAAGCTCGTCATCAAGAATTCAGGCAGAGAGCCTGAAGGGTGGAGAGATCAGTGAGAGGAGGGAGGGGGTGGGGAGAAAGTAGCATAGAGTACAATAGTTAAGTGGGGGAGGGGATGAAGGTGATAGGTCGGGGGGAAGGGTGGAATGGATAGGTGGAATAGATGATAGGCAGGTAGGACAAGTCAGGACAAGTCATGGGGATAGTGCTGAGCTGGAAGTTTGGAAATGGGGTGAGGTGGGGGAAGGGGAAATGAGGAAACTGTTGAAGTCCACATTGATGTCCCCGGAGTCTTTGATGTTTTGGAGAAATCTATTTATCTCAGCCTTCAACACATTAATGATGGAATCACCACAGCCACTGGGTGAACCGATATTAAACGGTCAGCCCATTCTGAGTTCCCACATATCTGCCACTGTTCGCTAAGCACTGATATTGTGGATTTGGTGCTCTGCCTAACATTTCTTATGATATTGTACTTATTGCGTGAGCTCTGTGTGTTCGTCTGTGGGTTGCCGTGATCGTATAGTGGTTAGTGCTCTGCGTTGTGGCCGCAGCAACCTCGGTTCGAATCCGAGTCACGGCAGTAACAGCTCTGTGTGTCCCAGTCTTTTGTGAAACACAAAGGAATCAGTTGTTTTAAAGTTTTGATTTTCTCCAAGGTGATTGTTTTTTTTCCTTCAACCTCTGCTCGCTCACATCTCTGTGTTTCATATGTCAGAATTCAAATCCACCCGTTCTCAGAGATTTCTTCCCTCCTACGATCACGAACCGAACTTTCCATCCCATACCCATTTCATTAATTTGGAGATGCTGGTGTTGGACTGTGGAGTACAAAGTTAAAAATGACCCAAAACCAGGTTATGGTCTTACAGATTTAATGGAAGCACTAGCTTTCGGAGCGCAGCTCTTTCATCATGTGTTTGAGGAGTCATTTCCTATTTCATTAAGGCACTGCAGAATCTAACACTGACTCTCCCATTGATACCGATCAGTCTGTATGGCTGCAGTCACTGTTGCTGGGTGAACGTGCTCCAACCCCACCATCGGGACCTGCAGACCATTTGATCCATTTGGTTACCACTGTTGTGAGTTCAATGCTCATGTAGCAGCTTTTACTGATGTGGACCAGATATTATTGCGGGGGGTCAAGCTCAGAAAATTGGCACAGAACAGTATCGGGGAAAAGCGACTTAATTGGATAAGATCAGTTTCACTGCTTTTCTGCAATGGCCAAGCGCTATTACCACTGAACACTGAACTATTAATTCAGACACCTGGGACCTGGGTTTGACTCCGACCATGCTCGGTGGTAGAATTGGGATTCAATAAATATCCGGAATTACGAATCTTATAACTCCTATATATCCATGTTCAATTGTTGAGAAAAAACAAATCCATCTGACGCCATTTAAGGAATGAAACTGTCATTCTTACCTGCTCGGGCCTCCATGTCACTCCACACTCACTACAATATGGTTGAGTCTCAACTGCCCGCTGTGCAATTAGGGATAGCAATCAATACTGCCGAGCCAGCGACGCCCTCATACTGTAACAGAACAGGAAAAAATAGTTCATTCGGCCCTAGCTAGATTACTGTGTGCAGTTCTGCAATTCAGAGTACTGCATGGATGTGATCGCACTGGGAACGTTGCAGGAGAGATTCACTGGGATATTGTCTGGGCTGAAAAGTTTCAGTTGTGAGGAGAGATTGGACAGACTGGGGTTGTTTGTCGCCGAGCGGAGGAGATTGGAGAAGACATGACTGAGATGTACTAAATGCTGAGGGATATGGATGGGATAGACTGAAAGAAGCCTTTGTTATTGATGGAGAGATGGAACACTGGGGCCAAGAGATTTCGGGAAAAGGCAGAAAGGTTAGAGTAGATTTGCGGAAAGGGTCAGAGAGGCGGAAATCATTCTCACCTTAAAAAAAATTGAGATGTTAATTTGCGATGCCAAAACATGTAAGATTATGGGCTAAACGATGGACCTTGATTCAGGTCGTTAAGCAGTTGTGTTTGACAAGTGCGGCCACAACAGGCTGAAGGGCCTCCTTCGATGTTGTTGTCCTCCACAGTATCGTGGTTAGTGTCCCCGCCTGTCACGGGGCTCAATTCTCCGCTGGGGGCATCGTAAAGGTTTTAAACCTGTCGCTCTGTTCCCCAGTGAAGGTTATTAATGGCTGGCCTTCCATTCTCGATGGGACATGTCACAGGAAGGACAGTGCTGTCTGAATCAGAGTGGGGAAGGACTGCAGCTCCCGGTGAGACAGTGTCAGTGAAAGTGCAAACACGTAACTTCAGCACATTGTGTTTGTTTTGCAATGAAAACCATTATATAGAGTCGTTCCTGACTGATATGTTTATTTAAAGCAGGAATCTGAGGAAGAAAACAGAATAAACTCATTCAGATCTGAGCGCAGAGACATTTCCAGCAGAACTACTGAGGTTGTACAGCGGAGAACCGCTTTTGGATGCATTGAATTCGGGTTGGTGGGCGCAGCTTGCTTTCACTGGGCGGAGTTGCCAGTGTGTAAATGATACAGATAGTGTTCAATGTGATGGTACATTTGTTCAGTGGTTCGCACTGCTCTTAACTCTATAGGTCAGGTGAATTTGCCATGTTAAATTGCGCTGATGTGTCCAGGGAGTGAATTCAGTAAGTTAAGTGAATTAGCCATGGGTAACGCGGTAATAAGGTCAGCAGTCACACGATGCCAGGTTTTATTCCAGCAGGTTTAGTTGAAATCACAAGCCAGAGGCCTGCGGGGATAGAGACGAGAGCTAGGTCTGGTTGAGATGCTGTTCAGAGTCTCCCTACAGACTCGATTGTCTGAACTGTACTTTCTGCATTGGAGGGAATCGGAGATTCTATCAGAGAGGACACTGTCAGCGTTTACTGGGCTGCTAAGACATTGGAGACGATGCTGACGGCATTTAGTGGGGATGGAGTTTTATTTATTTGTGTTTTGGAAAATTCGAAACTAAACCAAGAAAAACAGAATGGAAGTTTTCCAGAGTATTTGAAGTTTGGAGAGAGTAAATATGTGGCAAATTCACTCTTTCAAGTTCATAAATTTCTGAAAGTCAAGATTTCAAAACCATAGATGTAGGACAAAGAAATAATGGGAGCAGATTTTTTGTCATTCAGACAATCCGTTTCCAAAATATTTGGAAAGGCACATTTAGAGACACAGAAGCAGCGAGTTTCACCAGGAGAGAGACAGCCTGTGGCCAGGTAAAAGTGTAAAGGACGGTGTCGGGGGTAGATGGTGCGAGGAAACAATATCTAATTTGGACGACTTCAGATGCAAAGAAATATCGGAAACGTCTGCAGCTGAGTAAGATTCAGCAAAAAGAAAACTCATAGTTTTGAAAGATTTCTATTAATATTCCACATGAAGCATTATAAATGGAACTGAGCAGATTTTGTCTATTGTCAAGACACAGCTATTCCATAATGAATAGGAAGTGAACGGTCTCTTGGAGATCGAGTTCCTGCTTTAATCCCATGCCTTAAAGATGGGAGGACGATCGCCATGATGTTGGATTCATTTGATACCCATTGAAATCTGCCAAAGTTACTGAGCATCAAAACTGCCATCTTGTTTTGTAGTACAACCTTCTGTTTTTTCTCATGAGTATTTTCTTTAAGCTGAAATAAATTCGGAGCAAAATTGAATGCAACATTTAACGTGGAGAATCTTGCTCTTGCCCTTCATTGCACCGGAGATTTGTAATAAATCGATACCTCATCAAAGTCGAAGTAAAGCAATTTGATTCTGTTGTAAATTACATTGGGATAATGAAAAGGAGTGCAAACGCTTCTTTTCTCCTTTCATTCCATCTTGACTTTCTATGAATTTACATCGAATGAAAGGGTAACAAATAAGGAGAGATCGGGTGCAATAGTTTATCCAGTGGGATTGTGAATTTTAATGTAACACTCCACACAAAGTTCTGATCAGTATTTTTAACAGTCAATTGAATTGGAACCGCAGAAAACCTTTCCAATGAAACGAATCTTTCATTCTTTCACAACCTTTTGCTGTGTGAATCATACCGCGATCCATCATCCAGCGTGATCACCAAGTTGGCAACAATATTAGATCCACCAATTTTCTTTAGCAATCACAACATCTGCACATACCCATCTGCGGTGTGCCCAGTGCCATTTGTTGTGTCCAGGCCACAGCACATTTCCTGTTCATGAACTTATGAGCTTTGTTCCTGATCTGTCTGATCAGTTTGAGAAACCTTTTCTATTACTTCATTCCATCCCCTCAGAATTCTAAAGGTATCAATAAAATAAGACGTTAGACCAAATGATGTAGGATTGGAAACCGGCCATTCAGCCCATCGAGTCTGCTCCACCATTCAACGAACTCATGGCTGATCTGATAATCCTCAACTCCATTCTCCAGCATTGTCTCGACAAAGCTTCATCATCTTTCTGGTTAAATATCTGTCTGGCACAGTTTAAAAATACCAACAACGCAGCCTTAACAACAATTTCGGCAAGGAGTTCCACCGATCCAGTGGCCCCTGAGCAAAGAAATTACTCCTCATTTCTGAATTAAATAGGCAATATCTAATTCTGAGTTCATGTCCTCTGATGCTCTCCTCATACCAAAGGGTGAACCACCTGCCCATAACTACCCTATCAAGATCCCATGAATATTGAACGTTTATAAATGTTATTATGTGATTATAGAGCTCCCCTCCCTCTCCTTTGTTTCAAGGAGAATAATCCCAGCCTAACCAATCATTCCACGAAGCTCCATTTTCTCCAGTGTTGACAACATGTTCATTAATCTCTGCTGTCCCCTGCAGCGTCCTTACATATTATTAAGGCAGGTGGAGACATTTATGCGAAGAAACGGTTGAAATTTCAAGCACAGACGGGAATTGGATCTTGAAATCAAACAGCGACTGGAATCAGATTGGTCCACACAAGGACGAAATAGAGTAATGATCACGCTGACAAATGCGAATCTAATCTTATCTCATTAACATTCAATAACTTTACTGTAAACAAATTACCCCGTGTAAGTGTCCACAGAGCTGTTATTTCGGGGGAAAAAACTTATAGAAACTGGCTACATAAACACTTTGACAACAATAACATGTTCTTGAGACATTTTTTGGTTATAAACTCAACTCATTGTTCTGTGAATCCTACATCGTTTGCAAGCCACAAATGAGACATGGAATATAACTCTCTCCATTTGCCTAGATGGATATAACTTCAATAACACTTAAGGAACTGGACACAGTCCACGACAATGCAGTCACTTGAGTGTATCCTCTCCAACACCTGCAATATTCATTTCTTTCACCGCTAAGGCGCAATTACAGCAGAGTGCACCAACTATAAGATGCACTGGAATAAGTCATTCGGGCATTTTTGACAACCTTCAAAGCTCAACAGCGATACTGACTATAAGGACAAGGTTGGAAGATGCAACGAAACGCCACCATTTTCAAGTTACCCTCCAAGGCCCATAGCAACCTGACTTGGAAAGGAATCAGTGAGAAACTCATTGGTGAAACGGTCTTGATGGGCAAAGTTGCACACTTCAGCCTTCCATCTTTTATCTTACAATTTTAAGAAAAATGTTGATTTATGCGGTGACCAGACTTGTGCTCAGTCCTTTAGCTGTTCCCTAAACTGGTGGTTACTAAAGTTCTGCTATCATCCACAGCCTGTGGTCAACAATAGAAAATATCCGAAAACCCTCTCAATCAACTGACTCCCCTTCAGATTAGAGTGGTGTTGGAGAAGCACAGCAGGTCCAGCGGCATCTGAGGAGCAGGAAAAATGGACGTTTCAGGCAAAAGCTATTCATCAGGAATGAGACTGGGATCACATGGGATGGATAGATAAATGGGAAGGGGGTGGGGCTGGGGAGAAGGTAGCGGAGAGTGCTGTAGGTGAATGCAGGTGGGGGGTGAACATGATATGGCAGAGAAGAAGGTGGACTGGATAGGTGGGAATGAAGATGCACAGGTGGGACAAGTCAGGCGGACAGTGTTGAGCTGGAAGGTGGGAACTGGGGTAAGGTAGGGGGAGGGGAAATGAGGCAACGAGTGAAGTCCAAATTGATGCCATGGGGTTGAACGGTCCCGAGGCAGATGATGAGGCTTTCTTCCTCCAGGCATCGGGTCGTGAGGCAGTGGCGATACAGGACGCCCAGGACCTTCATGTCCTCGGGAGAGTGGGAGGAGGAGTTGAAATGTTTGGCCATGGGGCACTGGGGTTATTTCTTGTGGGTATCCTGGAGATATTCTCTGAAGTCTTGTGTGAGAACACATCTCCTCTCTCCAACTTAGAGGAGACCGCATCGGGCGGAATGTATACAAGAAATGGCATGTGTGAAAGTGCAGGAGAAACTTTGATGGATGTGGAAGCCTCCATTTGAGCCTTGGACAGAGGTGAGGAGGTAGATGTGGGTGCAGGTTTTGCACTTCCTGCAGTGACAGGGAAATTTATATTTCCCTCCCCACCCCTATCCACTTTTGACAAAGACTCTTTCCTCCACGACTACCTAGTCAAGTCCAGGCCCTCCAATGACCCACCCTCCCCTCACGGCACCTTCCCCTGCCACCACAGGAATTGCAAAACCTGCACCCACATCTTCCCTCTTACATCCTTCCAAGGCTCCAATGAGCCTTCCATATCCATCAAATGTCCGTGTGCACTTCCACACATGTCATTTATTGCATCTGTTACTCGCGATGCGGTCTCCTCTACATTGGGGCCAACAGACACATTCTCGGAGAGCGCTTCAGAGAACATTTCCAGGGAACCCGCAACATTCAACTCCAACGCCCCATGACCAAAAACATCAATTACCACGTCCCCCGACTCTCCCAAGGACATGCAGTTCCTGGGTCTCCTCCACACCATTCCCTCACCACCAGACGCCAGATCTTCCACCTCGGGACCCTCAACCCCAGGGCATCAACGTGGTCTTCACCAGTTTCCTCATCTCCCCACGGCCACCTTATCCGAGTTCCAACTTTCTAACTTGGCACCATCCTACTGACCTGTCCCACTTGTCTATCTTCCTTTCGACCTATCCGCTCCACCCTCTTCTCCGATCTATCACCTTTAACCCCATCTCTATCCACCTCTTGCACTCTCAGCTAAATTTTTCCCAGACCCAGTCCTCCCGTTTATCGCTCCACCCTCGAGGCTCCCAGCTTTATTCCTGATGAAGGGCGTTTGCCCGAAAGGTTATTTTTTTCTGCAACTCGGATGCTGCCTGACCTGCTGTGCTTCTTCAGCACCACTCTAATCTTGATTCTGATTTCCTGCACCTGCAGTACGCACTTCCGTTATTCTGATTCCCCTGTCCATTGATCTTGAATAGGCTGTTGCTAAAGTTTCAGCATCATTTCCCTGCTCTTATATTCCCACATGCGGTCAAGAACAGAAAGTATCTCCAACCCCTCGAGACCACTTGATCCCTTGTCCAATCACCTTCAAACATTCGTGAATGTCTACTCCAATTTCTCTTTTATTACTTTAAACCTCTCAGTATTCACACTGTTCTCATTGTGCGTCCTCAAATTCATTATCACTCACTTTACTGGATTGAATTCCTTTCAGCACATTTTCTTGCCAATTGTTTCCAATCTCCCTGCAGTCTATGGCTTTCGTCCTCGTGGTTAACGACATGACTAATTGTTACCTGATTTTCAAACTGCTAAATGATGGCCACAACAAATAATTAAAAATCGTTGACCTATATGAGAAAACAATAGAACTCATCGAAGCCATGGTTCAACAGCTTGCAGAGGACAGCAGAATAGGAGACTGTGAAGAAGGTGATCTAAGATTCCAGAAGGATCTTAATCCATTGCGTCTTTGGGCTGAAAAATGTCACATGAAGTTCAATCTGAATAAATGGAAGATATTGCGTTTTGCTCCATCAAATAAGAGTAGGGCTTATACAATTAATGATCAAGCGTCGCATCGTGTTATGGAACACGGAGGCCAGGAATGCAAGTACATAATTAATTTTAGTTTACTTCATATATAGACAGAATGGTTAAAAAAAATGTCATCCTGCCTTCGTTGCTCAGTCCTTTGAGCGTAGGAGTTGGTACGTTATGTTGAAGTTGAATCGGACATTGGGTGTTGCGTCTTCTGGAATACTGTGTCCAGTTCTTGTCGCCCAGCATAGCAAGGAAATGATTCAGCTGGAGTAGGTTTCGAACAGGTATACCAGCGTATGGCTACTGGGGAAGGTTTGTGTTATAACGAAAGGCTGGATAGGCTGAGAATATTTTCACTCGAGCACTGGAGTTTGAAAGGTGACCTGATGGAAATTTATAAATTATTGAGAGTTCGGCTCGAGTTAACTGTAACTGTCTTTTCTCCAAGGAGGGGGGACTTCAAGACGAGAGGGTAAATGTTTAAAGTGAAAAGAGGGATTTAAAATAAGAGATGAGAGGCTTTTTTTTAACAGAGGATGGTTTATGTGTGCAATTCACTTCCTGAGGCAGTGATGAATGAAAGTACATTTACAATATTTACAGGATATTTGGATCGATAAATGAATTGGAAAGTTTCAGTGGGATTTAAAAAAGCTATTCATACATGCCTAGTACACTACTTATTGCCCAGAAGGAAGTTCAGAATCAACCACGATATTATGGATCTGGAGTCACACACCAGCCAGACACCAGATAGGTAAGGCAGTTTCCTTCCCTTTCAGGCATTAGTGAATCAGATCTACTGATTCAACATCATCATTAGACTCTAGGTATTTATTTAAATAAAATTCCAGCATCTGCAATGCCAGGGTTTGAACCAGTGTCCACAGAATTATATCTGGACATTCATATTAACAATGCAGTAATAATATCACAAGGGCATTACTAACCCTCAGCAATTACAGGAGCCGTCAGATGCGACTCGTTTAGTTTGGCATTATGTTCAGTATGAGCTGGTAGGAGTGAAAGGCCTGTTTTCATGCTGCGTGAGCCTATGACTTTGACACTATGAAATCGGCAGCTGGTTGGGATTAACAGCAGGGTTGACAGTTTAGTTGATCTCCTTTTGGGATATGTAATCTTGCTGGTTACTCTGGAGGTTCTTCTGCTCATTGAGCCCTTCCCATACACGGGACTGTTGAACTGTCTGTCTCCAGTTTGACTGAGTCGATGAGTTTCCACTTCAGCAGGTAATTGAATCCCGCATTGCGTTGGTTTCTCTGTGATATCGGTGTCCTTGTATCTACCCAGGATGAACGATTAGTTGAAATCATGTCCACGCAGACGTAAGTCCCGTTGTCCATGTTGTGAATGTGTTTTTTATTCTGCTTGATATATCCACAGGGTGGGGATGTCGCTGGTCAGGACAGCATTTGTTGTTCATCCTGATTCGCTGCTGCCTCGCTGCTCGAGAGACATGGATTCGATCGCAGTCTCGTGTGACCGTGTGCAGTTTGCACATTCACTCTTTGCTTGTGTGAGTTTCCTCCCACAGACTGAAGGTGTGAAGGTTACTGGGGTCAGCCATGGGAAATGAAGAGGAACGGAACAGTTATGGAATGTGGGTCTGCTAGGATGTTCTTCAGAGAGATGGTGTCGACTGGAAGGGCCGAATGGCCTGCTTTCCCACAGGGTCGTCATTCTCGGATGAAGGGTCAGCTATTTCGTTCAGGTCCTGGAGACACAAGTAGATAGGATTGGGTAAAGATGGTAGCATCCCCTGTATAAGTGACATGTATAAATGGGATTGAAGGATAACAAAGGCATGTGTCTGTTCCTGAGGTCAGGCTTCCATTCCAGGTTTTATTCGTCGAACTTTAACATTACCAGTTCCGTGTGTGAGTCCCCAAGGATGACTAATTTATTATATAACCACAACACCACCTTCTCCAGGTTGCAGTATTTATTGGGAACAAGAAGCTGATTCTGAGTTGATGCGAACAAAAGCAGGTGCCAATGTCAAAACCACTGATCCAAACAGGAAAATGAAATTTCGTACATTGCCACCCCAAAGTTAAAGTCTCCACATGCTTTGGATGCGCCAATCGGCTGTCTCAGCAACATGTACTGTTTATGATCATAATATTATAAATGGGGGCAAGTATTCCCTTCCACCCCGCTTTTGACCAGGACCAACCTCGGAAATACATGCGTCTCTCTCCTGTCATTCCATCCCAGTTTCCAATTGGATCTTCTTGGCTGCTTCACACAGTTTCTCGGATTCCGGATCTGGAACTGGGATTATGTGTGATTGCATGCAGCAGTTGTTCCTGCCTTGTGTGGGCAAAGTGATGAAGTAGCCAATGTTCAAATATAATGCTATTGAAGCATACGTTTCAACAATATTCTGCACTCTCCCAAAAGTTTGGAGAGTTTCATTAATCCCATTCTCCTGTACTCTCATTCATGGAACCTCCACAGTCTCTGGGGATGCGAAAGTTAAAGATTCGGTTCATTTTACGTTCCCACATGCCTGTCGCTAAGTCCTGATATTGTACATTCTTCCTGACATTTCCTCTGCTACCATATTGGTTGCAGTTTGCAAGCGTGGTCTGTGGACTGCTGCAACCTTCCACTGCACCATACGTTTAGAAGTTCGCATTCTGCGTTGTGATTGCAGCGACCTCGGCTCTAATCCACACCATAGCGGTCAGTTCTCTCAAAGCTTTACTTTTGGTGAAACATGGTAAGAAATTAATCGTTTTTTACAAGATAATATTCTGCGAGGTGATGATTTCTTTTCCATCGAATTTTGTTGTTCTGCGTTTCAAATACCAGGATTTAAACCCAAAAGTTCTCGAAGATGTCTCTCCCTCGCAGCCTTTTAAGTCTCTCATCCCATTTGACTGAGGCATTGCACAATCTAACATACATTTTCACGTTGGTACCATCCAGTCTGTGCCGTTGCACTCACTGTTGCCCCAATCTCTTCATTGGCACCTTCAAATCATTCTATCCGTTTGGATATCGTGGCTGTGAGATCAATTCTCTTTTAGCAGCTTTTACTGACATGGACCAGAGATTATTGGAGCGTGAGGCTCAATAAAAGGGCATAAGGAATAATTGGGGAAAAGAGACTCTATTGGAAAAGATCCCCCAGGAGGGCTTTCTGCGATAGCCTAGTGGGATTATCGCTGGTTTGTTAACACAGCAAAGCCAGGTAATGTTCTGTGGACACGGGTTGGATTCCCACCACACCACGACGATGATAGTATGTGAATGCAATAAATGCCTAGAATTAAGAATACGTTGTCTGAAAAACCCATCTGTTTCACTGACACTACTGTCCTTATCTGGTGTGGCGTCCACGTGACTCCAAACCGGAAGGCAATAAATGCTGCAGAGCCACCCCCGATGCTATTACAGAATGGAAATATGTTCATTCGGCTCAGTGCTAGAATTGTCCAGGGATGAGATCGCACTGGGAAAGTTCTAGGAGAGATTCACTCGGATAGTGTCGATGCTGAAGAGTTTCAGTCATGAAGGGAGACAGGACCAACTTGGGCTGATTGTCACCGACCAGAGGAGTTTGTGAGGGGTATAGATAAGGTAGACTGAAAGAAGCGCTTCCCATCGATGGAAAGAACGATCACAGGGGGGCAGAAATTTAAGGAGAGAGACAGAAAGATTAAAGTAGATGTGGAGAAAAGCGGTTTAGGCCGGCGGGTGTTGGAATTTGGAACACACAGTCTGTAAGTGTAAGAGAGGCAGCAACCCTTATAACCTGAAGGAAAATGCAGATGAGAATATGTTCTGCCAAGGCATCTTCGAGAAGGTAAGGCTATGGGCTAAACCATTCGGGTCATTAAGCAGTTGCTTTTGACAAATGCAACCACAAAAGGCTGAAGTGTCTCCTTTGAAACTGTTGTCCTTGCTGGTATAGTGGTTCGTGTCGCCGTATGTTATGCGGGAGTTAGGAGCTCAATTCCTGGCTGGGGCACTGGAAATGTTTTAAAACTGTCGCTCGGTTTCCAAGTGCGGGTTATTAATGCCTGTCCTTCCATTCTCCATGGGCAATGTCACAGGAAGGACAGTGCTGTCTGAATCAGTGTGGGGAAGGTCTGCAGCTCCCGGCGAGACAGAGTGTCAATAAAAGTACAAGCACGTGACTTCCGCAACCTGCACCTTGTGTCTGTACTGGAATCTGAACCATTTAATAGATAGAAGAAGGAAGCTGAGGAAGAAACAGGGTAAACCAATTCAGATGTGAGTACAGAAACATTTTCCGCAGCATCTTGAGGAAAACTGACAAATGGCCCCGAGAAAGAGTTTGTCTTTTTGAAAAGTTAGTTCACAGAGATGCTTTTTGTTCCACTCAAGCCCTTAAGAAATTGAATAACAATTTAACTAAGACTTGAAATTTTCGAACACACCAGTCGATGAGTCACGTGCTGGAAACTGTGTTTACAAGCCAGATGTTTGATAACTGATGATGATGCAATAGGCTGAAGGACCATTCGCCATGCTTTTAAAAACTCAATAACTGTCATTTTTCAACTGAACAAAATAGGCAAAAACAAAGTCATCAAGAAAAGTTCCAAGCATTGTATATGTCATCCTTGGTGCGAACGTGCTGAAATTCAGCTGTCTCACTGCTATTTCCCAATGTTGATTTCCAGTCAGGGAAAAAAATTTGTTGTTCCTTATGGAAATCTTAAATTGAACATGATTTCCTGACATCACAAAACAGCAAAATTAGCAGTTCTGTCAGAGTCAGTGAGAATTGCATATCGGAGATGAAATCAAATGCGAAGAAGCGCTGAAATCAGTTGGACTGGGGTATGCAAATTTGAAAATCACACAACACCAGGTTATAGTCCAACAGGTTTAATTGGAAGTACTAGTTTTTGGACCACTGCTCATTCATCAGGTGATTGTGGAGTCCACAGTTGTAAGACACAGAATTTATAGCATATGTTTACAGTGTGATGTTGTACACTGAAATTGTACATTGAAAAATGGCTTGATTGTTTGCTAAGTCTCCAATCTGTTACAATGACAATGTTAGCTTCACTTCTTTCACATGAAAAGTGCAAAACCTTTTTAGTTTAATGTTTAATTCTCAGGTGAAGTTTAACAACTGGTGTCTGCGCACCTCCCCCCCCACCTCCACCCCCGTGCTGCTGTCTGTTCCATAATGTTTAGACTGATTCTAGATAATAAAAATGAGTTCCCAGAGACGTACATGGATCCATGCAGTTTTTGAGCAAAGTACAATGTAAATCTGCAAGTACAAATTCACCCCGCAGACGTGTGTGTGCGTGTGTGTGTGCGTGTGTGTGTAGGACGGTCTCTGTTTGTAGATAGGGCAATGGGACCACGTGTACAGTGAAATGAACCCAATGGGTACCGAATTTAGCTATCAGTTTCTGTGGGGGCACTTTTAGCTGCTGCCTGTTCCGAAGACCGCCTTGGAGGATTGTCACCCGAAGATCCGAGGTCGAATGTCCTGGATCACTGAAGTGCTCTCCAACTGAGAAGGGGCACACCTGTCTGTTGATTAATGCGTAGCGCCCATTCCCTTGTTGTAGCCTCCGTTCAGCTTCACCAATGTACCATGCCTTAAGGCATTCTTGCCTGCAGCGTGTTGTTTTTTTTTAGATTAGCGTCAGTCTAAACATTATGGCATGGACGCAGCACACAGGGACTAACACCTTCAACATATTATCTGTGCTGACACTAATTGGTAAAGTCCACCTGAGAATGTAACTGTTAAAAGAAAGTTTTTCGATTTACATAAGAAAGAAATGAACCAAACATAGTCACTCTAACAGATGGAAAACTTAACAAGCAATCAAGGTATTTTTCCAATGTATAATTTCAGTGACATTACACTGTAACCTTTCGCTATAAATTCTGTACCTTACCACTGTGTACTCCACAGCCACCTGATGAAGGAGCAGCTCTCCAAACGATATTGCTTCCATTAAACCTGTTGGACTGTGACCTGGTGTTGTGCGATTTTTAACTTTGTATTAGAATGCGGATCTCACAATTGATAGAGAGATGAAGAAGCATTTATTCTCTCAGACAGTTCTGCATCAGTGGACTTTCTTTTAGCAGAAGGCTGTTGAGGAAGTGTCATTAGGTGTAATGAGGCTGAGATCGGCAGATCTTCAAACAGAAAAGACATCAAGCGTTATGGGGAAAGGCAAGAAAGTGCAGTTCAAGGTTATCAGATCAGATATGAAACCATTTAATAGAGGAGTAGACTTGATGGTCTGAATGATGTCTGTCTGTTCCTAAAATTGTTGGCCTTAATATGAAGCTGCAAAACCGACCTGAGTAAAACGTGCCAAATTTTAAAAAAGTGTGGGCCCCCAGAGCACTGAACCGAGGTGAAATGTCCAAAAAAAAACACACACAAAGGGCAGACAATATTGGGTAATTGCTCCGTAGTGATCAGTATATCAAGGTAAACAGGAAAACCGATATTCAGTATCTACGTTGAACCTGGCTCCACGGGGCATGTAGTTAACTCTCACAAACCACTATTCCCCTTCCGTTTTCCTGACGCCCCCTCCGTTCTTGTTTGAAACTGATTGAATGTCAGGCAATTGCCGATGACATTGCTGATGGGGAACTGTAGCATATAGAACATAGACCATTACAGCGCAGTACAGGCCCTTCGGCCCTCGATGTTGCGCCGCCCTGTCATTCTAATCTGAAGCCCATCCCATCTACACTATTCCATGTACGTCCATATGCCTCTCCCATGACGACTTAAATGCACTTAATCTTGGCGAATCTACCACGGTTGCAGGCAAAGCATTCCATGCCCTAACTACTCTCTGAGTAAAGAAACTACCTCTGACATCTGTCTTATACCTATCTCCCCTCACTTTAAAGTTGTGGTCCTCGTGCTTGCCGTCCCCATACTTGGAAAAAGACTCTCCCTGTCCACCCTATCTAAACCTCTGATTATCTTGTATGTCTCCATTAAGTCACCTCTCTCCAACGAGGACAGCCTCAAGGCCCTCAGTCTTTCCTCGTAATGCATTCCTTCCGTACCAGGCAACATGCTAGAAAATCCCCTCTGCACCCTTTCCAAAGCGTCAACATTCTTCTTATAATGCGGTGACCAGAACTGTTCACAATACTTCAAATGTGGCCGTACCAGATCTTTGTACAGCTGCAGTATAACCTTCTGATTCCAGAACTCAATCCCTCTATTAATAAAGGCCAAAACACTGTTTTCCTTCTTAACAACCCTGTCAATCTGGGTGGCAACTTTCAGGAATCTGTGTACATTGACACCGAGATCTCTCTGCTCATCTGCACTTCCAAGAATCTTACCATTAGCCCAGTACTTTGCATTCTGATTACTCCGTCCAAAGTGTATCACCTCACACTTGTCCACATTAAACTCCATTTGCCACCTCTCAGCCCAGCTCTGCATCCTATCTATGTCTATTTGCAACCTACTACATCTTTCGTCACGATCCACAACTCTACCGACCATAGTGTTGTCCGCAAATTTACTAACCCACCCTTCTAAGCCCTCATCCAGATCATTTATAAAAATGACGAATAGCAGTGGACCCAACATCGACCCTTGCGGAATGCCGCTAGTAACTGGACACCAAGATGAACATATTGCATCAACTACAACACTCTGTTTTCTTTCAGCGAGACAATTACTGATTCAAACTGCTACGTCTCCCACAATCCCATTCCTCCGCATTTTGTATAATAGCCTACTGGG
This sequence comes from Chiloscyllium punctatum, assembly GCF_047496795.1. Taxonomy (NCBI): domain Eukaryota; kingdom Metazoa; phylum Chordata; class Chondrichthyes; order Orectolobiformes; family Hemiscylliidae; genus Chiloscyllium; species Chiloscyllium punctatum. The sequence continues at coordinate 98,068 of NW_027309936.1, forward strand.
GGAACCTTATCGAACACCTTGCTGTATTCCATATACAGCAAATCAACCTATTTACTCTCATCCACCTGTTTGGTCACTTTGTCAAAAAACTCATAAGATTCGTTAAGCACGGCCTACCCTTTACAAAACCGTGCTGACTGTCCCTGATCAGATTATTATTTTCTAGATGATTATAAATCCTATCTCTGATAACCTTTTCCAAAGCTTTACCAACAAGTGAAGTGAGACTTACTGGTCTGTATATACCAGGGTTGTCTCTACTACCCTTCTTGAACAAGGGAACCACATTTGCAATCATCCAGTACTCAGGCACTATTCCTGTAGACAATGATGATATCTAGATCAATGGCACAGGCTCGGCAATCCCCTTCCTTGCTTCCCACAAGATCCTAGGATAGATCCCATCTGGCCCAGAGGACCTGTCTATTTTCACACTCTGCAGTATTTCTAATACCTCTTCCTTGTGAACCTCAATATCTTCGAATCTAGATGCAAGTATCTCTGTATCTTCCTAGCCAATAGTTTCATTTTATATCGTGAACACTGTCGAAAAATATTTATTTAGTGTTACCCATGTCTTCTCTGACTCCACATACAACTTCCCACCATTTTTCTTGATTGGCCCTCATTTAACTCTCGTCATTCTTTTATTCCTGACATACCTATGGAAAGCCTTAGGGTTAACCCAGATCCAATCCGCCAACAACTTCTAATGTCTCCTCCTGGCTCTCATGTCTCCTCCTGGCTCTTCTGAGCTCTCCTATTTTGTCATGCAGTGAAACGATTCTGTCTGCTGCACAACATCATTCTGCTTCGAAATATCAGGCAGCATTTCATATTGATTCCTGTAAAGGTTAACCTTTAACAAGCCATGACAGTGAAATCACTGAATCCTCATCACTATACTACCAGGGAAGATTTCTGTTAACATCACCCTGGACATCATGAGATTCGCCATTCTATTCTCCCATCCTTCTCTGCGTGATCCCCTCGGCCCTATTCCGGTCTTGTTGGTTGGTTTACAATACTGAGGCTATCCAATCATCTTTGCATTTCAGTTTCTAAAGGATGAGACCTTCTCTCTGAGCTGGCAATGTGCTTGCTCAGTGGCGATGACACTGTCCTTGTAAACTAGAAAAGTGCTTCAAATAGGCCATTCCTGTTTTTCATTCCAAGAACTTGAGGCAAACCGTTCAGCAGGACAGGAAATAGCGGGAGTGAGCAGTGATCAAGTTTGGCAGCAAGAACGAGGTGAGGCAGTATAAACTACAGAGTGATGGGGAAACAATGGGCAAGGAACACTGGGATTGGCGGGGCTGAATGCTTCCTTTCTTTGCTGTAACCAGACATTGGTGTTGAACTCTGAAATGGGACAACATCAGACAAGTCGGTGAAATCTTACATTCTCCTTGTTTTCTCCCGAGGCCTGCGTCACACTTGGGGAAATGTGTCTGCGTGCTTCAGTCTATGGGTAAAAATGGGGTTCAGTTGCCATCTCAAACTTTAATCCCATTTATTGTGTTTTACGAGATTAAAACGTTCCAGAGAAATTAGCATTCAGGTGAAACGTCAGAGTTCACAAGGTTACAGACCAAGTGCTGGGAAATGAGGTGAAGGGGCCCATTTCTGTGCTGTAAACACTCGATAATTCAATCGCTTTTGAGGGGAAACATATCTGCAGTGATATAATTCCAAAAACTGTGTTATGAAGAAACGGTGCAACTGCTTCTGCCATCACCCCTGGTGATCTAGTGGTTAGTATTCAGCGCTTTAACTGAGTGGCCTGGGTTTCATTACCGTTCAGGAAATCAGAACTTCTTGTTCCTGATGCAGCGAGAGCAGCTCTACCAGGAATCTGTTTCATGCCTTAGATCAGTCAATACACCAGCTCATCAAAGAAGGGAAAAGTGCCTTCCCTCTCTGTGCACAGTCGGACAGTTAATCCTCCATTCTCCTCTGATTCCACTTCCCAAAGAGTTTCAAAATATTGTCAAAACTGAGTCTCAGCTATTTCTTTTCTGCCTTTTGATACATAGGAGCTGCAGCGATTGACTGCGGTGGTTTCTGAAAATGAAACGTACCTATGTGCAATGTATTGGGCTATTCCAGGATTGCCTTCTCTGACAACGGTGGGACATGGCTGATGTTGTCTATGATATGGAAGTGCCAGTGTTTGAGTTGAATAGACAAAGTTAAAAATTAAACAATATCAGGGCAGAGTCCAGCAGGTTTATTTGGAAGCACTAGCTTTCGGAGAGCCGCTCCTTCATCAAGTGGGTGTTTTTCTGCAGAAACTTGGTGCGTGTGTCAATATGCGCGATCTTTTGGAAAATCATCTGGACTTTAACCGACCGTTCGTGGTGTCGACGGTACCCATGACTTGGAGGTGTTGGTGTTGGACTGGGGTGGATACATTTAATAATCACACAAAGAAATTTTAGATTCCAACAGTTGACAAACACCTGATGACGAAGCAGTGCATGGAACACTGATGCTTCCAAATACGTCTGTTCAATACCATCTGGTGCTGTGTGATTTTTACTCTGATAGCATTTGGCAATGTTTAACTGATCGAAGACAGTGAAAGAATTTTCGCTCGTGAAGATGAAAATTTCAAATATTATCCACCTCAGCATTACAAAAATGATTAGGTTGGATGTGTGATGAATCTCCACAGTGCGCTTGCGCAAAGTAAAAGTCGAACTGACAACCGCCTGATCCGTAGCCAGCTATACGAATGGTTGTACCACTGGCCAGATGCACAGCTGAGATTTTACACGCTACAGAGCTGTGGTGTTAACAAGGACACGAGCAATAACAGTAACAGTCACAAGGTGAACAAAGAGCAAAGATAATCACCATCATTGATTCACTTCAAATTGTCCTCAAAAAACGACCATTCACAATCTGATCAGCCAATCAATGAGGTCACTGCTGATCTTGGAAATTGCAACTGACTTTGCTGCGTTTTCACCATAATTTGAGGTAAACTCCACCCTAATCATAACATCGCATATTCCCATTAATTTTCAGATTCAGATTACGTTAATGACCTGTCCGTATTTGCAGGAAATGAATGAAAATGTCCTTCCGGTAATGTAATCCAGTGCAGAGTCGGCCAGAAAAGAAAAGACAAAGACATGAAACATCACTCCCATTTCTCTCTGTACCAATGCGTTTTCCTGAGTTGAATATTTTCAGGACTTGTCTTTACTATCTAAAGAGTTAATTATTTTCCCGGGAAAGATTCTTCGTAAATCAATTAACATCTGAGGTGTTGAAACATATTTTACTTCAGATTAAAATAGTTGACTATCTTTTCCCCCAGCCTAATGTCCCAATCCTCCCTCCTCTTCCATGTAAATACAAGCTTTGCCAGGTGATGTTGGAGCTCCCAACCTGACGTTCCAATGCTCCTTGCTGCTCCATGTCAATAGAAGCGGCTCTACTTGAATTTGGAGCTCCCACTCTGATGTCCCAATGCTCCCAGCTGCTACATGTCCTTAAACGCTGGTCCTTGTGAGGTTGGAGCTCCCAGTCTGATGTCCCAATGTTCCCTCCTCCATGTCAATAGAAGTCCAGTTGAGGTTGGATCTATCACTCTGATGTCCCAATGCTCCCTGACGCTACATGTCATTAAAAGCTGATCCAGGTGAGAGTGGAGCTCCCAGATGGATCTCGCAAAGCTCCCTGCTCCATGCTAACTGAAGCTGCTCCAAATGAGGATGGATCTTGCATTCGGATGTGCCAATGCTCCCTGCTGCTCCATGTCAACAGAAGCTGCTCCAGGTGTGGTTCGAACTCCCAGACTGATGTCACAATGCTCCCTGGTCCACGTCAAAAGACGCTGCTCCAGATGAAGTGGGAGCTCCCATCCCTGGCAGCTCACATACGTCTTTACCATCATAGAAATACTGCCCACTGAACATTTCTACCACTGGAGCCATTGGTGGAATATCTGCATCATGAGAACCTAATATTATTTTTAGTCACCACCGAATCATTATTTCCAAAAGTCATTCTTTCTTAAACCATAGTTAGCATGTGCATACTGCAGTCAAGCCGAAGTAAGATAATGGTGCTAATTGATGTAAGCTTAATAAAAATTACATCCTATTTTTCATGTTGAGTAACGGCGACTTAGCAAGGACAATGTTTATATTGAAATCACACTTTTATTCCAGGTGAGAGAATGTGGTTTGCATTATTTAAAATGAACTTGTTCACTGTGTAAAATGATCAAATAGATCTCAATGTCAAAACAAAATTGGTAACGTTGTCATCCATCTTGAAATGTGGTGTCTTCTTCTTTCAACCAGATGGGTATTATAACGAAAAGTCTATTAATGATATGCGTATAAAGACACTTTAAATCGCAAGGTTTATGAAGGTTTGTAGCTCAGGTTAAGGTTTAAGGTTTAGGTTTGCTCGCTGAGCTGTAGGTTTGATATCCAGACGTTTCATTATCTGGCTCCGTAACATCATCAGTGGCGACCTCCAAGTAAAGCGAAGCTGTTGTCTCTTGCTTTCTATTTATATCTTTCTCCTGGATGGGGTTCCTGGGGTTTGTGGTGATGTCATTTCCTGTTCTTTTTCTGCGGGGTTGATGGCATTTAGATCTATGTGTTTGTTTATGGCGTTGTGGTTGGAGTGCCAGGCCTCTGGGAATTCTCTGGCATGTCTTTGCTTAGATTGTCCCAGGATCAATGTGTTGCCACGTCGAAACGGACTACCAAAAATCCATAAACGAGGAGCCCCCCCTCAGACCCATAGTCTCTTTACCCGGAACACCAACTTACAGACGGGCCAAAGAACTACACGCAAGACTGAATTGCCGCATAGAAGAGTCACAGCACTCCATCCACTCCACCCAGGAATTCCTAAAAATCATCAAAAAAACCAAAATAGAGGAAGAAGAAGCAATGATCTCATTCGACATAACAGCACTGTTCACCTCCATCAACATCAACCTGGCAAAGGAAACACTTACCACACTTTTAGAAGAGACCATCACAGACGCAGCAACAACCATCAATCACATTACCAACGAAAACATAATGAAGCTCGTGGACCTGTACCTCACCACCGACTTCATTTTCAACAATATATCTACAAACAAACCAATGGCACACCCATGAGATCTCCGGTATCAGGATTCATAGCAGAGGCGGTAATGCAAAGACTAGAACAAACAGCCCTACCAACAATCAAACCAAAAATCTGGGTCCGCTATGTAGATGACACCTTTGTCATCACAAAACAAAATAGTAACGACATTTAACATCATCAACAACACCCTCACAGGCAAGAAGTTCACCAAGGAGGAAGAAACCAGAAACAACCTGGCATTCTTGGACGTCACAGTAGAAAGAAAGGACAACGGAGAACTACAAACCTGCGTATACAGAAAACCGACAAACACTGATCAAATACTTAACTCCACCAGCAACCATCCCAACACATACAAACGAAGCTGCGTCAGAACACTATTCCAATGAGCCACCACACACTGCAGCACAGACGAACTTCGAAAAACAGAGGAGAACCAACTATACAACGTATTCGAGAAGAATAGATACTCAAAAAATACAGTCCGCAGATTCCTCAAGAACAAATCACGACAAGCAGACCAAACACAGTCAGAAACCCTAACCACCTTACCATACATCAAAGAAGTTTCAGAAATGACAGCCAGACTACTAAGACCCCTCGGAATCCTAGTAGTACACAAACCCACCAACACTCTCAAACAAAAACTAACAAACTTAAAAGACACACTTCAACCCGTGGACAAAACCAACGTCATCTACAAAGTTCCATGCAAGCACTGCCACGAACACTACGTAAGACAAACAGGAAGAAAGTTAGCCACCAGGATACACGAACACCAGCTAGCCACAAAAAGACAAGACTCCTTCGTAGTCCTACATACGGATTAAAAATATCACTATTTCGACTGGGACAACACATCTATCCTGGAACAGGCTAAGCAAAGACACGCCAGAGAATCCCTAGAGGCCTGGCACTCCAACAACAATGCCATAAACAAACACTTAGATCTAGATGCCATCTATCAACCCCTCAGAAAACGAACAGGAAATAACATCGCCACAAACCCCAGGAACCCAATCGAGGACAAAAATATAAGTAGAAAGCAGGAGACAACAGCTTCGCTTCACTTGGAGGTCGCCACTGATGATGATGTTAGCTAGCCAAGTAAAGAAACGTCTGGATATCAAAGTTACAGCTCAGCGAGCAAAACAACACCCTACATTTTAAATCATTTTTCATGTTTATGTTGCATGAATCTGCGGTTATTGATCCACAGTTTAGTTTCACTCCCTATTGGTAACATGCTGATTTCTCCAGTTGTTCATAGTTCAATGTGATGCATCCAGTGTGTGCATAACGAGAGGGAGCTTGCTTCCCACATCTTGTGTTTATCTGTGCCTTATGATCAGCATTCATCAATGGCGAGAGCAAGAGGCGAGGGCGAGACCAATGTGTAAGTCTCTCCGTGCCCATGCACGGCACCCACAGCGGCAATTCTCCACTGTGCATTTACAGCCAGTTCTCAATGCCCCTACACCCACGCCCTGCCCCTTTTGAAGTATCTCCATTATTTTGTGTTGTCTCGCTGTGGTCTTCTCACCAGGATGAATTACTTCGACTCAACCTCCTCCAGATTTCATCTGACAAAACATTCATTAAGATTCCCTTTGCATAAACATGCACTTCGCAGCTCTCGGTATTTGATTTTCCAGGATGTCTTTCATACAAAATAACGTTCACAGCAACTTGACATGAAAAATACAATCACGCTCTTTTTCATTATCCCAATGCAACCTAGATTTCAATGCAGTTTAGTCAACAGGCTCAAACTATGTTTTGAGATTTTGTAATAGCATTGATACATATAAACTGACCATTGGAGTCCCGATTTCAATTCAACAGCTGTGGTCTTTGGAGAACAGTCAATGACAGCGGGATTTGAACCCACGTGTGCAGAGCACAATGGACGAGCAGTCCATTGCCTTAACCTCGCGGTCATCTCGTCACTGACACTAGGTTGCTGATGAACTTATGAATAATTGAATTGCGTAAATTATGCAGAGCAGCAGATATTTCTCCCTGGTGTTGGTGAAATGATAAATAACACAGTACAGTTCCAAGACTATGGTCTGATCTCTGGGTTTTGAGGCAAGTGCACTCCCATTGTCACACTCTGCACACAGTGATCTGAACAAAAATGAGGAAATGAATATGTAACAAGGTCTGTTGAATTCTGTGAAGATATGAAGTCAACGGAATGAAGAACCCGAGACAGCAGGAGGTTTTCTTTCAATAAAGCGTTGGATAGAGCTCTTAAGGATAGTGGAATCAAGGGTTATGGGACTAAGGCAGGAACAGGATACAGATTGAGGATGTTCAGCCATGATCATAATGAATGGTGGTGCTGGCTCGAATGGCAGAATGGCCTACTCCTGCACCTGCTGTGTATTGTCTATTAAATTGCCTGTGAGGAATTGTTTTCCAGACTGGAGGAGAGTGCATAGTGCTCAATGTCATTATTCGGAACACCTAATTTCCGCTCAGATGTTTTTGACACGCACTTTTGTACAGAACAGACAATTTCAAAATTCAAAATAAGGCTAAACTGACAATTGAAGGCAACAATGCAAAAACCTTGATCTGTATCATTTTCCTGGGCCGTGCGACACCAAGTCACTGTATGATCACAGCAACACAGTGAGCAAGTGTCAGAAGGAAAATGAGTGCAGTGTCAGAGCGCATACTGGGAGCAGCACGTGACAGACGGGGATGTGCATATCCCACAACAGGAACACTTCCCAAACAGCGGACTGCGGTGGAAGGATTCGGGGGGGGGGGGGGGGGTTACACTTTGGAATTTGAAGCCAGAGACACAATGGAGATCTGTCATTGAGTCTGTTAAGATGAGGATTTTAAAATTTCTACAGATGCAAAACAAAATAAAAAGCTCATGGTTTATTGAAGGCAAAATATGAAATTGTACATTTCATCAATCTACCCATCTTTACAATGAGTACCTCACCACTTTCCTCACGCGGGGACAGAACCACTGGTGAAGATGATCATATAATCCCCGTTACTAGCCACAGAATCAGAGAAAGTCAGATTCCCAAACGTTAAAGTAAAACCAGGAATGTGGAGGTAAGCATTAATGTGTTGCTCCTGTGCTGAAGGTGACCAGTGCACGGTATCTCTGTTCCAGTATAGTTGGCTGTGCTGTGCCGAAGTTTTAAGTTTGAGTCTCACATGGAGCAGCTTCAATTTGTCGTCGTGTTGAGGGATACAGACAGAAGGTGATATTGAGCAAAGCCAAGTTTATGGGAAAATACCCGTGTTTGTGGCTTGAGAAACGACATTTTCTGGATAATGACTACTTGATCTACAAACATACTGCAAGTATCTAAACTTGAAGAAACGTAGGTGGAGAAAGAGCCAAAGGTGATTTTTCAGCAGATGGATAACGTTTCCCATGTGCACTGCTTTAAATTCTGGGAAAATAGATGTTGAACTGGTTTCATGTTATAGAGTTTGTTGCAAACTCACATAGGTTATTGCAATAATAAAAAAAAAGAAATCACATAGGACCGTTTGAATATTGTATCGAACTGAATTTTGGTCTGAGCATACTTTATCTTAAGTGGCGTGCTGCAGAGAAGTACAGAGGGTTAATAATACAAAAGGACAGAGTCTTCTTGGCGGATTTCTTGGGTGGAGTTAAGAATGTACGAAATATACATAACATCATGTGAATGTGGTCAAATCTTTAAAGTAGGTGTTGCCTCTCCAAGTGACGATTCAATTCCTACTCATTAGGATATAACTTCCGTCTGCAGTTATTTTAGGACATGAGCTCCATTTACAGAGATTCATCTTGAATAATACGCCACAGCTTACCAATCCATGAACTTGTTATACTCAGTCTTATTCAGTTGTACGTGTTCATCAAATGTCTTTGTATCTGAAGTCAACAAATTCGAAATTGTTACGCAACCAAACTGACTTTCACTCAATGGTAAATTCTCTCCTTGTACGTTTGTTCGTGTATCTTTTAAAACACTCTGAAGTCAGCTTCTACGTTTTATTTCTGTAAAGCCGTTCACGATTGAAATAACTCTATTGAGTGGAAGAAACTCTCATCCAAACTTTTCTTAATCATTCACTAATGGTTTTGAAGCTCTGATGAAAGTTCTTGATTCACTCGAAAGAGGGACTTTCCCCAATTTACTCATTCAAACCTCGCGTTATGTGAAAATCTCATTTGTTTTAATCAAATTTGCGTGTTTTTGCTCCAGCATTTCCGAATCTCGTGAATAAACTCCTTCATTCTTTCTATCATCCCGATGAAACCGGTTGTATCTTTTCTGATAATTTTATGTCTCAGTAAACAACGTCACTTGGCTTTCTAATATCTTGCTATCTAGGAAACAGCGTCTGGATCCAAGCAAAATCCAAGGAAATGACGTCGTCCTTGGAAGGAATACCTTGTCCTTGATTTATTCCGAGTCGGAACTGTCTCAGAATGAACCAGAAAACATGAAATTCCCGTCACATTCACACGCACATTTCGTCTTGACGCATAATTTCTTCAGGCAGTTTCTCTCTCACGTGAAGAAGTATATATGGAGAGAGAAGTGAAGGTGATGTTTTAGCTCGATGGTCTTTCTCATATCGCTGAACCTGAACTGGGTAAAATTCCCGGAAATGCAGTTTTGTTCGTTTCATTTTATTAATTTTGCTGCAACTTCACTCTGTTCATTCCAATGATCGGAAGTGAATTGGATTTATGTGATTGGAACGTTAAATGTTGCATTCAATTTTGCTCCGAATTTATTTCAGCTTAAAGAAAATACTCATGAGAAAAACAGAAGGTTGAACTACAAAACAAGATGGCAGTTTTGATGCTCAGTTACTTTGGCAGATTTCAGTGCATATCAAATGAATCCAACATCATGGCGATCGTCCTCCCATCTTTAAGGCATGGGATTAAAGCAGGAAATCGATCTCTAAGAGACGGGTCACTTCCTATTCATTATGGAATAGCTTTCCTTGACAATATACCAAATCTGCTCAGTTCCATTTATAATGCTTCATGTGGAATATTAATAGAAATCTTTCAAAACTCTGAGGTTTTTTAGTGAATCTTACTTAGCAGCATTCGTTTCCGATATTTCTTTGCATCTGAAGTCGTCCAAATTAGACATTGTTTCCTCGCACCTTCTACCCCCTACACCCTCCTTTACACTTTTACCTGGCCACAGGCTGTCTCTCTCCTGGTGAAACTCACTGCTTCTGTGTCTCTAAATGTGCCTTTCCAAATATTTTGGAAACGGATTGTCTGAGTGACAGAAATTCTGCTCCCATCATTTATTTGTCCTACATCGATGGTTTTGAAATCTTGACTTGCAGAAATTTATGAACTTGAAAGAGTGAATTTACCACCTATTTACTCTCTCCAAACCTCAAATACTCTGGAAAACTTCCATTCGGTTTTCCTTGCTTTAGTTTCAAATTTTCCAAAACACAAATAAATAAAACTCCATCCCCACTAAACGCCATCAGCATCGTCTCTAATGTCTTAGCGGCTGGCAGTGTCCTCTCTGATAGAATCACAGATTCCCTCCAATGCAGAAAGTACAATTAAGCCAATCGAGTCTGTAGGGGCACTCTGAACAGCATCTCAACCAGACCTAGCTCTCGTCTCTATCCCCGCAGGTTTCTGGCTTGTGATTTCAAATAAACTGCTGGAATAAAATCTGACATCGTGTGACTGCTGACCTTATCACTGCGTTAACCATGGCTACATAACTTAACTTACTGAATTCACTCCATGTACGCATCAGCGCAGTTTAACATGGCCAATCCACCTAACCTACAGGCTTAACAGCAGTGAGAACCACTGAGCAAACGTACCATCTCATTGAACACTATCTGTATCATGTGTAATGGCTTTACACACTGGTAACTCCGCCCAGTGAAAGCAAGCTGCGCCCACCAACCCGAATTCAATGCATCCAAACGCGGTTCTACGCTGTATAACCTCAGTAGTTCTGCTGGAAATGTTTCTGCACTCAGATCTGAATGGGTTTACTCTGTTTTCTTCCTCAGATTCCTGCTTTAATTAAACACATCAGTCAGGAACAACTCTATATAATGGTTTTCATTGCAACACAAACACAATGTGCAGTTGGCTGAAGTTACGTGTTTGCACTTTCACTGACACTCTCTCTCCCCAGGAGCTGCAGTCCTTCCCCAGCTGATTCAGACAGCACTGTCCTTCCTGTGACATGTCCCATCGAGAATGGAAGGCCAAGCATTAATAACCTTCATTGGTGAACAGAGCGACAGGTTTCAAACCTTTACGATGCCCCCAGCGGAGAATTGAGCACAATGACAGGCGGGGACACTAACGACGATACTGTGGAGGACAACAACATCGAAGGAGACCCTTCAGCCTGTTATGGCCACACTTGTCCAACACAACTGCTTAACGACCTGAATCAAGTTTTTCATGATTTAGCACATAGTCTTATATGTTTTACCATCACAAATTCACATCTCTTTTTTTTCAGGTTAGAAGGATTTCCGCCTCTCTGACCCTTTCCGAAAATCTATTCAAACTTTTCTGCCTTTTCCCGAAATCTCTTGGCCCCAGTGTTCGATCCCTCCATCAATAAGAAACGCTTCTTTCAGTCTATCCTATCCATATCCCTCATTATTTTGTACATCTCAGTCATGTCTTCTCCAATCTCCTCTGCTCGGCGACAAACAACCCCAGTTTGTCCAATCTCTCCTCACAACTGAAACTCTTCAGCCCAGACAATATCCCAGTAAATCACTCCTGCATTATTCCCAGTGTGATCACATCCATGCTCTTCTGTGAGTTGCAGGACTGCACACAGTAAGCTAGCTGGAACCGAATGAACATTTTTTTTAACGATTGTGTTACAGTATGAGGGCGTCGCTGGCTCGGCAGTATTTATTACTTTCCCTAATTGCACAGCGGGTAGTTGAGATTCAACCATATTGTAGTAAGTCTGGAGTCACATGGAGGCCCGAACAGGTAAGAATGGCTGTTTCATTCCTTAAATGACGTCAGACGGTTTTGTTTTTTTCAACAGTTGGCTATAGATTTACAGGAGTTATTAGATTCGTGTTTCCAGATATTTCCTGAATCCAAATTCTACCACCTAGCATGGTCAGAGTCAAACCCGAGTCCGTGGTGTCTGAATAAACAGTACAGTGGCCAGTGGTAATAGCGCTCGGCCATTGTCGAAAAGCAGTGAAACTGATCTTATCCAGTGAAGTCGCTTTTCCCCAATACTGTCCTGTGCCATTTTCCTGAGCTTGACCGCACCCCGAACACACCCCACCCCACCCCACAATAATATCTGGTCCATATCAGTAAAAGCTGCTACATGAGTATTGATCTCACAACAGTGGTAACCAAATGGATTAAATGGTCTGTAGGTCCCGGTGGTGGGTTGTGGCACGTTCACCCAGCAACAGTGACTGCAGCCACACAGACTGATCAGTATCAACGTGAGAGTCAGTGTTAGAATCTGCAGTGCCTTAATGAAATAGGAAATGACTCCACAAACACATGATGAAAGAGCAGCGCTCCGAAAACTAGTGCTTCAATTAAACCTGTAAGATCTTAACCTGGTGTTGGGTGATTTTTAACTTTGTACTCCATAGTCCAACACTGGCATCCCTAAATTAATGAAATGAGGGTTTGGGATGGAAAGTTTGGTTCGTGATCGTAGGAGGGAAGAAACCTCTGAGAACGGGTGGATTTGAATTCAGATGCACAGAAATGTGAGCGAGCAGAACTTGAAGGAAAACAGTCATCACTTTGGAGAGAATTACCATGTTAAAGTAACTGATTCCTTTGTGTTTCACAAAAGACTGGAACAAATAGAGCAATTTCTGCTGTGACTCGGATTCGAACTCAGGTCGCTGCTGCCACAACGCAGAATACTAACCACTATACGATCATTGCACCCCACAGATGAGCACGCAACGTAGTAGTAATAAGTACAGTAGCATAGGAAATGTTAGGCAGAGCACCAAATGCACAATATCAATGCTTAGCGAACAGTGGCAGATATGCGGGAACTCAGAATGAGCTGACCGTTTAACTTCAGTGCCCCAAGTGGCTGTGGTGATTCCATCATTAATATGCTGAAGGCTGAGATAAATTGATTTCTCTAAAACATCAAAGACTCCGGAGACAGTGTAGCTTTTGTTGGAATGTATGCTGCAATAGCAATGCAGTTTAACATCGGCTCTTTCACCAGCTTCCCACAGAAGTCAGTAACCACTGCTGCCACAGAGTCCCAATTCCCAGCCCTAGAATAAGAGGAGCTGAGTGGCGCAGTCACGAAGATCCAATTTGAAATCGGGATGGGAATGAGGTCGCATAGATACTCAATGGCTCAAGTAACACAACCGGTGAATGCATGGCATTTCTATGACGGTTGAGAGGCGCAAGCAATTCAGAGGTTGGGAGTGCTCCTGGTCAAAGGCGGGGCAGAAGGCAAAATTTGTTTCCTTTTATAATAACATAGCAATCGACAGTGCATCTTGCTGAGATAACTGAGTGCCACAACTGGAGCGAGGGCGGCTGGTTTGAAGTTTGATTTTACTTCACTTTCACCCACTTCCCTGGAATAAATTGCTTTCACCATTTTTATTTCCAATTGTTTGATATCTTCCTGCAGTCTGCGACTTTCTTCCTCATGGTTAATTGCATGATTAACTGTTGCATGATCTGCACACTGCTAAATAACGGCCAGTACAAGTAAATATGAATCATTGATCTATATGAGAAAACAGTGGAACTCACTGCAGGCATGCTGCGTAGGTTTGCAGGCGACATCAGTATTGTCGACAATGAGGAAGATTATCTAAGATTCAAAAGGATCTTCATCCAATGAGTCGTTGGACTGAAAAAAAATGTGACATGGAGTTCAATCTGGATAAGTGGAAGGTATTCCATTTTGGTACAGCAAAAAGAGTAGGGCTTTACGTCGTGTTGGAGAACACGGAAGCTAGGAATGCAGGTACATAATTCCATGTAGTTTGCATCACATACAGACAGGATGGTTCAAAGACATTTAACTTACTTCCCTTCATTGCTTAGTCTTTTGTATACACTAGTTGGGACGTGGTTTAAGTTTTTCAGGACATTGATGAGGCCTCTTCTGGAATATTATGTCCAGTTCTGGTAGCCCAGTTGTAGGAATGATATTATTCAGCTGGTGCAGGTTCAGAAAAGGTATACACGCATATTGCCGTGTATGGAATGTTTGAGTTCTAATGAAAAGCTGGATAGGCTGAGACTATTTTAAGATTTGATATCGGGGTGCTGGAAAACCACAACAGGTAAGGCAGCATCTGAGGAGCAGGAGAATCAACTTTTCGCGCAAGTGTCACTCATCAGGCTCTTGCCCGAAACATCGATTCTCAAGCTCCTCAAATGCTGCCTGACCTGCTGTGCTTTCCCAGCACAACAATCTCGATTCTGATCTCTTATCTGCAGTTCTCACGTTCTCCTCGTTGCGACTGTTTTCACTCCAGGTTCGGGGTTTGAGCGGCGACCTGACAGAAGTTTATGAGAGGGAAGTTAGAGTTGACGATAGCGGCCTTTTCCCAGGAGGGGAATTTCAAGACGAGAGGGCATATGTTCAAGATGGAGAGAGATTTTAAAAAAAAGACATGTGAGGCATTTTTCTAGAGAAGGTGTTTTACATGCGCAATTAACTTGCTGAGGAAGTGATGGATTTCTGTGGTTGTGATCCTTTCAAATTGTGTCCACACAGGTACAAATTCCGTTTTCCATGTTGTGAATGTGTTTTCATTATTTCTCATTCACCCACAGGGTGTGAGTATGACTGGTCTGGACAACATTTATTCTTCGCCCCTCGTTCGTTGCTGTCTGGCTATACTACAAACCCGGGTGGGATCTCAGCCTCGGGTGTCTGTCTGTGGGCAGTCTGCACATTCTCTGTGTGTTTGTGTTTTTATTTCTCCCTCTGACCAAAGATGTGCCAGTTACAGGGATCAACAATGGGAAATGCAGGCTTATGGAACAGGGAATAGCCGTGGGGTCTGGTGGGATGCGCTTCGGATGGACCATGTGGACTGGAAGGGCCGACTAGCCTGCTTCCCCACATGACGGGGATTTCTGAATTAAGGGTCAGCTCATGTTTTTTTCTGGTCCTGGAGTCTCTCGTAGGCAGGACTGGGTGAAGATTGTAGATGTCCTACATAAGGAACATGAATGAATGGGATTGCAGGAAATTAAAGTCATGATCTCTGTTCCTGTCGTCAGGCTTGCATTCCAGGTTTTATTCGTCGAACTTAAACATCACCCATTTCCGTGTCCCAACCCCCAAGGATGACTAGTTTAAGATATCACCCCAACACCACCTTCTCCAGTTTGAAGTCTTGACTGTGTGGAAGAAACTGATACTGAGCTGATGCAAGAAAATGCAGCTGCCACCGCCAGTGTCGGAAACACAGATCCAAATAGCAAAATCATCTTTTAAACCCACCACTGCAAAGTTAAGGGCTCAACACGCTCCAGTTCTGCCACTCAGCTGTCTTAGCAAGATGCACTGTAGATCCCTATGAGAATATAAACGGGGAAAAACCATTCCCTTGATCAGGAGCATTCTCAATCTAGGAATTTCTTCCATCTCTATACCATCATAAAAGGACTGCACGCTCACCTATTGCATCACTGGAGCGAGAGAGTAACTCCGCGCACTCATTCCCATCCCATTTCCGTTTGGATCTGGGCGGCTGTGCTGCAGTTTCTCTGATTCCGAGGCTGGGAACTGGGATTGTGTGTGATTATCTGCAACACTGATTACAACTTTAGGAAGCTGGTGAAGTCGCCGATGTTATGCTAAATTGCTATTGAAGCTTACATTTCAACAATATCCTGTACTGTCCCCTGAGTCTTTGATGTTTTGTCAAAATCTATCAATCTCAGTTTTCAACATTCTCATTAAAGGGATCTCCACAGCCTCTGAGGACATCCAACTGAAAGATTCAGGCCATTTTCAGTTCCCACATGTCTGTCACTGTTCGCTGAGGACTGATATTGTACATTTGCTGTTCTTCCGAACATTTCCTCTGCTAGTATACATATTGCTGCTTGCAAGCATCCTGTTCTGTGGTTACTGTGATCGTGGTTGTCGGTATCTTGCATTGTGACCACAGCAACCTCGATTTGAAACCAAATCACGGCACTAAGTGTTCTCTCCGTTGTCCTTTTTGTGACACACGTTAATAAATTAATTGTTTTACCTTCAAGTTTCGCTCTCTCGCATCTCTGCGTTTCATATATCAGAATTCAAACGCACCCGTTGTCAGAGATTCCGGTCCTTCCCACGATCATTAAACCTCCTGACCGTCCCTCCCCCCATTTCTCTGAGGCAATGCACAATCTATCACTCTCTTTCACATTCATACTGTTCTCTCTGTGCTGCTGCTGTGGTTACTGTTGTTGGGTGAACGTGCCCCAATACCACCATCGGGACCTTCAAACAAATCGATCCATTTGGATACCGTGGTTGTGAAATCAATCCCCATGTAGCAGCTTTTACTGACATAGGCCAGATACAATTGTAGCGTCAGGCTCATGGAAGATACCCAGGGCAGTTTTGGTGAAAAGACATTTCATTGGAAAAGATTAGCTTTTATGGCTTTCTGCGTTGGTCTTGTGATAATTTCATAGGACTGATAATCCAGAGACCGAGGTAATAGTCTGGGTACTCGGGCTTGAATCCCACCATGTCATGATCGTCAAATTTGGATTAAAAAAATATCTGCAAGGAAGAATCTAATGACTACTATAGATCCATTGACAATTGTTGAAAACAAAATCTGTTTCACTGATGTCATTTCGGGATTGAATTTGCTATCCTTACTTGGTCTGATCTGCATGTGACTTCAGACTCATAACAATATGGTTGAGTCTCAACTGTCCTCTGGGCAATTCGGAATGGGTAATACATTCTGCTTAGCCAGAATCGCCCTCATACTAATACTGAAATTTTGAAACAAATGCTCATTAGGCTCAAGCAAGAGTGTTGTGTGCAGTTTTGCAAGTCATATTATAGCAGGGATGTGATCACACTGAGAGAATTGCAGGAGATATTTCCCGGGATATTGTTTGGGCTGAAGAGTTTCAGTTGTGAAGAAAGACAGGACAGAGTGGAGTGTTTGTCGCAGTGTAAAGGAGATGTAGAGGAGACATGATTTGGTTAGGGTATGGACAGGGTTCACTGAACGAGTTTCCCACTGATAGAGGGATCGATCAGTCAGGGCCAGAGACTTAAGGAGAAAGACAGAAAACTTTGAGAAGATGTGCGAAAAAGCTTTATCAGCCAGTGGAAGGTTGGAATTTGGAATACACTGTCTGCATTTTTCAGAGTGGCAGAAACCCTTACAACCTGAATAAATATTCAGATGTGAGCTTTTGATGCCAAGACATATAAGGCTGTGAGGTAAACTTTCTAAAATGGGATTCAGTTCATTACGCAGTTGTTTTTGACAAGTGTGACCACATTTGGTTGAAGGGCCTCCTTTGACACTCTTGTCCTCTGTAGTATAATGGTTAGTGTCCCCGCCTGTCACAGGGCTCAATTTTTCGCTGGGGACAGTGTAAACGTTTTAAAATTGTCACTCCATTCCCAAGGGCGGGTATGGATACCTGTCCTTCCATTCTCGATGGGGCATATCACACGAAGGACAGTGCTGCCTGAATAAAGGTGGGGAGGACTGCAGCTCTCAGGGAGGCAGAGTGTAAGTGAACGGCCAAACACGTGACTTCTGCAAACTACACTTTGTGACTGTGTTGGAATGAAAAGCACTTGACAGACTTGTTCTGGATTGAATTATTTACTAGAAGCAGGAAGCTGAGTAAGAAACAACATAAACGCATTCAAATATGAGTGCAGAAACATTTCCCGCAGCACGAATTAGATTGTAAAGGACAGAGTAGCATTTCGATACATTGAATTTGGGTTCTTTTGTTTTGATGAGGCTGTTACCAGGGTATAAAGCCATTTTAAAAAGATACAGCAGTTGTTCACTATGATGGAACGTTGTCTCAGTAATTTGCACTGCTGTTCAGTGGGACGGTTAGGTTGATTGACAAAGTTCAATTGTCGTCTCCTGTCCAGGGAGTGAATTAAGTAAGTTAGGTGAATTAGCCATGGGTAACGTGGGGACAGGTTCAGACGTCACTGGCCGACAGCTTATAGTCCAACAGGTTTATTTGAAATCACAAGGGGGAGGGCTCACTCTTCCTCAGGTGAAATATACGGGAATAGGTAGGGGAGCTTGGTCTGGGTGAGATGACCTTCAGAGAGTCGACACCGGCTCGATTGAGTGAAATGCCCTTTCTGCACTGTCGGATTCTGTGATTCTATCGGAGAGGATAATGTTGGTGTTTACTGGGGTGTAAAGCCATTAGAGAAGATGCTGACGGGGTGGACTGAGGATGAGATTTTATTCACTTGTCTTCTTGGAAAATTGAGAACAATTATCGCTGAACCAAGGAAGACTTAGTGGGTTTTTTTCCAGTTATGAAATGCTTGGACAGAGTAAATGGGTGGAAAATTCCCTCTTACAAGTAATTAAACTTCTAGATGTCAGGCATTCAAATACTTTGAATAAAACCTTTGAAGGACAAAGAAATGATGAGAACAGAATCGCTGTCACTCGGAGAATCTGTTTTTCAAAATATTTGAAATGGCACATTTGGTGACATACAAGGAATAAATTTCACAAGAAGAGAGACAGCGTGTGGCTAGGTAAAGGTGCAGAGGTGGATTGTAGTCGGTCGGAAGTTGCGGGAAACAATGTCTAAGTTAGTTGACTTTAAATGTAAAGACATTTCGTGAAGATGTGCAGCTGAATAAGATTCGATTCCAAAACTCTAAGTTTAGAAAGATTTGGCATAATATTCCACTTCAAGCATTGTAAATGGAACTGAGTGGATTTTTTTTATTGCGTTGGGAAGATATTGCATAATGAATAGGAAGTGACCAGTTGCTTGGAGATCGACTTTGTGCTTTAATCACATGCGTTCAAGATGTGAGGACAAACACCATGATGTTTGGTCCATTTAATACTCGGTGAAATCTGCCAAAGTAACGAGCAACAAAACTGCACTTTAACCCTTTGCTTTTCTAAGAAGTATTCTCCTTAAGCTGAAATAAAGTCGGAGCAAATTTGAATACAACATTAATCGTTCCAATGAGATAAATCTAATTCACTTCCGATATTACAATGAACATTGTCAGGTTGCAGCAAAATAAAAATGAAACGAGCAAACAGCGTTTCTTGCGATTTAATCCAATTCAGGTTCGCCATATCAGAAAGGCCATTGAACCACAACATCGCCTTTATTTACCTCTCCATGGCTGCTTCTTCACGTGAGAGAGGAAGTCACTGAAGAAATTATGAGTCAAATGAAGGTGAGAATATGACGTAAAAGTCTTGTTCTCTGTTTGATTCTGACACAGTTCAGACTCAGAATGTATCAATGACAGCTATTCATTCTGACCAGCATGGCTATTTATTGGAATTTGCTGTCATTATAATTCTAGTGAAAGCAGAAACAGAATGGTGTGGATTCGATTCCGCTCTGGAAATTTCTCATCCATGACTTTCACTACATGTAACCTGATGAGGTCACATGTCACTGCTTTACAAAATGTGCTGAGGAGACCGAGCGAGTATGGTGGTGGGTTATTATACTGTTGTGCTCCACATTCACGGATTCGAGTCACACTCTGGTTGCTAACTTCACAAACCGCTCCAGCAGTTTTCCTTTGCACGTCACACTGGGTCAAGAATCTTGTTCTTGCCCTTCGCTGCACGGGAGATTGACGAGCAATCGGTACCACATTAAAGTCGAAATGAAGAGCGAGAGCAGTCATTCTATTCAATTGTGCATTAAATTGTTGTAATAAGAATGAACGCAATTAAAAAAAGGGTAAGAAGTGATGGAATTAAAATAGTGCGTGGCATGGTGGCACAGTGGTCAGCACTGCTGCCTCACAGCGCCAGAGCTCTGGGTTCAATTCCCACCTCAGGCGACTGACTGTGTGGAGTTTGCACGTTCTCCCCATGTCCGTGTGGGTTTCCTCCGGGTGCTCTGGTTTCCTCCCACAGTCCAAAGATGTGCAGGCCAGGTGAATTGGCCATGCTAAATTGTCAGTAGTGCTAGGTAAGGGGTAAATGTAGGGAGTATGGGTGGGTTCTGCTTCGGTGGGGCGGTGTGGGCTTGTTGGGCCGAAGGGCCTCTTTCCACACTATAAGTAATCTAATCTAAAATCACATACATGCTAGGTGCTGCACTTTGGGAAAGCGGCACTGATACACATAATGGTAAGGTCCGAGGGTGTGTTGCTGAACAAAGAGACCTTGGAGTGCAGGTTCGTAGTAGGTAGATAAGATAGTGAAGAAGACGTTTGGTATGCTTTCCTTTTTTGGTCAGTGTGTTGAGTACAGGAGTTGGGAGGTCATGTTGCGGCTGTACAGGACATTGGTTAGACCACTGTTGGAATATTGCAAGCAATTCTGGTCTCCTTCCTATCGGAAAGATGTTATGAAACTTGGAAGGGTTCAGAAAGATTTACAAGAATGTTTCCAGGGTTGGACTTTGAGGTATAGGAAGAGGCTGAACAGGCTGGGGCTGTTATCCCTTGAGCATCGAAGGCTGAGTGGGTGACCTTATTGCGGTTTACAAAATTATGAGGAGCATGGACATTATAAATAGACAAAGTCTTTTCCCTGGATCGGGGAGTTCTGGACGAGAGGGCATAGTTTTAGTTTGAGAGGGGAATGATTAAAAAAGAGACCCAAGGGACAACTTTTTCACACAGTGGGTGGTACGTGAATGGAATGATGATGTGGTGGAGGCTGGTACAATTGCAACATTTAAGAGGCATGTGAATAGGAAGGGTTTGGAGGAATATGGGCCAGTTGCTGGTAGGTGGGACTAGATTGGGTTGGGATATCTGCTCGGCATGGACAAGTTAGACAGCAGGTTCTGTTTCCATGCTGCATATATCGATGACTGTATGATTCTATGCCATGGACCCTGAGGTTCGGGGCGATTCAAGCATTTGTATTCTGAATGTCACTGTTTTTGTTTGCAAATAAAAGGTTTACTCCTTGAAAAATTCCCCGCATCTCCTGGTGATTGTTGACATTTTCTCCAACAACCACAACTTTGAGTGCAGTAAAATTGTGGCGACTGCAGCTCTGTGGCGCAATAAAAAGCGTGTCAGATTGCTACAAATTTGGTACCTTTGCTATTCAAAGTTTGTGGGTTGAACCTCACCAGAATTGGAGGTTAGTTCAGTTTTCAGCTGAATCATTGATTGTTGTGCTGATTCATCGCCAATTCCTGTCGTCTGGAGTTCTCGTCCCTGCTACTGACTAGAGGAAATTCCTTGCCTTCTTGGTTGTGAGTTTTTACGGAGTCATGATCGGACCGAAATCAGATGCTCACCCGCAAAACCTGCAACCTTCGTTCAGAAACCCACTGTCTGTAAACACATTTCCCTCTCAAAGTTGCACAGAAATTGTCGATTGCTTAAATGTCTTTATCCCGTTGTGTGACAGGTTGTTGTGGATGAGCTGGGTAAAGACATTGACGTGTTTGGTCAGCCATGATGATATCAAACGGATAGTAGGACACGTGTTTGGACAAGCCTCCTACTGTTCCTCTCTTTCTGTGCTGTTTCTTACAGAGGGTTTTCAAAATTAACATGATGGGGGCAATGTGAATCGACACTACGGAATATCAAGGTGCTCCCCTTTACCCCACCGCTCTCACAGCCAGAACAGACAGCTGCTATTGTTGCTTTCGATCAGACAGTGAAGGATTCTCTCAGGCGCTCTGTCAGACTGCATGCTCCTCCACACAGGTTTCCAACTGGGTACATGGAGCAAGCAAACGTGTGGATATTGGGATTCAGGGACAGATTTCCACTCTGCTAGGCTGCAGTTCTGGTCACATGAATTTCTGACATGCTGAGTCTTTCTGTGCATTCTACCTACTTTATGATTTAAACTGTAATTGAATTTTTGTTATTGCATAACATTCTAACATCTTCAATGTTCATGCAAACTGTGCAACGTGTTCTTGGATGTAGGAATGGTGAAGATTTAAATGAATGCAATATGTTTCATGTTACCTGTATGAACTTTCAGAAGGAAGTTGGTGATGTTTCGTTGATTCGAATTCTGTGCCGATTGAAGCTGATCGAATGAAAAGCCCTGCGACAGCGGCAATGTAACATTGTTTGTAAACAACGCAGGAACCAGTGGAAACCCATTTTTCGATGTAGTCTATTTTTCACATTTTTTGTGTCCCTTTTGTATCCTTTTCGTGAACCTGATGCTTCAATAATCACAGATTCATGTCAGTTTCACCTTGTCTGCCTTAGGTTTAATTTCAGAACAAGACGCTTCAGGGAAATGAAGCAGGGTGAGTGACTGAGGTACCAGTGGGCAGCACATCACCACCAAAGCTCCCACAGTGTTGTGGTTCAGTGGTTAGTACTGCAGCCTCAACAGGGTCCAAATTTCAATTCCAGCCTCGGTGGACTGTTTGTGTCGAGTTTGCACATTCTCCCCGTGTCTGCATGGGTTTTCTCCGGGTGTTCCAGTTTCCTCCCACAGTCCAAAGATTGTGCAGGTCAGGTGAGTTGGTGCATTTGTCAGAGGGGAAATGGTTCTGGTTGCGTTACTCTTCGGACGGTTGATGTGGACTTTTGGGTCCGAAGGGTCTGTTTCCATACTGTAGGGAATCTAATCATCACAGCAGAACTAGAGCAGTTGAGTTAAACTTCTCCAGGTACGTGTAGGTCACGTGACAGTTTCGCTGTCTGCGGCAACAGTCGCGCAATTGGTCAGAGCCGAATACTTAAAGGTGCATAACATGCCAAGGTTTTATGTTCAATGCTTATCTAAAGATGCTGTTACTGACATTGACCAGGGATTATTGAAACATCAGACTGAAGCGCAGTTGAAAACAATGTTGAGTAAAGTAGCACTTATTTGAAAAGTCCAGTTTCTGACGTGGGGAAAAGATTTGCCTTTGTTAAACATGCCAATTATTAACAGAATATCTGCAAATATTCCCCCAGTGAATATCCATCTGTTGATAGAGAAACAGAGGATAAGTTTCAGCTTAATAACTTTCCTCAAATTGCTGACCCAGCACTGGAATACATCCTGGGAAAGTCTGTATAAATCGTTTCATATCATTCAATTTCCTGCAAGCTGCACAGCTCATTCAATCAATCGAAAGTATTAGATTTATCTCTTTGTTGAGTTTGCCTGTTGTCAGTAAACTTGGTAAAGGATCTGGGCAAGTAGTTTTGCTGTAGGGAGGAACAAAGGGTCCATCTGGAATAAGGTTGAGTCTTGACGCAGGATTTTTCAAGCGGAGACTCACTCCCCTTTCGGTTGATTATGACCAAATGTTCAAGCCAACAGATGGCAACGATAATGATGTTTTACATCGACAGGCCAAATGTTGCTCACTAGAGGCACCACAGTATTACAGATCAGGTGAGTGGGGGAGATGATGATCCTTGTGGAAACTTGAGAAAGTGCGAAAATTTATCCCACGCTGTTGATCTCACTTTTCTCATAAACCAGTTAGTCAGTGGACTGAGCTAACCGACTTCCATTTAATGTAGAGCTAAACCAAACAGCTCAGTGCATTTACAGTATATAATATTTCATGTTGAATGAGTTGCTGCACCTTCCAACTCCACCAGCTCTTCTCATCCTTAACATTTTCAGTTGCAGATGTTATGCAATTACTTTCCTATGAATGTTAACCAATTCGATAATGTTTCCATTTTTCATCCCCATCCAGGCAGCCCAGAATCACTGACACTGTTTAATTCTCCCTGTGTCTGCGTGGGTTTCCTCTGGATGCTCCGGTATCCTCCCACAGTCCAAAAATGTGCAGGTTAGGTGAATTCGCTGTGTTAAATTGCCCGTAGTGTTAGGAGCAGGGGTGCATGTAGCGGAATGGGTCTGGGTGGATTGTGCTTCGGCAGGTCAGTGTGGACTTGTTGGGCCAAAGGACCTGTTTTCAAACTGCAAGTAATCTAATTTAATTTATCTAATTCACTTCTTGTCTGCCTGCACACGCTTTTCAAATATTCTTGAATAAGCTCCTAAAATGATTCTATTTCCGAAAATTCATCTCCGAATTCAATAACTGTCAGAATAAAAAATGCCTACTCTAAATTTCTTGATTGTGCCCCGATGGGTTTGAAGTTCTAACCTCTAGTTTCCACTCACCTAAACGAGGAAATTTCCCTCGTATTTACTCTTAACAACTTCATATCAGCTGGATAACCTCTTTTCGGATACAATTAAGTCTTTCCTGATTTCTCCCGCATTATTCCTTATCTATGCCACCATCCCATTAAACCACTTCCTTTCGTTTCTAGTGGCTTTATCTCCAAGTAAACCTCATTTCCATCGTTTCTAATGACATGGCATCATGGCCGCATCATTCCTAACATCTTTAAAGTCCATTAAACACTGCCCGTGTCTTTCATCAAGTCTTTATATCGCTGTATATTTCAACGTGAGAAAGGATGCTGGGTCTAATTCAATGCATGAAAACTCACCACTAAGCTATGCAATCTTGTTGCCGACACAGGAAAGGTGGAAGCAATTTCAATTACAGCTGAATCGATTGGTTGCAACAGAATCGGGTCAAATCCCAGTCCCATACATGACTGTTGTCCTTATGATAATTTGTTCTCTCCGTGTGCTGAAGTTACACAGTGAGGGATCAATTGCTATTGCCAGACATACATAAGGGGGTGAGTATGAAATGCTGAAGTTGTGAGATCAGAGTAGTTTTTATTGACATAGACCATTCACTGTTCGATTCTCAGTCTTAGGAATTAGACAGAGCGCGATTTTGAGCAAAATTTGAGCAGGGAAGTTCCCCCCATGATGTAACACCAAATTATGTGGTTACTTTGTTGTTTACCTCATTTGTGTGTTTTGCCTCATTGAGGATTTTGAAGTTATCCCCTCTACACAAAAGTTCCATGCTTTTGCACCATTATACAAAAGATGTAGTACAATAACACCCAAAGCTGTTTCAGTCTACTTGTACAGATATTGACCCCTGGAAACAGCACTATGAACTCTCCTCGAGTCTGGAAAATAAGTTGCTGCATTCCCATTCTTATGGCTCTTTTCATTACATCGGCTTCTGTTCTTCACGGAATCCGATTCAGCAGATCTTGTGACTGAGTCATTACTTGGTATGTGTTCAGATCATGTGAGCAGAATATCACAGTCCATAACCCAGAAGTCAGACCATACTCAGGGAACCGTACTCTGCTCTAGATCATTTCATGAACACCAGGAAGAAATATCTATGACCTTCAAAATTTACTCACCTGTTTTTCAGAAGCAAGATAAACAATTCCAGGTTTCGGCTTTTGTTATCACACAGACCATGGGTGTAAAGGTTGGAACCAGTTGAGTCTGTCCGCTCGCCCACATCCATTTTCTCCCCAGAAAGTTAGTGGGACAGTACAAAGATGTGCAGATCAGGTGAATTGGCCATGCTAAATTGCCCACAGTGTTAGTTAAGGGTTAGATGGAGGTGTATGGGTGGGTTGCGCTTCGGCGGGGCGGTGTGGACTTGTTGGGCCGAAGGGCCTGTTTCCACACGGTAAGTAATCTAATCTAATCTTAAAAAAAAGTGTTAAAGATGATGGTCTGAATCAGAGTCTTCGAAAAAGAAGAATCTCTTTATCCATTGATTTCTGGTTTATGGGCCCGCTGGGCCTCTGTGTTAGCGCTGATCACAGTGTTCAGCTTTTTTGTAGCAAGTACCTTCGAGGATGTCATCACAGGATATTCTCTGTAACTGTATGATACTCTACCAATAGAGACAGCTCGATCAATGGAGGCAGCTCAGTCTGCTGGGATGGGATAATTTCTGCAGTGCGTCCTGCGGATCAGATACAGTGCATTTTATCATTCAGATCATACAGAGTGTGAGCGCTTGAAAAGGTCAAGCGAGGTTTCCCCACAGGAGTATATTGTAGGTGGAACAATACCAGCGGCACCACCCTAACCCAGGAAAGACCTGTACCAGAAGTCCATTTGGCAAGTTTACTTTTCAGACTCTGGTCACCATGCTCCACGAACCCTGCAGCTTGTGGGAAATAAGCACAAAACAGTTGGTGGTGGATCCCAAAATGAGAGCATAATTCCTCATTTATATCTCCAATAAAATGGGGGTGGGGGGCATTGTCAGAAGGTAGACAAAATCCAATACCAAAGCAGGTAATAATCTCCTTGAGTAAAATATTTGCAACAGTTTTAGCACTAACATTGGAAGTGGGGTAAGCTTCAACCCATCAAGGAAAAGAAATCGACAATGACCAAAACATACTTATAGTGCTGACACCTTTGCAACTCAATGACGTCTTTAAACATCTTTTACAGTTGGCATTAAGTAGTCAGAGATCGACTCACCCTTGTCAAAGAACATAGAACATAGAAGGTACAGCACAGAACAAACCCTTTCACCCACGATGTTGTGCGGAGATTCAATCCTAATGTAAATATAGTAACAACCTACACACCCCTCAACTCACTGCTATCCATGTGCAAGTCGAGAAGTCGCTTAAATGTCCTCGATAACTCTGCTTCTACCACAACCACTGGTCACGCATTCCATGCATTCACAGCACTCTGTATATTTAAAAAAAACTACTTCTGACATCTCCTTTACACCTTCCTCCTAATATCTTCAAACTATGTGTGTGTTTTTCTGTATATATCTGCTTAATGACAGGAGACAGACTGGTGGTGGTCGAAAGTTGTGTGTGTGTGTATTTCTGTGTATATCTGTTTAATGCCAGGATAACAGGGTGGTGGTGGAGTGTTGTCTGTGTGTGTTTTTTTTTTCTGTGTCTGTCTGTTTAATACTGGTGTTAGGGTGGTGGTACAGGGATGTGTATGTTTTTTCTGTAAGTATCTGCTTAATGACAGGAGACAGACTAGTGGTGGTGGAGGGTTGTGTGTGTGTGTTTCTCTGTATATCTGATTAATTGCAGGAAACAGGGTGGCGGTGGAGCGTTCTGTATGTATGTGTGTTTCTGTGTATATCTGTTTAAGGGCAGGAGTCAGGGTGATGGTAGAGGGATGTGTGCGTGTTTGTGTGTATATCTGTTTTAAGGGCTGGAGAGAGTGTGGTGGTGGAGGGTTGTGTGTGTGTGTTTCTGTGTATATCTGATAATCAGCAGGAAACGGGGTGGTGATCGAGGGATGTGTGTGCGTATGTGTTTGTGTATATAACTGCTTAAAGGCAGGAGACAGATGGTGGTGGAGAGTATAGTGTCTGTATTCCTGTATCGATGCGCTTACTGGCAGGAGACAAGGTGGTGGTGGAGGGTTGTGTATGCATGTGCGTTATTGCGTATATCCGTTTAAGGTCAGTAAGCAGGGTGCTCATAGAACATAGAACATAGATCATTACAGCGCAGTACAGGCCCTTCGGCCCTCAATGTTGCGTTGACCTGTCATACCAATCTGAAGCTCATCTAACCTACACGATTCCATGTACGTCCATCTGCTTGTCCAATGACGACTTAAATGTACTTAAAGTTAGCGAATCAACTACTGTTGCAGGCAAAGCATTCCATACCCTTACTACTCTCTGAGTAAAGAAACTACGTCTGATATCTGTCCTATATCTGTCACGTCTCAATTTAAAGCTATGCCCCTCATGTTCGACGTCACCGTACTTGGAAAAAGGCTCTCCCTGTCCACCCTATCTAACCCTCTGATTATCTTATATGTCTCTATTGAGTCACATGTCAAACTTCTTCTCTCCAACGAAAACAGCCTCAAGTCCCTCAGACTTTCCTCGGAAGACCTTGTCTCCATACCAGGCAAGACCCTAGTAAATCTCTTCTGCACCCTTTCCAAAGCTTTCACATACTTCTTATAATGCGGTGACCAGAACTGTACACAATTCTCCAAGTGCGACCACACCAGAGTTTTGTACAGATGTAGCATAACCTCATGGTTCCAGAACTCGATCCCTATATTAATGTCTTCTTAACAACACAGTCAACCTGGGTGGCAACTTTCAAGGATCTGTGTACCTTGACACCGAGATCTCTTTGCTCATCTACACTACCAAGAATCTTATCATAAGGCCAGTACTTTGAATTCCTGTTCCTCTGATCAAAGTGCATCACCTCACACTTGTCCACATTAAACTCCATTTGCCACCTCTCAGCGCAGCTCTGCATCTTATCTATATCTCTCTGTAACATACAACATCTTTCGTCACTATCCACAACTCCACCGACCTTAGTGTTGTCTGCGAATTTACTAACCCACCCTTCTACTCACTCATCCAGGTCGTTTATAAAAATGATGAACAGCAGTGGACCTAACACCGACCCTTGCGGCACATCACTACTAACTGGACTCCAGGATGAACATTTCCCATCAACCACCACCCTCTGTCTTCTTTCAGCAAGACAATTACTGATCCAAAATGCTATATCTCCCACAATCCTATTCCTCCAAATTTTGAACAATAGCCGACTGTGGGGAACCTTATCAAATCCGTTGCTGATATCCATATACACCACATCAACCGGTTTACTCTCATCTACCTGTTTGGTCACCTTCTCAAAGAACTCAATATGGTTTGTGAGGCACGACATAACCTTCACAAGACCGTGCTGACTATCCATTATCAAATTATTATTTTCTAGATGATTGTAAATCCTATCTCTTATAACCTTTTCCAACACTTTACCAACAACTGAAGTAAGGCTCACTGGTCTATAATTACCAGAGTTGTCTCTACACCCCTGCTTGAACAGGGGAATCACATTTGCTATCCTCCAGTCTTCTGGCACTATTCCTGTAGACAATGAAGATTGAAAGATCAATGCCAAAGGCTCGGCAACCTCCTCCCTGGATTCCCAGAGGATCCCAAGCTAAATCCCATCTGGCCCAGTGGACTTATCTATTTTCAAACTCTGCAGGATTTCTAATACCTCTTCCTTGTGAACCTCAATCCAACCTAGTCTAGTAGCCTGTATCTCAGTATTCTCCTCGACAACATTGTCATTTTCTAGAGTGAATACTGTCGAAAAATATTCATTTGGTGCTTCCTCTAACTCCTCCGACTCCTCAAACAACTTCCCATTAATATCCTTGATTGTCCCTAATCTTACTCTTGTCATTCTTTTATTCTTTAAATACTTATAGAAAGCCTTATTGTTTACCCTGATCCTATCAGCCAACAACTTCTCATGTCTCCTCCTGGCTCTTCTGAGCTCTCTCTTTAGGTCTTTCCTGGCTACCTTGTAACCCGCAAGTGCCCTAACTGAGCCTTCACATCCCATCCTAACATAAGCCTCCCTCTTCCTCTTGACCAGAGATTCCACTTCCTTTGTAAACCACGGCTCCCACGCTCTACAGCTTCCTCCCTGCCTGACAGGTACATAATTATGTAGGACACTCAGGAGCTTTTCCTTGAATAAGCTTCACATTTCTAATGTGCCCATCCCCTGCCGGTTCCTTCACCATCCTATACTTCCTAAATTTTGCCTAATCGCATCGTAACTGCCGCTCCCTCAGCTATAAATTTCGTGGAAGGTTTTGTGCGTGTGTATATCTCCATGTATATCTGTTTGATGACAGGAGACAGGGTGGTCAAGGAGATTTGAGTGAGTGTGTGTGTGTGTGTGTGTGTGCGCATGTGTGTGTGTGTTTGTCTGTGTGTGTGTGTGTGTAATGTTTCCGTGTATATGTGCTTACTGGCACGAGACAGTTTGATGTGTGTGTGTGTCTTTGTGTATATCTGTCCAATGGCAGGAAGCAGGGTGTTCATGGAGGTGTGTGTGTGTGTGTGTGTGTGTGTGTGTGTGTGTGTATGTGAGTTTATGCATATATCTTTTTCATGGCAGGAGACAGGGTGGGGGTAGATGGTAGGTTGTCTGTGATTCTGTGTCTATGTGCTTACTGGTAGGAGACAGGGTGGTGATGGAGGGGTGTGTGTGTGTGTTTCTGTGTATATCTGTTTAATGTCAGGAGACAGAGTATTGGTGGGGGGGATGTTTGTCCATGTGTGTTTTATTTCCTGTGTATGTATGTTTAATGGTAGGTGTTAGGAGGTGGTGCAGAGTTGTGTGTGTTTTTCTGTATATATCTGCTTAATTACAGGAGACAGGCTGGTGGTGGTGGAAGATTATGCATGTGTTTCTGTGTAAAATCGATTAATTGCAGGAAACATTGCGGTGTTGGAGGGTTGTGCATGTGTTTCCGTGTATATTTATTTAATGGTAGGAGGCAGGGTGGTCGTGGAGGTTGTGTGTGTGCGTGTTTCTGTGTGTATCTGATTAACGGCAGGAAACAGGGTAGTGGTTGAGGGATGTGTGTGCGTTTCTGTGTATATCTGTTTAAGGGCTGTGCGTGTGTGTTTCTGTGTATATCTGATTAACGGCAGGAAGCAGGGGAGTGGTTGAGGGATGTATGTGTGTTTGTGTGTATATCTGCTTAAAGGCAGGAGACAGGGTGGTGGTGCAGGGTTGTGCGTTGGTTTCGGTGTCTACCTGTTTAATGTCAGGAGGCAGGGTAGTCATATTGGTTTGTGTGCGTGTGTGTTAATGTGTATATCTATTTAAGGGCTAGGGACAGGGTGGTGGTGGAGGGTGCTGTGTGTGTTTCTGTGTATAATTGTTTAATGGCAGGTGGCATGTTGGTGGTGGAGGGTTGTGTGCGTGTGTTTCTGCGTATATGTGCTTAATGGCAGGAGACATGATGGTGTGTGTGTTTCTCTGTATACCTGTTCAATGGCAGGAGACAGGATGGTCATGGAGGGTTGTGTGTGTTTCTGCGTATCTCTATTCAATGGCAGGAGACACGGTGGTGTTGGAGGGTAGAGTGTCTATGTTTCTGTGTCTGTGTGCTTAGTGGCAGGTGACAGATGGTGGTGGAGGGTTGTGTATGTTTCTGTGTCTATCAGTTTAAGGTCAGTAGACAGGGTGTTCGTAGAAGATTGTATGTTTGTTTCTGTGTATATCTGTTTGATGGCAGGTGACAGGGTGGTGGTGGAGGGTTGTATGTGTTTGTTTCTGAGTATATCTGTTTCATGGCAGGCGATGTGGTGCTTGAGGGTTGTGCGTGTGTTTCTGCTTAATGGCAGGCAACAACATGCTGGTCGGGGGTTTTGTGTGTGTTTGTGTGTGTGTGTTTCTGAGAATATCTGTTTAATGGCATAAAACAATGTGGTGGTCAACAGTTGTGTATTTGTGCATTTCTACGTATATCTGTTTAGTTACAGGGGATAGTGTTGTGGTGGAGGGTTGAGTGTGTGTGTGTGTGTGTGTGTGTGTGTGTGTGTGTGTGTGTGTGTGTGTGTGTGTGTGTGTGTGTGTGTGTGTATAAATGTTTAATTGCGTGGGTTCGAATCTCACCACTGCCATTTCTGCTGATCAACTCCAACGCGGCAGCATTGTTAAAGTGTTGTTTTGGTCCCCACAGCATGTTGATGTTGAAAACAAAAGGAAAATGGACTTGCTTTAGAGAATTAACTGTGGTGTGGGATAGAGCCAAATACTTCAAAGAGTCTCTGCTGTCAGGATCGTGTTCGCCAGCCACACGGAAAATCGCAAACACCTCTGCTGTTCCAGGCAAGTTGAGCTTTTACTGGAACCGAATGGAGACTGTTATTTCATTGCTGTTGTGAAACAAAGTCCTGCAGTGACTTGACTCGTCGTTATTTGGTTTTCTGGCCAATGAGAAAATCGTTCCAATGAATTTCGATGTGATATGTTATTGAATTTCTCCCATTTCCTTCATTTCCGTCCTGGAGACATCGGAATGGAAAGGTAATCTAATCGAGACTGTGATTGGTGAAATTCACTTTTTATGGCCCATTCTTATTATGTTCTTTCTTTCTCTCTTTACAGCATTGTCTGGGAAGTGATGGTGCACTAAGACTGCAGTATGTTTGGAAGAGTAGTTTGGAATTGCCCTGTTGTTAGTTGTGAGATTAGTTTATAAATCATGCCCTCGGACTGTCTCACATTTTGCATTCATGCATCTCTGTGTCTGAAAATGCATTAGGTTTGCCAGCTTTGTTTGTGTTCCGTGTTAAATGCTTTCTGTTTTGAGATTCGCTCATTACATTACGAATTAACAGGGTTTCTGAGGTAACTTCCAGCTGAAAAAATCCTTAACTGTGGATCTGGGAAAATTTCAGAGTATGGTCAGTCGGAGCAAAAGTAAGGAAGTCGTTCCTTTCTGCAGTGTTTCGCAATACTACCTTTCCCGTGAGCAGTCGAACACACTAAAGGATTGTGCCACAGACTGCGACGGCAAGCTCCACTAAAAAGTAATCCTTTAAAGCCGGTGTAAGCAACACAACGTTATTGGGGTACACCGCTTGGAAACAAATACTTCGGTGTATCTCGAGCATGCTCACCACATAGCCAAATTTAAACAAGTCCAGTTCCCCAGTATTTGGCCCCAAACCCTCGAAACCCATCCTATCCAGAAAATGATCCGATTACCTTTGCAATTTTCTGAGCCTCCTCCGCTTCCTCTGGTAGCTCATTCCATACACGCACAACCTTCTGTGTGGGAAATGTGCCTCAGGTCCTTTGTCAATTTCAGCCCACTCACCTTAAACCTATACTCTCGAGTTTTCAACTCACCCCAACTTGGGTAAAACACGTAAATACTCAGTTTACAACCCTTCCATTAGATCATGTCGCAGCCGTTACGCAGCAGGGAAAGTCGTCCCAGCCTATTCCACCTCGCTCTACGGTCCAAACACTGACCACATCCTTGTCTATATTTTGTCATCAATTTCACGTGTCTTTTTTTTACGTTTTCAAGATGTCAATTACGCTGGGAAACAACGAGCTATTGGAAACGAATAATGGCTTCAACTTTCAGTGCTGGATGCCACAAAGCTGCAGCAGGAACGGCAGAGGCTTGTTTCTGTAGTGTAGTGATCATCACGTTCGCCACACACGCGAAAGGTCCCCAGTACGAAACTGGGCAGAAACTGCTTTGTTCTTCAACTGCAGCCTAGACAAGAACAGAGCTTTCTTGCTTGCTTTCCCATCTGCAAACCTGCCTTCGAAGTTGCTTGAACAAATCTGCTCTCGTAGTGAAGTGCAATGTAATTCCATTAACTTACAGTGCAAAGCATTGTAAAGTTTTTCTCCAACCTGGTTCTGATCATATGACATTCTGTTTGAGAGTGTATTTACCGCCTTCTGATCCTTCCACGAGAAGCATTACCGCATTTGCATTCCTTGCGCAGGCGGCCCGGTTCAAAGACAGGGAAGAAGCTGATGCGCTGGTGTCACAGCGCACCACGGATTCCTCAACTAGTCTGTCTGTCAAATGCATCCCAAAGTCGTCTCTGAAAAACCTCATTTGGAAGCTGTCTGTCGTTATTCAACGTGCGAGAATTGGCACCAGAGGTCCTGAATCATGTTTTGGAGCAGTTCGCACGTTCGTGGCTCATTCAATCAGCAACAGCAATGAAAGAAATTACACTCTCAGAGGAACCTCTGGACCTGTGCTTTCATAGCGTCGCTAGTATTAAGGTGCGCCCCGAGATCTAAGCCACGTTGGAACTGAAACGGAGGAGTCGACAGAGAGGCTACAGAATGACATCGCATCCATTTGGTTTTCTTTAAATCACTGAGGAGCAGGAAAATGTAAACGGGGAGGGCGAGTGGGGAAGTCAGGCAGTTGCAGCTCTGGTGAAATTCATTCTTTGCGATTCACTCAGCAACCAGAGACGTGACGGTGACTCAGGCGTGAGAGCTCTTCACATCGAGAACAAAAAGCAATCAAGGGCAGTTAGCACCTCTTCCGGAGTGGGGGTGGGGTGAGGTAATTACCTTTTGACTTCTGTTACTATGTTCAGAAACTGCCTTTTGGATTGAGGTGAACAGAAACTGCATTTCTAAAAAGCACCATGGAACTTGTTAAACTTTATTGAGTCGCTTTTTCTCATCGATTCCCACTCAGGTTTCCAACTCAGTTGGTATCCATGTGGCTCGTGTCCAGGAGTGAACATCTCTGCAGCAAATTGCACTGTTAAGGTAAAAGGCAAGGAAAGTGGCATCTCGAACTGGCTCCGAGGTCAGACCTTCCTCACAATGTAATCTGTCGTTCTCGGATTTTTTTTTATGTTTCAAAAATATACTTTATTCATAAAATGATTTGATGGTCTGTACATTTGATCATGCCATACATATGTCCATATTTACAAACACAGATTCAAATTTATCCTTGTCATTTACAATCCTGTGCCTTTTTCAATCTTGTACATATACATATATTTGGCTGAGGCATCAACAGAGCCCAAAAAACGTCCGCATGGGCCCCCTGTTCTTCTTTAGGCAGGCCGATCTTACACGGTGGTCTTTCCCCACCGCGCCTTGGCGGCAGCTGCCCCAAGCTTCAGCGCGTCCCTCAACACGTAGTCTTGGACCTTGGAATGTGCCAGTCTGCAACACTCGGTCGGGGTCAACTCCTTCAGCTGGAAGATCAACAGGTTTCGGACCTCCCAGAGAGCGTCCTTCACCGAGTTGATGATCCTCCAGGCGCAGTTAATGTTCGTCTCGGTGCGAGTCCCGGGGAACAGGCCGTCGAGCACGGAGTCCCGCGTCACGGCGCTGCTCGGGACGAACCTCGACAAGCACCACTGCATTCCTCTCCAGACTTCCTCTGCATAGGCACATTCCAGAAGGAGGTGTGTGACAGTCTCGTCCCCCCCGCAGCCACTTCGAGGGCAGCGTGCGGTGCGGCAGAGAGTCCGGGCGTGCATAAAGGATCTCACAGGCAGAGCCCTTCTCACCACCAGCCAAGCCACGTCTTGGTGCTTGTTGGAAAGTTCTGGCGATGAGGCATTCTGCCAAATGGCCTTGACAGTCTGCTCAGGGAACCGCTCGACAGGATCCGCCCTCTCCTTTTCCCGAAGGGTCTCAAGGACGCTACGTGCTGACCACTTCCTGATGGACTTGTGGTCAAAGGTGTTTTTCCTCATAAATTTCTCCACGAAGGACAGGTGACACGGAACGGTCCAACTACTCGGAGCGTTCCGCGGCAGCGAGGCCAGGCCCATCCTTCGCAACACCGGGGACAGGTAGAACCTCAGTACGTAGTGACACTTGGTGTTTGCGTACCGGGGATCCACGCACAGCTTGATGCAGCCACACACAAAGGTGGCCATCAGGGTGAGGGTGGCATTGGGCGTGTTTTTTCCCCCATTGCACCGGTCTTTGTACATAGAGTCTCTTCGGACCCGGTCCATCTTTGATCTCCAAATGAATTGGAAGATGGCCCAGGTGACTGCGGCGGCACAGGTCCTGGGGATAGGCCAGACCTGTGCCACATATAGCAATACTGAGAGTACCTCACACCTGATGACCAGGTTTTTTCCCGCGATGGAGAGCGACCGTTGCCCCCATCTGCCTAGTTCCTGTCTCATCTTGCTGATCCGCTCCTCCCAAGTCTTGGCGCACGCCCCAGCCCCCCCGAACCAAATACCCAGCACCTTCAGGTGGTCAGTCCTGACGGTGAAGGGGATAGAGGATTGGTCGGCCCAGTTCCCGAAGAGCATGGCCTCGCTCTTGCCTCGGTTTACCTTGGCCCCCGAGCCCCGTTCGAACTGGTCACAGATGCACACGAGTCTGTGCACGGACAGCGGATCCGAGCAGAAAACAGCGACGTCATCCATGTACAGGGAGGCCTTAACCTGCAGGCCCCCGCTGCCAGGAATAGTCACCCCTCTCAGGCTCGCATCCTTCCTGATGGATTCGGCAAATGGCTCTATGCAACACACAAACAAGGCGGGTGAGAGAGGGCATCCCTGCCTGACTCCAGATCTTACAGGGAAGCTATCTGATTCCCACCCATTGATTGAGACTGCGCTGACAATGTTGGTGTAGAGCAGTCTGATCCAATTTCCGATTCCCTCCCCAAAGCCCATTTTGGAGAGGACATCCCTCATATATGTATGCGATATCCTGTCAAAGGCTTTCTCCTGGTCCAGGCTGATGAGGCAGGTGTCCACCCCTCTGTCCTGCACATAGGCGATCGTATCCCTGAGGAGTGCGAGACTCTCAGAGATCTTCCTGCCCGGTACAGCACAGGTTTGGTCCGGGTGGATCACCGATCCCAGAGCAGGCCTGACCCGGTTGGCGATGACCTTTGACAAGATTTTGTAGTCTGCATTTAACAGTGAGATCGGTCTCCAATTTCTAATTTCCTCCCTCTCCCCCTTCTGCTTGTAGATGAGGGTGATGATGCCTTTCCTCATGGATTCACTCATGGTACCTGCCCGAAGCATACTGACATACACCTCCAGCAGGTCCTGGCCGATCAAGTCCCAAAGAGCGGAATAAACCTCGACCGGTAAGCCGTCGCTTCCGGGAGTTTTATTCTTTCCGAAGGACTCGAGGGCCTTGGTCAGTTCATCCAGAGATAGCGGCTGGTCCAGCCTCTCTCGTGTTCCGTCATCTAGGACCTCCGTGATA
The DNA here is from genome assembly GCF_047496795.1 of Chiloscyllium punctatum. NCBI lineage: Eukaryota > Metazoa > Chordata > Chondrichthyes > Orectolobiformes > Hemiscylliidae > Chiloscyllium > Chiloscyllium punctatum. The sequence continues at coordinate 134,754 of NW_027309936.1, forward strand.
GAGGACAGGAATGACTGGGAGGCCGCGCTGTCGGTTGGCTTCGAGTCATACAGGCTGGCGTAGAAGGATTTGCTGATCCTCATGACGTCAGCCTGAGATGACGTTACCGAGCCATCTTCTTTCTTCAGGCTGCTGAGCACGGAGCTCTCTTTGTGCACCTTCTGGAAGAAGAAACGCGAGCACGTCTCGTCCTGCTCCACCGAGCGGACCCTGGACCGGAAGATTATCCTGGAGGCCTCCGAGGCAAAGAGCGAGGCTTGCTGGCCCTTCACCTCCTTGAGGTCCTCCGTGACATCGACCCCCATCGTCTGCAGCAGGAGCAGGTTCTGCATACTTTCCTGGAGCTGGGACAGTTTTCCCCGCCTCTCTCTCGCCTCCTGGACACCTTTGAGGATAAAGAACCTCTTGATGTTCCCTTTTACCGTTTCCCACCAGTCCGCTGGAGACTCAAAGAGAGGCTTCACGGTTCTCCAACCTGCGTAATCCCTCTTGAGCTCTTCGATGTTTCCCGGGGTCAACAGCTTAGTGTTCCACGTTCCCTTGCCCGCCCGCTGTTCGTCCTGTAGGTGACAGTCGGCCAGCAGGAGGCAGTGGTCAGAGAAGAACACCGGCTTGACGTCGGTGGATCAGACCGAGAGCGTTCTCGGATTGTAATGCTACCTCCGGTTTTAGGGTGGATCATTCTTTGGGAACCTTATTCTGCAAAACAGACACAGTGACTGAAACTATGCTACACGGTACGATTTGGGACACGGCCTGCTCAGCTTCGTGCGTTTTTTCTGTAGTCCGGTGTGTTTCGTGTTCCGTGTAAACGTGAAAGTTGTCCTGTTTTGAGCAATGGGTGAAATCATTTAGCAAAGCAAGAATTGAAATTGCAGTAATGTCAAGTAGCTCATGGTAATTTGACCCAATCATAACCGATCATATATTTGCACGCACTCACAGATACATTTGTAGCTGAATCCAGTCTGAGAAGATAGACTCAGTTTACCAGTGATTTTTGTCTGGATTGATGGGCTATCGTTATCTGCTGAGAAATTGATATTGTAGATGGGCACATCCCCGCAACTGTGCGAGTCGGAGAGGGATCATGGAACCGTTTTCACGTCAGTTTGCAGCTGTTGCTATGCAGGAGCACAATTGGAAGTGCAAGAAAATGGCGCGCTGGGCGTGTTGGTAGCGTGGCCGCGCGGTCTAAATCGCTGAATTATGGCTGCAGTCTCGACAGCGGCATGGGTTCGAATTCCATCACTGCTGTTTCGGCTGAACCAGTCCAACGGCGCTGACCGTTTGGAAGCTGTCTGTCGTTATTCAACGTGCGAGAATTGGCACCAGAGGTCCTAAATCATGTTTTGGAGCAGTTCGTTACCAGAGCTGCAACTGCCTCACTTCCCCACTCGCCCTCCCCGTTTGCATTTTCCTGCTCGTCAGTGATTTAAAGAAAACCAAATGGATGCGATGTCTTTCTGTAGCCTCTCTGTAGATTCCTCCATTTCACTTCCAACATGGGTTAGATCTCGGGGCGCACCATAATACTAGCAACGCCACGAAAGCACCCCTGTCACCTCAGTGTAATAACAGGCCAATTGTTTGAAAGATCTAAAGATTAACCCACCCAAAAACTTTTCCCGATCATATTTCTTCACATTTATTGCTTACTAATACACATATCCCTGTACACAGTGTGCGATTTAGCGTGCCAGCTCACCTAACCTGCACATCTTTGGATTGTGGGAGGACACCACAGCAAAGTCACATAGACTTCGGGAGAACGTGCAAAGTCCCCACTGTCACCCGAGGAGTGAATAAAACGAATGTCCCTGGCGCTGTGAGGCAGCATTGCTAACCGGGTCCCATGTAATCTTATGCAATAAGTAAAATCAGTGAACGATACGAAAAAAAAAGTTTCAAATGAACACTCTCCGACATTGTCAAGGCATGTCAATCTTACATTCAATATGAATAGGTGTATGGAAAACAATAAAAAACAAAATCCCGGCAATTCATGAATAAACTATAATTAAAAATTTAATTTGATCAAAGGTCATAACAATATTTAGACGAATTGCAATTTTTCATGACAAATGTAGGTAATTAGCTGACTAATGAATAATTGGAAGTGGCATATATTTACTGAATGCCGAAGAAAGCGACTTGTTTATCCCCTTGTCACACAGCAGAATAACTGTGTGTGTGTGTGTGTGTGTTCGAAATGTTTGAATCCAGCTCTTTCTATCAAAATAAATGATGACTTACGATCACTTCGCCTTGTCACCTTTAAAACCATAACATTCTCAAATATTTTCCAGGCATTTGCAACCAGAAGAACTAGTTAATTTCTTTTCATAGGAACCCAAAGAGAATAAGTAGCGGACACTGTGAATTAGTGAGTCAATGCAAGAATTCAACTGAAGACAACATCCCTTCTTTCCAAAATGTTCAAAATTTAAAAAATCAAAATTTATTGCCATTGTTGAATGAAAGAATAGAGATACTAATTCTTTTTCATTTGATTTTGTTGCATGAAACATCCGTAAGTCGTATTATGATTACAAACACAATAAATGTGAGCATTGAAGTCAAATATAATTAATTGAATTCAACTATGTTTCAACAGGTAAAATAAAAATTGATATTTACAATGATTGAGAGATTGTGCACTGCAATATCTTTACAGTGGTTCATGTACTGTGCCGTAAATCCACATTTGCGCAATCTACTAGATTGAATAATCATTATTTTTTATTAAATAAATCAGCAACACTTGAATTATCAAAGTCTGTCAATGCATTCAAGAATAATGAAATATCTCTTTTTGCAAGTGATTGAGCAATGTCTGGAAATGAACTCGAATTAATTCAGTGAAAAGTAATTACATTTTCCTGAATTTTAAGGCTGACATTACCGTGATCATTCAAATAAGCAATCATCAGATATTTGCAATGACTTTGGATGGGAATTCATTGGTTCCTTTGTGGGGTAGGTGACCTGAAAAATAAAGGCATTTTCATACTGTATATTAGTACTCAGACATAATGGATTAAATGTAAATGTGAATCTCATTATACTTGTTCAAAAGACTTTTTTTATAAATAATTGTGCCATTATTATCATGGCAATGACTTGATAATGAATGCTCTTTTGAAGAATTATAATAATTCAATATCACAAAAGCACTTTGCTGTGATGTTGATTGGATATTTATTAAGATCAGTAAACTGAGGAATAAAACATAGTACCTAGCTTTATGGATTGAAGAAAAATGAGCCATTCTGTGATTATTGAGCGAAATTCTTCTTTTTTTAAGTAAAAAATGTACGTAATACAAGAATTGTGAATTTCCATACACCGGATTCCTTGTAGAGATATGTTTCATCAATTTAAATGATCAATATTATGATCAATGTTTAAAGATTTGTGTCAGAATTAGGAAGAAAATTCGTAAGTCATGAAAGTGAGCTTGAAACTGAACAATGGAGTAAATGACATGTGGCATATATGCGATTTTAATAATATTGTCATTTTTGGACAATGATGAAAAATGTTGGAATAGAAATGTCATAAAATCAACATGGTCAAAGCAGTTCTTTTCTTACAATGAAATGAAAACAATAATCATTTTGTAGCACGCATGATTTGAAATAGCAGATTTTTAACATGACATATATAGTGAAGACTAACCCTTTTGAAAAATGTCGGAACTTCACAAATTTAAAATGCAGTATTTGTTCAATTTGTAATAAAAATGGTTATAATTTGAATTGTCTCTTGTACACACACAATAAAAAAGGAGCTTAAAGATTGTTAGATTGACAAAAATTTGCTTCCCAACGTTATTGCCGTATAGTCAATATCTGTGATAAAGTAGAATTATTGGTTTAAACAATATAAATCAACATTAACGACTGAACTGAAATATAACACATCAATTGCATTAACTGCATAGAATATTAAATAAATGCTTACTGTTGTCATTTGTCCCAGGAACAATAAGATACTTACTCAGGTTATTCCACTGAATAGTAATCAGCTGAATATCTTTGTGTCGCTTTATGTGCACTGTTTTGTGTGAACATTGATTTCAATAAACTTAGATATTTACATGAATTCAGAACAGACTGATAACTGGGTGTGAAAGATCTTATTTAAGATTAGACAATTTTTATGATTCACTAGGTTTGCTGAACAAAACACAGTTAAGTCATCATGCAATAAACTGGATTAGAGAGAAATATGCAAATTCAATTTCAAATGGATGGACTCGGATATTTTCACAACATTTCAATCTTACATTCAATATAAATAGATGAATGGAAAACAAAAAACAAATTTCAGACAACTCATAAACAGATCAATAACTAAAAATTGATATATAGTAGGAAGTTGCATTTGTTTATTTAACTGAAGAAGAACTTGATTTTTTCCTCATATTTATACCTTTGAAGCATCAAGTTCTATGTGCAGTCTGAACTCAGCTCTTCAGAACAAACGAAAATCAAGGAATATCTGTACTTTGCATATTTCATCTTTGTGAGTGCAACATTATCAAATATTTTGCAAAGAACATTGATTGAGTGGAATTAGATACATTCTGCTATTCGCAGAATGAAGAAAATATATAGCAGATACTGTGATTATTGGAATGAACAACAAATGAAAACATATCTAATGTTGAATTGAAAGGCAATTCATTCGATTCTTAGATATTTTCTTATCAACATTCAGAGCTGCTCTGGCACAGCTCTGTGCAAGGTGGGAATTAAAATTGTACCCTCGGGTCTGGTAACAGAGACACGACCAGAGTTGCACAAGATTCCTTCATAACATTCCCAAACAGGCTGGGCAGGGCTGAAAAGTAATCAGATGTTTATTGTGATAATTGGATTGGAATTAAATGGTTGGATACTGTGTGTAATCTACTGAACATTCAGTAGTAATTTACAATAATGATGGGAGTTAACAAATGTCTTAATTAAACATGATTTTATGATCACTTGTGGAACGATAGCTTGACAGGATTATGTGATTAGTGTGCATTATATACAAAAAATCAATTTAATTATTCTATATGGTCAGAAGTTTCTCATTTTCTGAAATGCAAATTAAAATGTTTTTGATCTACACGTAAATTGGAACAAAATGATGAATTGGGCAATCAATGTGCCTATTCAGCTGAAGACAACTTTCATTCTTTCTGAAAATGTATGATTTCTAACAAGTCACCATTTCCTGTGATTGTTTAATGAAATAAGATAGATGCCAACCCTTTTTTGTATGCATCAAAAAATTCATGGGGATTTGAATGATTTTGCACATGAAAAATATTGAATTGTTATTGTGAATAAAAACACAATAAATATTAACATTGCAGTGATTTCCAATCAAATCAATTCAAAAGTGTTTCCAAGTTTAAAATGAAAAGCAATATTCAGAGTGATTGAGAGATTGTACATTGCAATGTCCTTGCATTAGTTATTATATGGAAACATAGTTTCACAATTACACCCCTTACCGAATTGAACAATTATTAGGTATTGGCAACAAATCGATTTGAAAACTTTTATTAATGAATTTAAGAATGATGAGGTATCTCCTCTTCCTATTCCACTGAGTAATGTTCAGAAACGAAGAGAAATATTGCAGTGTAAATTAACTGGTGTTCTCTCAATTCCAATTGCTGAAAAGACTGTGATCTTTCAAATAAGCAAAAGTCAGATATTTACAAATGATGTTGCAATGGCAATTATTGGTCTTTTGTGGGTATATTGGCCTGATCGAACAGGTTTTAATATTCTAGCACTCACACTAAGAAATATGAAAGGTATTAAAAGCGAAATGTTCTTGTTATCAAGCCTAAGTTAAAGTATTGCGTAATTATTGTATTTGATCATTGTTTCTAAAATCCTGATAGATAAATTGACTTAATATTTTGAATACACTTTGCACTGATGACGATTGTATATTCATTAAGATTAATAAACTGAAAATTAAAATATAAAACGTGACTTTAATAATTTAAAAAAACTCAGCAACGATTGAACACAGTTCAATTATTTTTGGTCGGTTCATGTCTATTTTATTAATGTAACCTTTATCATGATAAATGTTTAGACAAATGTCAGAACTAGGAAGAAAATTATTAGGCCGGGAAAGTGAGCATTATTATGAACAAAACATCGGGTTAATGATATTTGGTACAGGAAGTCATTTTGTCGCAAATGACTAATAATTGTGTGATTATTGTTCACTGACAACTAATGTTGGAAGAAAATGAAACTATCTCAAAATGAAATTAAAATAAATATCATTTTGGTGGTCACATGATTTGAAAAATGTCTTTACTTTAACTTAATGTGACATTTGAGCTGAAAAATCGTTCTTTCCCCCGCCCCCTCCCCCCACACACCCAGTGTAGTCTTTTCAATAATTTAAAATTTAGTATTAGTTGAAGTAAATAACAAATAGATGTACCTACATTGTTTTTTTGCACACGAAAAAAGTAAAACAATTTTAACATGAAAATGATATCGCTCTGCAAGTAATAATTTCACAGATAATAAGTGTTTGTATTGAATTTAAATGTCACCATAGCTGTAGGAGTGACTTCCCCTGACAGGGAATGAAGACTCAGGAGATCGGCAGTACTCAGGCAAGTGGAAAATGTTTACACATGCTGAAATCAGTTAATGAAGGGATCATCCCCCGAGGCCAAGTTCGGCAGGGAGGTCCATGACACACTGTAACGTTTACAGTAAAAAACAGTATTTTTACACACTTTCTGTATTACAATGGCCACATGCAACGTGGTTACAGTCCTTCCCTCCTTATACTGACACCCGATCCTGTAGAAAACCTAATCTTAGATGGACATCGCTATGGATAGCCCCAGCTTCCTCTTGTTTCATGGTGTTTACAGGTGCTATAATCGCCTGCCTTGGGATCTCTCTGTGCATTTTATTTCCGCAGATTACAAAATTAATTGCTGCAGTCCTATGGGTTTATCACTCTGCCTTATTCACTATTCTCAAGAGTATGTAATTAGAAACTTCTTAAATGTTCTGAGCAACTTTAAAATAGTAACTATTTCTGACAATCAAACTCTGTCTGCTTCCCTGATAGCAGCTGTGGAAGTTAGCTGGGCTCTATCCTACAACTGGTGTTTATTCATTCACTGGGGCAATCATTCTTTCATTAATGAAGTCAGGGTTGGTCATTTTTCTGTGTGCCTGCATTCTCTTATCACTATCTGGAATATGACTGTCTGGAATGGCATACTTATGGAATTGGAGTAGGATTGTGCAAAATGTTCTTTTTTTCATTAAGACTGTAAAAGACTGTTAGTCTTGTTAATCTACTCTCCACTATTTGTGTTTTAATTCCAAGGCAGGCTGCTCAGGGCATCCCTACAGCAGCAAATCAACAAGGATTTCAGCATTAAAATAAAAATCAACATTCGCTACCATTAGGAAACAGTACCATGCTATATGCTTAGGTCACTGAGACTTATTTCCAGACTTAAAGCCGATTATATTGGATTTGATCAATGATTAAATATTAGATATAAGTAACAATTAGTGTTAAAACTGGTCACTGCAAACAAAAAAATGATTAGAAATGTCATATTGCTATCTGTTACATGTAGAATTGAACATTAATTATTGGAGTCTAAAACAATCAGGCGTATCTTCATTTGTAAGACCGAATATTAATCCAATGATTTCTGTGAGCATTCACATTAGAAGATATCAGATATTTCCTGTCAGTGTTGGATGATGAATCATTGCTTGGTTTGTGGTTGTGTTGACCTGGAATAAAAGAGCCATTTTTCTTTGTAAAATTGGCACTACAAAATAGTGACTTAAATTGAAATATGAATCTCACGATATTTGTTACAATACCTAAACTGAATTACTGTGTGATTGTTGAACTAATAATGAATTTGTAATCTATTTTAGAACACTGACACATTAAGGTGATTCAATATTTCCAAGCGGGTTTGCTGTGATATGGATTACATAATAATTAGTATCAGTGAACTGAGCATTAGAATGCTGGCATGATGTTTTGGAAAATACATTCGATATGCAGTCATTATTAATCATTCAACATTCTCAGATACTCCTGCAATCTGTACTTGCTGACTCAGCTTTTCTTCTGTAGAAATACAATATATAATCCATGCAAATTTTCTTGTCATCAATATTCACACATTTGTGTAAGCATTACAAAGAAAATAATTAGACAAGGAACACGGGAATTATAGCAAAAAACAGCAGCATTTACAGAGGAAATTTTTAAACATTGTCTCTGACTAAATACATGAAAAAGTTTAATGGGGATTTGTTACAATGTGCTGAGCCGCAATTACATTTTTATCATGATGACTGAGGAACCCTATCAGAAAACTCGCCTATATTTAGGAATTCCTTTACCTCAAAACATGCTACTTTCAGCATCCTTCATCGTAAACAATGAAGTGTGATTATTGGGGTGGCGAAGATGTAGTGTGTAAATTATAAGAAGGTATCTTGTATATATTTGAGATGTTGTGAAAGCGTGATGTTTGCTGTGGCTATTCGTCTTGAGAACAATACAATATTTACAAAAGATTTTGCACTGAACAGTAGTTAGGTGGCCTTGAATACCATCGTGTGGCTTTATGTGCAGTGATTACTTTTATTTCAAGAGCTTTGAGATATTTTCCATGATTTGTAAAATGATTAATAATTTTGTGACAAACGTCCACATATGGTTATGAGCTGGATTTAAAGAATCCAATGTGTTGGTGTGAAAACCCTTCATTGTTGACATTTGCAAGCGAGGTGTATAATGCTCAGGCACTGGCTGGAAGTCAAGGTGTAAGAAAATCTGATTCATCCTGGAGCTGATTGATTCCAGCTGCTGTTTGACTTAGTTTAACTAATTTTGTATTTGTCCCGATTTCGCTGCCTGTCGGTGAATTTAGAACGTCCAATTTCAGTCCAAGGGTCACTTCACATCACTGGAGAGTTAAAATATAATTCACATATTGTGATAACAATGAATTTTCAATTAAAATTTGTGTTTTCACAAACAAAACGATTGGATGTTTTCCGGGAATTAAAAATGACATTGATTAAATATTTATTAAGATTGATAAACTGAGAATTATAATCTAGTTGCAGGAATGTTAAGCTGTTAAACCACAGACTTAGGACTGTTTTGATTTGGAGTGATTTGGAGGCGACAGTGTTGGACTGGGCTGTACAAAGTTAAAAATCCAACACCACCACGGCTATCGTCCAACAGGATTATTTTGCTGAACTAGCTCTCAGAGCGCTGCTCCATCATCAGGCGGAAGCTAGTGCTTCCAAATAAACCTGTTGGACTATAGCCTGGTGTTGAGTAATTTTTAACTTTGTTTTTTAGAAGGAATGTTTTCTTTTATTCAAATATACAGGCTTTTCAAGAATTCTATCTAGCCTTCTGTGATTTTCTTTTAGAGACCACTCATGTATAATTCATACAATTTTCACTGAAATCAGTATTTCAAATTTCCATCAGATTTAAGATGAAAATGAGTACCAAGTAATGAGTACTTCCACGAATGGAAAATACAATAAATTCAATTTACAGAGGCAAGATTCAAGTTCGATCTGAATAAGCAAATAAACACTTTGAATGGAAAATATCTGAAAACGTTTACATTTAAATTTGGACGAAGTCAAATTACTTCTTTTTGAAATACATGGCCTGAAAACTTTTTTGAAAATATGAACAAATCAGGACTATCAACATGTCTTGCTGTCAAGTGTCGTCGGCCAATTGTCATAAAGAATAAATACCACTTTCAGCAACAAGTATCATGTGTAATTACTGAATTGAAAAGTAAGTTGATAGCTCTTGTATTTGTTCGCAAAATGATAACCAGATGTTTACTGTGGTTATTGCGCTCAGTAACAATATGATCAAGATCAATGGCTGTTAGAATCATTGGCCACTCGTAAATAAGAACAGACACTGCTTTGAGCAACAAGTATCATGAATAATTACTGAACAGAAATTTCAGAGACACCCATTGTATTTATTGGAGGGAATGATGACCAGACGCTTACTGTGGTGATTAATCTCAGGAACAATAAGACAATTACTCAGATGATTTCCTGAACAGTAATTAGATGGTCATGAAGACCATTGTGTGGCTTTATGTATCGTGCTTTGTGTGAGCATTGATTTCAATAACATTGTGATAGTATACAAATGTGCAGCTGAGGTGACTTGGCCATGCTAAATTGCCCATAATGTTCACGGATGTTTAGGTTAGGTGTATTAGATTTTGTTAGAGTGGTGCTGGAAAAGCACAGCAATGCATGCAGTATCAGAGGAACAGTAAAATCGACGTTTTGGGAAAAAGCCCTTAATTAGGAATGCAGCCTGTATTCCTGATGAAGGGCTTTTGTCCAAAACATCGATTTTAATGTTCCTCGCATGCTGCCTGAACTGCTGTGCTTTTCCAGCACCACTCTAATCTAAACTCTGGTTTCCAGTATCTGCAGTCATTGTTTTTACCTAGGTTAGGTGTATTAGTCAGGGGAAATGTCGAGTAATCGAGCAAAGGAGTGTCTGGGTGGGTTAATCTTTGGATGGTCAGTGTGGACTGTTGGGCCAAATGGCCTGTTTCAACACTGTAGGGATTCTATGACTCTATGATTCTATGATTTTGGATTAAATTGATAGGTGAGTGCTAAAGATACTACTTAAAGTCAACAAAATCTTTAAGTTTAGCAAGGTACTTTGAAGCCATCATGCATGAAGTGAGATACGTGAGTGAGAGAGAGAGAGACAGAGAAATTAATGTTCAAATGAAAACACGCTAATAGTTTCACAGCATATCAATCTTACATTCACTATGAAAAGGTGAATGGAAAATAAAAACAAATTCCTGACAATTCATGAATGACTAATAATTAGAACTTTAATTTGATCAATGCACATACCAGTATTTAGATGAATTGCAATGTTTAGTTACAAATGTAGGTGATCAGCTGACCAATGAATAAAATGAAGTTGCATTTGGTTATTTTGCTGAAGAGGAATTTCGACTGTTAATATTTTCCTTTTTATAATTTCCGAACTGCTCTGACACATCTCCGCTGAAGGTGGAAATTGAAATCATTCCTCCTGATGTTGTCATAGAGAAACTGTCAGAGCTCCACAAAAACCCGTCATAATGTTACCATCCGGGAAGGGCAAGTGTATAGTCATATATTTACGGCGGCAACTCAAATGAAAATTAATCAGATGTTTCTTGTAATTATTTGAATGGGAATTAATTGCGTATGTCCTGTGTGTAATGAACTGACAAACCGAATTAGTAATTTACAGTAATGATGTAACAAAGCAATAATGACTTTAATTAAATATGAATCTCGTGATTATTCATGATAAGAAAAAACCGAATCATTTGATCAGTGTACACTGATGAACGAAACTTAATCAATCAAATAGTTCTATATGTTCAATGCTTTTTATCACAGAATGAAAAGAAAATTAATATGCATTTGCAACATAAATGATTAGGAAAATAAATGAGAATTTTAAATGATTTTGTTCCATGAAAAGTGATTAACTTGTATTGTGTTTATAGATACAGTAAATGTTAACATTGAAGTTAAACATAATTAAATCAATTCAACTGTTTCCACGGTCAAAATAAAAATTGATATTCACAATGCCCACTGCAAAATCTTTACTTTATTTAATTTATGAGCCATAATTTCGTAGTAATACTTTGAACTATATTGAACAATGATTAGATAATAGCAACAATTGAATTGCCAAAATAATATCATTTCATTTAAGAATACTGAGAAATTTCAGTTAATTATTTCACTGAGCAATGTGGAGAAACGACCTGGAGTCATTCTAATGAAAAGTAATTACAGTTCTCTGAACGCTTCAGGCTGAGATTACCACGATCATTCAAATGAGCAATTATCATATATTTACAATGAGGCATCGAATGGGAAGTCATTGGTTCCATTATGGGATCGTTCACCTAAACAGTAAATTGATTTTTAAGTTGGAGTGTTCGTTCGAAGAAACAATTGATGGAATTAAAATGCGAATCGCACTATATTTGTTAGAAAGACTAACTCCAATAACTGTGCAAATTACTGTCATGGCAGTGACTGGAAAATTACGTTGTAATCTAAAAAAAAGATTCAATATTTTAAAAGCACTTTGTTGTGATGATGATTGGGTATTCATTTAGTTCAGTAAACTGAAAAATATAATATGGTAGCGAGCTTTATGATTCACAAAAATGAGCCATTCAGTGATTATTCAGCAGAATTGCTTTTGTTTCAAAAATGCAGGATTACAAGAATTACATGTTTCCATCCATTGGTTTGCTTATTGAGATGTAGCTTTAATTTACAACTTTTTGTTCATGGCCAATGTTTAGACATTCATGTCAGACGTATGAAATAAATAAGTAGATAGTGAAAGTGCACATTGCAGTGAACATAAGATACAGGGATCTTCCATAATTTTGTGATTATTGCACATCGACAAATAACTCGAGAGTAAAAAATAATTAGAAATCGACATGGAAAGCAGTTTTTTTTCTTATAAGAAATTGAAAGAAATCCTTATGCATTGCACATGGTTTGAAAACACATCAGTCACCAAAACACCAAGGTCATAAAAATCATCGGTTTAAGACAATAAGACCCGTAATGAAGAGTATTGTGCTCAATGGTATTTAGAGGACCTTGAACATCTTCATGTCGTTCTTGCAGAGAAAACTCTTTCATTCAACAGTTCTAATTGAGCACAAACAGCCAAGTTTCTGGTATTGAGATGGGGTATGTCAGGTTTCAGGAGTGGCAGGTTTATGGGGTATGTCAGGTTTATGGGTGGCACGGTGGCACAGTGGTTAGCACTGCTGCCTCACAGCGCCAGAGACCTGGGTTCAATTCCTGCCACAGGCAACTCTCTGTGTGGAGTTTGCACATTCTCCCCGTGTCTGCGTGGGTTTCCTCCGGGTGTTCCGGTTTCCTCCCACACTGCAAAGATGTGCAGTTCAGGTGAAGTGGCCATGCTAAATTGCCTTATTATTAGGTAAGGGGTACATGTAGGGGTATGGGTGGGTTTGCTCTTCGGCGGGGCGGTGTGGACTTGTTGGGTCAGTTTCCACACTGTAAGTAATCTAATCTAAAAAGAGATTGATTGTGTTCAGACACTCTCTAGTCCGAGGCACAGACGGACGTTTCTGTGGCCAGCAACAAAAAATCATAATTATGTGTTGCCTCCCTGGTGCAGGATCAAGGATGTCTCCGAGAGGGTGCAGAATATTCTCTCAGGGGAGAGGGATCAGCAGGAGGTCATTGTACACATTGGAACAATAGGAAGGAAAAAGGATGATTTTCTGAAGGGAGAAAATAGAGTGTTAGACAGGAATTTAAAAAGGAGGTCTTCGAGAGTAATAATATCTGGATTACTCACGGTGTTACAAGCTAGTGAGGACAGGAATAGGAGGATAGAGCAGATGAATGCATGGCTGAGCAGCTGGTATAGATGGCAACCAGTTTCTAGTGGAGTGCCACAGTCCTGGGACAACATATTAATAATGACTTGGGTGAGGGAAGTGAATGTACTGTCACCAAGTTTGTAAATCAGTAGGAAGGCAAGTGGGCAGAACATTCTAGATAGGTTAAATGTGTGGGTGAAAACTTGGCATGTGGAATATAAGGAGGAGAAAGTCAGGAAAAATGGAAGAGTTTAATATTATTTAAATGGAGAAATACTGCAGATAGCTACAGAACAGAGGGATTTGGAATTCCACATCTGTGAATCAGAAAAAGCTGACATTGGAGTTCAGTGAGTAATAGAGAAGGTAAATGGAATGGTGGAACCAAAATCTGCAATTGCTGGAAAAACGCAGTACTGAAGAAGAGTCATTGGACCCAAAATATTAACTCTGTTTTCTCTCCACAAATGCTGCCAGACTTGCTGAGTTACTCAGTCAATTTCTGAATTTGTTTCTGATTTCCAGCAATCACAGTTCTTTGGATGTATTTTTTAACACATTGCTGGTTTTTATTTCAACGGGAATACAGTACAGCCTTCATCCTTTCAAAAGAGTCTCACAATCTGCTAAGCAGACCACTTTTTGCTTGTTTAGTTGACAAACTTGTTAAAGGCAAGATATCCAGCGAAAATTATGCACAAATTTCCAGTAAGCTCACACATTCCTGAACATTTACCAATTTGTCATTTAGTTTTAGGAAAAAATGAATTCTATTAAAGTCTTCACTTTTGCTGTCCTTGGCAATATCTGTGAATATGTGTGTGTGACTGCCTGCTTGTGCATGTTTGTTTGGGATATGTGTGTCTTTGTGTGTGTGTATGGGTGTCTGTCTGTGTATATGTATGTGTTTCTGAGTGTCTCAATATAGCGATAGGAGGTATATTTAGTAAGTTTGCAAATTATACCAAAATTGGAGGTGTCCTTCGAAGTGGAAATAATTGTCAGTTTGGAAGGTGTTGTCGAAGGATTTTTGGGAAACGTTTGCAGTGCACCTTGATTCAACTCAGCATCGGTGGTGGATGGAGTAGATGTTTGTAAGGCGGGTACAATTACAACACTTGAAAAGCATCTGGATTCAGATGCTGATAACTGGGACTAGGTTTATCCAAGTTATCTGATGGATGCCAGCCACTTAAACAAAGTGTCTATTTCCGTGCTGTACAACTCCACGACTCTGTGAATCTTGATTTGCAATTCTAATGTAGCAAATTGCAATTCGAGTATTTGGAGTCAAAGCCAAATCACTTGTTGCTGATTCACTCGATCGAACTTCAGGTCCACCATGGTTCTGTTAATTTCAATTGACGGGGTTGGCAGAGTTTAATGGTTTGGAGATCAGAGTTGACATAATACAAGATGGATGGATTAGTCTAAGGATTTCCGTTCAGAACAGTCGCCTAATATTTCCAGGCAGTGATAGTACTCGATCAGAATTAGAACCCGTTTCAATTGTTTGCCTTGATTTGCCTTGTGGAGAGGCAGGAATTGTTACCATTAACAGCTCAGTTTGTTTATACCAGAGAATGGAACAGCACAAACTCCAGGCAATTGCATATATCAAGTTAAAAATCACACAACACCAGGTTATAGTCCAACAGAATTAAACCTGTTGGACTATAACCTGGTGTTGTGTGATTTTTAACTTTGTACACCCCAGTCCAACACCAGCATCTCCAAATCATGGCATAGATACATGATGGCGGGGAGTTGAGGTTAATTATTTTTGAACGAATGTCACATTTCATCAAGGTAAGGAGGTAAATCCCTACCATCTTCATTCAGTAGTTACTATTGGCTGTGCACTGCCTGAGGGGCCACTGGAGCCGGATTCAATCATCGGGAAAAGCATGGTGAGTGGGACTAGGGAAGGAGCCCATACAGAGTGACAGCTGACGCAGACAATGAGAGGCTGCAGTACATCCCTCTGTGCTGCACCATTCCCTGTGTCCAGCTCTGTTCCAGTGGGTTGCTGCAATCTCATTGATACTCTGTCAGAGACACACTACCGGCTTGTTAGTGACGTACACTCGGCCCCAGCGTAGCTGATTGGTACATTGCTGGTCATCTACATTCACTATCAAACAGTTTCATAGAAAAGATTAAATGAATTCACCTGGACAAACGGATCGTTTACTCTGGTCAGAAGATCTGGAAATGACTAGGCAGCAATGAAACTGTCAGCCGTGAGCTATAGGTCTTTGTTCACAGTCAGGCTGATGGTAAATGTAGGAAGCGGCTGGGTCCTAAGGTAGTCAGGGAGACGACAAGTATCGCTTCTCAGCCTTTTGGCTAAGATCATGTGTAGTTCTGTTCTTGTCAGTTTTAATATCTGATAAGTCCCTGATTTAGGGACTGAATATTAATCTGATTTTTGCAGGACGAAGTTGTGTCAGGAGCTTGCTCCGATAACTTCACGCATCATCCCAGTATTGCAGTGTTTCGGGGAATGGTGCACGTCCCCACTAAAAAAGGCGAACAGTAGATTTATTTTTTATATGTTGTATTCTTTATGATCCGAATGCGGAAAGCTTTCGGTTAGTCAAGTCAGACTTGCCTTCGTGCTAATCAGCTTGTTCTACCATCCGATTCGTTTGAGTCTTTCTGCGTGTTATGTTCAGCACTCACTCTTAATGTTGTCACTTCATCCCCGGTACATGCTGCCTCTTCCCACCAACTCCAATTCCCAACAACAGAAGTTTTACAAAGTTACCCACCAGCTCTACCTAATGGCAAACGGCATTTCAGAAAACAAAAGGGAGAACATGAAGCTATTGAAGTAATCAACAGTTCGGATTTTGATGATGATGAGAGTCACTTTGATGTATTAAATGAGAGATTTTAAGAACAATGTGAAGCAAAGATCTGATGTATTTAAGGCACAGAGTCAGAGAGATGTGCAGCACAGAAAAAGATCCTTCAGCCCAACTCGTCCATGGCAACCAGATATCCTAACCTAATTTCGTCCCATTTGCCAGCATTGGTCCATATCCTTCTAAATCCTTCCTGTTCATATATCCAACCAGATGCCCTTTAAATGCTGTAATTTAGTTTAATTTAATTTAAATGCCTCCACCACTTCCTCTGGCATCTCATTCTATACATGCACCACCCTCTGCATGAAAAAGTTGCCCCTTACATCCTGTTGATTTTTTTCTGCCCTCTCATGCTGAACCTATGCCCTCTAGTTCTGGACCCCCCACCGCAGGGAAAAGAACTGCTGACCTCTACATTGGACAGAGCGACTGCTGCTCTCTATATGATACACAGGGACAGCTGTTGTCCATATTATACACAGGTACTGCTGTTCTCCAGATAAGACACAGGAACTGCTGTTCTCTTTCTTATACACAGGTACTGCTGTTCTCTATATTCTACACATGCACTGATAATAGACAGAGGGATTGCTATTCTCTGTATTATACATAGGGACTCATGTTCTCTATATTAGACACAGGGATTCATGTTCTCTGCATTATACAATGTGACTGCTGTTCTCTGTTTTCACAGGGACTGTTGTTCTCTATGCTATACCCTGCTATTCTCAGGAACTATAGACCGGTGAGCCTGACATCAGTTGTGGGCAAGTTATTGGAGGGATCCTGAGGGATAGGATTTACACACATCCGGTTAAGCAAGGGCTGGTTAGGGATAGTCAATGTGGCTTTGTGCATGGGAAATCATGTCTCACAAGCTGGATTGAGTATTTTGAAGAATCACCAAAGAGGATTGATGAAGGCTTTGACAAGCTCCCTCATGGTGGCCTGGTTAGCAAAATTAGGTCACATGGAATACAGGGAAATCTAGCCATTTTGATACACAACTGGCTTGAAATTAGAAGACAGATGGTGGTGGTGGTGGAGGCTTGTTTTACAGACTGAAGCCCTGTGACCATTGGGGTGCCGCAGGGATTGGTGCTGGATTCACTGCTTTTTGTCATTTATATAAATTATATGGATGTGAGCATAAGAGGTATATTTATTAATTTGCAGATGACACCATGATTGGAGGTGGAGTGGACAGCGATGAAGGTTACCTCAGAGTATAACAGGATCTTGATCAGATGGGCTGATAAGCTGAGGAGTGGCAGATGAAGTTTAATTTAGGTAAATGAGAGGTACTGCACTTTAGAAAGGAAAATCAGGACTGGGTTTATACACTTAATGGTAAGGTCCTGGAGAGTGTCCAATGAGACCTTGGGACACGGTTCATAGTTCCTTGAAAGGGGAGTCGCAGATGGATATGTTAGTGAAGAAGGTGTTTAGTATGTTTTCCTTTATGGGACAGAGCATTGAATATGGGAGTTGGGAGGTCATATTGCAGCTGTTCAGCACACTGGTTGGGCTACTTTTGGATTATTGTGTTGCATATCAGGCTTTCTTTCTCTTCAAAGCATGTTATGAAACTTGAAAGGGTTAGAAAATACATGGGAACAAATGTTCTCTGCAATATGCACATGATCTGCTCTTCTCTATAATACAGACAGGGACAGCTACTCTCTGTAATACACACGGGGACTTCTGTTTCATATACTCAGCAATTGCTGTTTAGTATAGCATACACAGGGACTGCTGTTCACTGCAGTTTAGAGAATAAGTGCTATTCTGTATAATCTAATATTGCAGGTCAAGCGATGACCCAGTGATGTTATCGTTGGACTGCTAATCCAGAGGCCCAGATAATGTGCTGGGGACCCAGATTCAAATCCTGCCATGGCAGATGATAGAATTTGAATTTCAGAAAAATCTGCAAGTATGAGAGTAATCATGGTCATGAATCCATTGCTGATTGTTTGAAGAACCCAACTTGTTCTGGAATAGCTTTTAGGGAAGGAAATTGCCATCCTTACCTAGTCTGGTCTCCATGTTTTTCCAGACCCACAGCAATGTGGTGGAATCTGAACTGCTCTTTGCACCATTAGGGATGGCCAATAAATGCTGGCTGAGACAACAACACCCTCATCCCACAAATGAATAAAAAAGATAACATTTAACAAACTGGAACAGGAACGATGTGCCAAACTGCCACCTTCTGCACTGTAACATGACATTGATTACTACTTGAGGTCCTGTGGGGTGTAAATTGTGGAATTTATAATTGATAATTTTGTTCAAAAAGTGTGGAGCTGGATAAACACAGCCAGTCAGGCAGCATCTGAAGAGGAGAAGAGTCGATGTCTCCAACATAAGCTCTTCCTCAAGACCATCTGTTCCTTTTCCAGCACCACACTTTTTGACACTGATCTCCAGCCTCTGCAGTCCTCACTTTCTCCCAGCATAAATTTTGTTGTTGTAGTTTTTTTTCTGTGCCTCTGAACTTCACAGTATTCCTGTAATTGTGGTGATTTCTTAAAAGAACAGGTTTCAAAGCTGGGCTGCAGAATGGATGGGTTTTGTGCACTAATGAATGTTTATTAAAGCTAAGCTGTTATGTCTCAAAGTCAAACAAATTTGAACTTTTAGAAAGAGATTCACTTAACTCACCAAATTTCTAGCCACTCTGTTTAAGGTGAATTTCTAAGGCAACAAAAAGTGATCAACCTTATCCCAAACTGTAATCCCAGTGTTTCAAGCAAACTATATCAGTAATATTGCTCACATACAGGTGGCAACCAGTTCTATTGTTTCGAAAACATTGCAAAAGGAGTTGAAATGTGAAAGGTGATGCTGATTGGCTAGCTCATCATTACAATGGCATTGCAGCAAAAACAGTTAGCCGTCAATCTTAATTCTCAGACCCAATAGGTGGACTCTGATTGGTCGGGGTGTCAGCATGGGGATACAGCAGTGGTTGGTTGTCTCCATGATGCTTTTCTTATCGAATAAGTGCAATGGCTGTAAAAATTCCTTTTGCCTACATGAACCAGGGTCCTGCGGAATTATATTTGTTGCTTCTAACTCATGCGCAGATGCAATGCACCCAGCTGTTGATCTTGAATTGGTTTCCAGTTTCACTCTTGGCATAATTCAGGCTATTTAATCAATGATTTCCAAAGCAGAATCACTTCTAATGAGGCTAACAAGCACGGGCTGGTTGAGCACAGGCAGCTTGCTGCCAGCAGAGAATGATCAAAGGGACATGTTTTCTCACATGGTCCACCAGTTGTCAGGATGTAGGGCCAACATATCCGGCATCCCACCAGCACCAAAACCCATGTAATGTTATTCATTTGTGATTCACCTGTTGGCCTTGTGTGTGTGAAGGTGGTAACCTGCCGAATGATGCCAATGATAGAAATTGTTCTCACGGTTCACTGCACCCACCAAGTCTGGGTTCCCCATGACACGTAAAATCGATGTCCGTTTTCTGCCCTATCATATCTGTTACTGAATCTGCAAAGCCTGAATTGGCTGAATACTTTGTGAAACTATTATAATCATATCTAAATGAGTTTTCCACATGCACAGTGAAGGATTCCCTCATGATCACGAAGACCACATGAGAGCTACATTCTGAGAGTGACAACATGCCCACGTGCTCTTTCAACATTGCCAGCTTATTATTATTACAGTTCAAATAAGCCATTGAAATTCAGACATACCACTTGTGTCTGATTCAGTGTTCACCAAACATCATCTCTTTTTTACCTTTCTGGTGGCATCGTGGCTTCGGGGTTAGCACAGCACCAGGGTTCTTGGTTCAATTCCAGCCTTGAGTAACTGTCTGTGTGAATATTGTCCCCCGTGTCCCTTTGCATATTCTCCCCAGGTCTGCATGGGTTTCCTCCGACAATCCAAAGATGTGCAGGTTAGGTGAATTGGCTGTGCTAAATTGGCCATAGTGTTCCAGGTTAGGTGCATTAGTCTGGGATAAATGTAGAGTAATAGGAGAATGGGTCTGGGTGGCTTACTCTCTGGAGGATCGGTGTGGACTTCTTGAGCCTATGGGCCTGTTTCCACGTTGTTGGGAGTCTATGATACACATGAACTGAGCACCTTGTGCAGTTGACTTCAGTTCCAATAACAACGTGTCTGACAAAATAGATGGTGTTACCATGGGATATTCTCGAGGGAAAACTCTTCCTAACATCTTTATTGGTAACCATGCAAAACACATCTCTGATGGCATGATACCTAGCCTCTATCCATTTGCATATCTTCAACATGTAGATGACATGTTTGCGACATTTGAATCTGCATTAAAGAGTTTCTTTATAAAGCTCGATGATCGCCACCTGATGCTAAAATTCACCACTGAAATGGAGTACCCTTTCCTTGATACATTCATTGCGAAATCAGCCAAATTGTTTTTAAACTCCAATAACTGAAAGCCAACATTCACTGGTCAGCATACTTGTTAGGATTCCTACAGGCCCCAAGATCAACTTGTGGGGACCGTCATGAATATAGTCCTCACCATCCTCTCACTGTGTGGACTTGATACTGAGATAGAGGCGATCAAAACTGGTTCTTGTAATAACAGATTCCCAGATGAAATCATCACTCATTGTACATCATAAAAACTCATGAAAAGGCCTATCTCCACCACTTTGACACTTTGCAGTGCCTTATCAGGTCATTATCTGGGAAAGGAAATGTCATAGAATCATAGAGTCATCGAGTCTGACAGCATCAAGACAGCACCTTCGGCCCATACTGGTCTAGGATAACCAGAAGATAGAACATGGAGCATTACAGCACATGCCCTTTATGGAACTGCTCGGCTAATACAGGAAGTTACACTCACAGAATATGGAGCATTGCAGTGCAGTACAGGCCTTTATGCTACCCCTTGTCTAACACCAGACATTAGACGAATACAACATAGAACATTACAGCGCAGTACATGCCCTATATGGAACCGCTCAGCTAATACAGGAAGTTAGATTCAAAGAACATGGAGCATTATCACGAAGTACAGGCCCTTCGTGGAACTGCTCGGCTAATAAAGGATGTTTGACAAATACAACATACAAGATTGCAGTGCAGTACAGGCCCAATATGGAACTGCTCGGCTGATACAGGGAGTTAGATTCATAGAACATGTAGCGTTACAGCGCAATACAGGCCCTTCGTGGAACCGCTCGGCTAAAAAAGGAAGTTAGTCTCAGAGAACATAGAACATTACACCGCAGTACAGGCCCAATATGGAACTGCTCGGATAATACAGGGAGTAAGAATCATAGAAAATGGACCATTACAACTCAGTACAGACCCTTATTAGCAATCACATGGCTAATAAGGGGACGACCGAGGCTTGTTTCTGTAGTGTAGTGGTCATCACGTTCGCCTCACACGCGAAAAGTCCCCAGTTCGAATTTGGGCAGAAACTGCTTTGTTCTTCAACGGCAGCCTTTTACATGGACAAGAACGGAGCTTTCTTACTTGCTTTCCCATGTGCAAACCTTCCCTTCGAATTTGCTTGAACAAATCTGCTCTCGTTGTGAAATGTAATGCAATTCCATTTACTTACAGTGCAAAACATTGGCGCTGGATTAAGGCTCCCGCCTCGACAGAGGCGTGGGTTCGAATCCCACCGCTGCTGTTTCTGCTGAACAGCTCCAAAGGCACAGCTTGTTAAAATGCTGTTTCAATCCCTGCTGCATTTCTGTTTAAAACAGAAGAAAAATGGATTTGCTTCCCGGGGAATTGACTGCGGTGTGGGAAAGTGCCGAATTCTCCAAAGTGTCTGTGCTGTCATGATCGTGTTCGCCTCCCGCAAGGAAAATCGCAAGCAGCTCTACTGTTGCTTTCAGTTCCAGGCAAGTTGAGCTTTTACTGGAACCGAATGGAGACTGTTATTTCATCGCTGTTGCGAAACAGAGTCCTACGGTGAGTCGACTCGTCGTTATTTGGTTTTCTGGCCAATGAGAAAATCGTTCCAATCTATTTCGATGTCATATGTTATTGAATTTCTCCCACTTCCATCATTTCCGTCCTGGAGTCATCGGAAGGGAAAGGTAATCTAATCGAGACTGTGATTGGTGAAATTCACTTTTTATGGCCCATTCTTATTATGTTCTTTCTTTGTCTCTTTGCAGCATTGTCTGGGAAGTGGTGGTGCACTCAGGCTCCAGTATGTTTGAAAGAGTAGTTTGGAATTGCCCTGTTGTTAGTTGTGTGATTACTTTATGGCTCATGCCCCCGGACTGTCTCACATTTAGCATTCATGCTCGCTGTGTCTGAAAATGCATTTGGTTTTCCAGTTTTGTTTGTGTTCCGTGTTAAATGCTTTCTGTTTTGCGATTCGCTCAATCCATTACGAATTAACAGGGTTTCTGAGGTAACTTCCAGCTGCAAAAATCCTTAACTGAGAATCTGGGAAACTTTCACGGAGTATGGTCAGTCGGAGCAAAATTAAGGGTGTCATTCGTTTCTGCAGTGTTTCACAATACTACCTTTCCCGTGAGCAGTCGAACAGACTAAATGATTTTGCCACAGACTGCGACGGTAAGCTCCGCAAACACGAAATTCTTTAAAGCAGGTGTAAGCAACACAACGTTATTGGGGTACACCGCGTGGAAACAGATACTTCGGTGTATCTCGTCCATGCTCACCACATAGCCAAAATTAAACAAGTCCCATTAAACAACGAGCTCATGGAAACAGAAAGGTGAAAGGTAGAATGGCTTCAACTTTCAGTGCTGTATGCCACTGACCTCCAGCGGGGCTGACCGAGGCTTGTTTCTGTAGTGTAGTGGTCATCACGTTCGCCTTACACGCGAAAGGTCCCCAGTCCGAAACTGGGCAGAAACTGCTTTGCTCTTCAACTGCAGCCTTTGACAGACAAGAACGGAGCTTTCTTGCTTGCTTTCCCATGTGCAAACCTGCTTTCGAGTTTGCTTGAATAAATCTTCTCTCGTAGTGCAATGCAATGCAATTCCATTTTCCATTTACTAACAGTGCAAAGCATTGTAAAGTTTTTCTCCAACCTGGTTCTGATCATATGCCATTCTGTTTGAGAGTGTAGTTACCCCCTTCTGATCCGTCCAAGAAAAGCATTACCGCATTCGCATTCCTTGCGCAGGCGGCCCGGTTCAAAGACAGGGAAGAAGCTGATGCGCTGGTGTCACAGCGCACCACGGATTCCTCAACTAGTCTGTCTGTCAAATGTACCCCAAAGTCGTCTGTGAAAGACCTCATTTGGAAGGTGTCTGTCGTTATTCAACTTGCGAGAATTGGCACCAGAGGTTCTGAATCATGTTTTGGAGCAGTTCGCACGTTAGTGGCTCATTCAATCAGCAACAGCAATGAAAGAAATTACACTCTCAGAAGGACCGTTGGACTTTCACCACAGCTGCAACTTCCTCACTTCCCCACTCGCCCTCGCCGTTTACATTTTCCTGCTCGTCACTGATTTAAAGAAACTCAAATGGATGCGATGTCATTCTGCAGCCTCTCTGGAGATTCCTCCGTTTCAGTTCCAACATGGCTTATATCTCGGGCTGCACCTTAATACTAGCGATGCCACGAAAGCATCCCTGTTACCTCAGTGCGATAACAGGCCATTTGTTTGAATAAAATGACCCTCCAAAGAGTAACCCACCCAAACACTTTTTCCAATCATATTTCTTCATATTTACTGCTGACTAATACACATATCCCTGAACACAATGTGCATTTTAGCATGGCCAGCTCACCTAACCTGCACATGTTTGGATTGTGGGAGGACACCACAGCAAAGTCACATAGACTTGGGGAGACCGTGCAAAGTCCCCACAGTCCCCCGAGGAGAGAATCAAACCAATGTCCCTGGCGCTGTGAGCCAGTATTGCTAACCACTGAGGTACCATGTAATCTTTTGCAATAAGTAAAATCAGTGAAAGATACGTCAAAAACAAGTTTCAAATGAACACTCTCCGGCATTGTCAAAGAATGTCAATCTTGCATTCAATACGAATAGGTGTAATGAAAATAAAAAATACAAAATCCCGCCAATTCATGAATAAACAATAATTAAAAGTTTAATTTGATCAAAGTTCATAACAATGTTTCGACGAATTGCAATTTTTAATGACAAATGTCGGTAATTAGCTGACTAATGAATAATTGGAAGTGGCATATATTTACTTAATGCCGAAGAAAGCGACTTGTTTTCCCTCTTGTTACACAGCAGAATAACAATGTGTGTGTGTGTGTATGTGTGTGTCTGTGTTCGAAATGTTTGAATCAAGCTGTTTCTAACACGAGCACTTAGTCTTGTCAGCTTTAAAACCACAACATTTGTCAAATATTTTCCAGGAAATTACAACCAGAATAACTAGTTAACTTCTTTTCATAGGAACCCAAAGAGAATAAGTAGCGGACACTGTGAATTAGTTGAGTCATTGCAAGAATTCAACTGAAGACAACATCCCTTCTTTCCAAAATGTTCAAAATTTAAAAAATGAAAATTTATTGCCATTGTTGAATGAAAGAATAGAGATGTTAATTCTTTTTCATTTGATTTTGTTGCATGAAACATCCGTAAGCTGTATTATGATTACAAACACAATAAATGTGAGCATTGAAGTCAAATATAATCAATTGAATTCAACTATGTTTCAACAGATAAAATAAAAATTGATATTTACAATGATTGAGAGATTGTGCACTGCAATACATTTGCAGTGGTTCATATACTGTGCCGTAAATCCACATTTGCGCGACCTACTAGATTGAATAATTATTATTTTTATTCTAAATCAGCAACAATTGAATTATCAAAGTCTGTCAATGCATTAAAGAATAATGAATAATCTCTTTTTGCAAGTGATTGAGCAATGTCTGGAAATGAACTGGAATTAATTCAGTTAAAAGTAATTACATTTTCCTGAATTTTAAGACTGAGATGACCGTGATCATTCAAATGAGCTAACATCAGATACTTGCAATGACGTTGGATGGGAAGTCATTGGTTCCTTTGTGGGGTAGGTGACCTGAAAAATAAAGGCATTTTCATACTGTACTATTAGTACTCAGAAATAATAGATTAAATCTAAATGTGAATCTCATTGTATGTGTTCAAAAGACTTATTTAAAAATAATTGTGCCATTATTGTAATGGCAATGACTTGATAATGAATGCTGTATTTTGAAGAATTAAAATGAATCAATATTTCAAAAGCATTTTGCTGTGATGTTGATTGGATATTTATTAAGATCAGTAAATTGAGGCATAAAACATTGTACCTAGCTTTATGGATTGAAGAAAAATGAGCCATTCAGTGATTATTGAGCAAAATTCTTTTTTTAAGTAAAAAATGTACGTAATACAAGAATTGTGAATTTCCATTAGACGGATTCCTTGTAGAGATATGTTACATCAATTAAATGATCAATATTATGATCAATGTTGAAAGATTTGTGTCAGAATTAGGAAGAGAATTCGTAAGTCATGAAAGTGAGCTTGAAACTGAACAATGTAGTCAATGACATGTAGCGTATATGTGATTTTAATAATATTGTCATTTTTGTACAATGATGAATAATGT
The DNA here is from genome assembly GCF_047496795.1 of Chiloscyllium punctatum. Lineage (NCBI taxonomy): Eukaryota > Metazoa > Chordata > Chondrichthyes > Orectolobiformes > Hemiscylliidae > Chiloscyllium > Chiloscyllium punctatum. The sequence goes on from NW_027309936.1 coordinate 160,736, forward strand.
TGGAATAGAAATGCCAAAAAAATCAACATGGTCAAAGCAGTTCTTTTCTCACAATGAAATGAAAACAATAATCATTTTGTAGCACTCATTATTTGAAATAGCAGGTTTTTAAATGTGACATATACAGTGAAGGCTAACCCTTTTGCAAAAATGTGGGAAGTTCACAAATTTAAAATGCAGTATTTGTTCAATTTGTAATAAAAATGGTTATAATTTGAATTGTCTCTTGTACACACACAACAAAAAAGGAGCTTAAAGATTGTTAGATTGACAAAGATTTGCTTTACAACATTATTGTAGTATAGTCAATATCTGTGATAAAGTAGAATTATTGGTTTAAACAATATAAATCAACATTAAAGACTGAGCTGAAATATAGCACCTCAATTGCATTAACTGCATAGAATAGTAAATAAATGTTTATTGTTGTCATTTGTCCTAGGAACAATAAGATACTTACTCAGGTTATTCCACTGAATAGTAATCAGCTGATGATGAATATCTTTGTGTCGCTTTATGTGCACTGTTTTGTGTGAACATTGATTTCAATAAATTTAGATATTTACATGAATTAGGAACAGACTGATAACTGGGTGTGAAAGATCTTATTTAAGATTCGACAATTTTTCGGAATTCAGGAGGTTTGCTGAACAAAACACTGTTAAGTCCTCATGCAATAAACTGGATTAGAGAGAAATATGCAAATTCAATTTTCAAATGAATGCACTCGGATATTTTCAGAACATTTCAATCGTACATTCAATATAAATAGATGAATGGAAAACTAAAAACAAATTTCAGACAACTCATAAACAGATCAATAACTAAAAATTGATATATAGTAGGAAGTGGCATTTGTTTATTTAACTGAAGAATAACTTAATTTTTTTCTAATATTTATACCTTTGAAGCATCAAGTTCTATCTTTACTTTGCATATTTCATCTTTGTGAATGCAACATTATCAAATATTTTGCAAAGAATATTGATTGAGTGTAATTAGATACATTCTGTTATTAGCGGACTGAAGAATATATATAGCAGATACTGTGATTATTGGAATGAACAACAAATGAAAACATATCTCATGTTGAATTGAAAGGCAATTCATTCGATTCTTAGATATTTTCTTCTCAACATTCAGAGCTGCTCTGGCACAGCTCTGTGCAAGGTGGGAATTGAAATTGGTCTGGTAACAGAGACACGACCAGACAACTCTGGTCTGGTAACAGATACACGACCAGAGTTGCACTAGATTCCTTCATAACATTCCCAACCAGGCTGGGCAGGGCTGAAAACTAATCAGATGTTTATTGCGATAATTGGATTGGAATTAAATGGTTGGATACTGTGTACAATCTTCTGAAAATTCAGTAGTAATTTACAATAATGATGGGAGTTAACAAATGTCTTAATTTAACATGATTTTTATGATCACTTGTGGAACGACAACTTGACAGAATTGTGTGATTACTGTGCATTATAAATAAAAATGAATATAATTATTCTATATGTTCATAAGTTCCACATTTTCAGAAATGCAAATTACAATGCTTTTGATCTACACGTAAATTGGAACAAAATGATGAATTGGTCAATCAATGTGCCTATTCAGCTGAAGACAACTTTCATTCTTTCTAAAATACACGATTTCTAAGTCACCATTTCCTGTGGTTGTTTAATGAAAGAAGAGAGATGCCAACCCTTTTTTGTGTGCTTCAAAAAATTCATGGGGATTTCAATGATTTTGCACGTGAAAAATATTCAATTGTTATTGTGATTAAAAACACAATAAATGTTAACATTGAAGTGATTTCTAATCAAATCAATTCAAAAGTGTTTCCAAGTTTAAAATGAAAAGCAATATTTAGAATGATTGAGTGATTGTGCATTGCAATGTCCTTGCATTAGTTATTATATGAAAACATAGTTCCACATGTACACCCCTTACCGAATTGAACAATTATTAGGTTTTGGCAACAAATCGATTTGAAATATTTTATTAATGAATTTAAGAATAATGAGGTATCTCCTCTTACTATTCCACTGAGTAATGTTCAGAAATGAAGAGAAATATTGCAGTGTAAATTAACTGGTGTTCTCTGAATTTCAATGGCTGAGAAGACTGTGATCTTTCAAATGAGCAAAAGTCAGATACTTACAAATGATGTTGCAATGGTAATTATTGGTCTTTTGTGGGCGTATTGGCCTTATCAAACAAGTTTTAATGTTGTAGCACTCACACTAAGAAATATGGAAGGTATTAAAAGCACATTGTACTTGTTATAAAGCCTAAGTTAAAGTATTGCGTAATTATTGTAATTGATAATTGTTTCTAAAATCCTGATAGATAAATTGACTTAATATTTTGAATGCACTTTGCTCTGATGTCGATTGTCTATTCATTAAGATAAATAAACTGAAAATTAAAATATAAAACGTGGCTTTAATAATTAAAAAATCTCAGCAACAATTGAACATCGTTCAACTTTTTTTTGGTTGGTTCATGTCTATTTTATTAATGTAACTTTTATCATGATAAATGTTTAGATAAATGTCAGAACTAGGAAGAAAATAATGAGGATGGGAAAGTGGGTATTATTATGCACTAAACATAGAGTCAATGACATTTGGTACAGGGAGTCATTTTGTAGCAAAAAAAACTAATAATTGTGTGATTATTGTTCATTGACAACTAATGTTGGAAGAAAATAAAACTACCTCAAAATGAAATTAAAATAAATATCATTTTGGAGGTCACATGATTTGAAAAATGGAAATTGTCACTTAATGTGACATTTGAGCTGAAGAATCGTTCTTCCCCCCGCCACCCCCATGTGTAGTCCTGTCAATAATTTAAAATTTAGTATAAGTTGAACTAAATAACAAATGGATGTTCCTCCATTGTTTTCTTGAAAACAAAAATTTAAAAAATTAACATGAAAATGATATCGCTCTGCAAGGAATAATTTCACAGATAATAAGTGTTTGTATTGAATTTAAATGTCACCATAGCTGTAGGAGTGATTTCCCCTGACAGGGAATGAAGACTGAGGAGATAGGCCGAACTCAGGCAAGTGGAAGATGTTTACTCATGCTGCAATCAGTTAATGCAGGGATCATCCCCCCGAGGCCAATCTAGGAAGGGAGGTCCATGACACACTAATGTGTACAGTAAAAAGCAGTATTTTTACACACCTTCTGTATTACAATGTCCACATGCAATGTGGTTACAGTCGTTCCATCATGATACAGACACCCAATCCTGTAGAACACCTAATCTTGGATGAACATCAATATGGATAGCCCGAATTTCCTATTGGTTCATGGTGTTTTACAGGTGCTATAATCTCCAGGCCTTGGGATCTCTGTGCATTTTATTTCCTCACATTACAAAATTAATTTCTGCAGTCCTTTGGGCCTCTCACTATGCCTTATTTACAATTCTCAAGAATATGTAATTAGAAAAGTTTTAAATGTTCTGAGCAATTTTAAAATAGTAACTATTTCTGACAATCAAACCCTGCCGGTTTCCCTGACAGCCGCTGTGGAAGTTAGCTGGGCTCTATCCTGCAGTTGGTGTTTATTCATTCACTGGGACAATTATTCTTTCATTAATGAAAGTCAGGGTTGGTCATTTTTCTGTGTGCCTGCATTCTCTTATCACTATCTGGTGTATGACTGTCTGGAATTGCATGCTTATGGACTTGGAGTAGGATTGTACAAAATGTTCTTTTTTTAACTTAAGACTGAAACACACTGTTGGTCTTATTTATCTCCCCTCCACCATTTTGTGTTTTAATTCCAAGGCAGGCTGCTCAGGGCTTCCCTACAGCAGCAAATCAATAAGGATTTCAGCATTAAAATAAAAATCAACATTCGCTACCATTAGGAAACTGTACCATGCAATATGCTTACGTCACTGAGACTTAATTCCACACTTAAAGCCGACTATACTGATTTGATCAATGATTACATATTAGATATAAGTAACAATTAGTGTTAAAACTAGTCACTGTAAACTTAAAATGATTAGAAATGTCATATTACAATCCGCAACATGTAGAATTGGAGTCGAAAACAATCAGATGTATCTTCATTTGTAAGGCTGAATATGAATCCAATGATTTCTGTGAACATTCAAATGAGAAGATATCAGATATTTCCTGTCAGTGTTGGATGAGGGATCATTGCTTGGTTTGTGGTTGTGTTGACCTGGAATAAAAGATAATTTTTTCTTAGTAAAATTAGCACTATGAAATAATGATTTAAATTGAAATGTGAATCTCACGATATTTGTTACAAAACCTAAATTAAATTACTGTGTGATTGTTGGACTAACAATGAATTGGTAATCTATTTTAGAACACTGACACATTAAGTGATTCAATATTTCCAAACGGGTTTGCTGTGATATGGTACTAAGCACATATGCTCTTACTTAAAAATTAAAATCATGGAAATGAAAGAAAGATAAATACACATACCATGCGCTTATTGTAAATTCATGCAAAATACAACTGTGGAATATGTTTAAAGCAGTTTTTCCTGAAATGAAAAGATAACTAGAATGATTAGCAGCAGGATGTAATCGCAATAAAAAATCATTCAACGTGACTATTCAGCTGCAGGCAGCTCCCCTTCCTTACACACATGTATAACTTCCAACAATTCAAAATTTACTCTGATAAAGAAAAGAACATACGCATGTAAATTCTTTTTTCTTGTTGACAAAAAAGTCACAAATTTGAATTTTTTTAGCTTTAAAAAATTTAACTATTACTGTGATCAGAAATACAATAAAACTTCATGTTGAAGAAAAATCAAATCAAATCAAAATACACATCGATATTCACAATAATTGGGAGAGTGAACACAACAATATCTTTCCATCAGTTAATGTACTGAGCCATAATTCCACTGTTATATCCCTTACTGGATTGATCAATTATTAGATATTAATAACTAAATTATTAATATGCTATCATTGAACTGAATATTAATGAGAAATCTCATTAATGTTTGAACGAGCAATGTGTCAACATAAACAGTAATTATTAGTGAAATGTCTAAGATATCTCTTTATAAATGAGGCTGAGATTACTTTGATTGTTGAAACGAGTAGCATTCAGATATTTATAATGAGCATTGGCTGCAAATCAATGCTTTTTGGTGTAGACCTGAAAGATTTTGTTATTGTAGTATAGGCAGTAAGAAATTATGATGTGCATCGCACCTTTCTGAATATTTTCAAGTTTTCTAACAGGTTTCTGGTCCAATCTTCAGTTTAACAAGGGTAATTTTGGGTCAGAACATCAATAACTGCAAACAATTTAAACACATCTCCATCAAAGTTGCTAATCTGATAATTCAGAACAAATATAAAAAAATTACCTCTGTAAATTTAATTGACTATATTTTTAGATTATAGTCAAGTTCGTTATCTACTTATTTCCTTCCTATTTCTGACACCAGTGGCTAAATATTGATTAGATTAAATGTCATATGAGATAGACATTAGCTTTCTCTCAAAGATCTGTACAGCACAGGAATGGGCCATTTGGCCCATAATGTTGTGCTGAACATAATGCAAAAGAAACTCATCCCTTCTGCCTACCCTTGGTTCATATCCTTCCAAATTATCGAAATGAACATTAAAGAGCCTTAATGTATCTGCTTCCACCACCAACCCTGGAAGTCCATTCCAGACAGCAATCACTCCCTGTGTACAAAACAAATTGCCCCTTACATGCCCCTTGAACTTTCCCTCCTAACCTTAAACACATGTCACGTAGTTTTTGACGCTTCAACTCTGGGAAAAACTTTCTGACCGTCAACCCTATCTACGTATCTAATGATTGTACAGACTTCCATCAAGTCTTCCCCCAGTCTCCGCCACTTCACAAAAAAGCAATCTGAATTTTTCTCGCCTCTCCAAATCCAGGCAGCATCCTGGTAAATGCCCTCTGTACCCTCTCCAAAGCATCCATACCCTTCCTGGAACATGGCGAACAAAAGTGAATACAATACTTTAAGTATGCCTTAACCAAAGTGTTAAAATGTTACAACATGACTTCCTGACTCTTGTAACCAGTTCCCTGACCAATAAAGGCAAGCATGCTATTTGCCTTCCTAACCACCTAATTACTTGCATGGTCACTTTCAGGGAGCCATGGTCTTGAACGTCAAGATCCCTTTGAATAATAAAGCTGTTAGGGTCCTGCCATTAACTATCTACTTTTTTTTAACATTTGAGCTTCCAAAGTGAAACACCTCACACTTGTATGGATTAAACTTCACCTTTAATTACTCTGCCCATATCTGCAATTTCTCTTTTTCCTGCTGCATTATTTGACAACACTCTACACTGTCCCCAACTGCACTGAACGTTATATCATCTGCAAACTTATTAACTCACCCAATTAGATTTTAATCCATGTCACTTCTATATAATTGCATCGCAAACAGAAGGGTTCCAGTACAGATCCCTGTGGATAAAAGACAGAAAATGAGGTAAATGCAGAATTCTTGAAGAAATGAGGTTTTTTCAATGACAGAATAATTCTGATGAATAATCTTCTAAAGTGAGATTTTTTAAAAAATTAACCCAATATTTTAATTCATTATCCAGTACAAACTGCTTTGAAAATATTGTATCATCTTAAGTGTTGCATTCTCACATTAAATATTATTTAATTGTCATTTCAATTATCACACCATCATGAGATTTACATTTTCGTTCAATCCATTATTTATTAAGGCCAGTATCATAATGAAATATTGACATTCTTTTCAGGTCAACACACCTGCAATCAACCAAAGTTCTCTCACCCAACACTCATTTTAACTCACTCATTCTCTTTTATTTGAATTCTCGTATTAATGGAAGGATCATTAATCAGTCTTATCAATTAAGAAATTGCTAACTATTTTTCACATAAATATTTAATTTTTTTCCAACATATTGCACAATTACATTGCAATAGGGGTTTTCTCATCATTCTTAAATTTGTTATCAGCCATTTTAAAACTAATTATTACCAAAATCTAACCGGTAATCATTGTTGAAATCCAATATCTCCAGCTGTATATGTGGAACTATGTCTCAGTACATCAACTGATACAAACAATATTGCACTCTACAATCTCTTAATCTTAGCAAAAATAATTTTAAGTGTGGAATCTTAGCTGGATTGAATTGGTTGTAAGAAAAAGTGCAGTCTGAAGAAAGGTCACTGGGCCCAACTCTCTCCACAGATGCTGCCAGACCTGCTGAGTTATTTTCCAGCAATTACTGAGTTTGTTTGTGATTTCCAGCATCCACAGTTTTGTTTACAATCTTGTATTGATTGTATTTCACCTCAATTCTAACATTGTTACAGTTCTGATTATTACAATAAGAGCTAAGTACTTTTCATGTTAAGCATTATTTAAATTACACGTGTTCCTTGTGTAAATAAACCAGAATTAACAAATGTTTGTTCTATGCTTTTACAATAAATCTTGAATTCTTAGAAATCACATTTTTTTGAAAATGAGGGAAGTTGTCCATCGCTGAGTAGTCACATTGAATGACTAATGCTTTATTTCCAATTCATGTGCATTAAAAAGCAGGTTAATTTTAACTTATGCACATGAATAACTGCTTCAAACAAATTGACTTACTTGATTATCATGAGATTTATGTTTATTTAAGACCATTGTTGCTTCGTTCCATCATTATTAGAAATTACTAATTCTTTTTATCCATTACACAATGGAACTGTCTAATACAATCCTAGTCCAATTATAACAATAAATATCTGAGCAGTTTTCCCTGTGAATAAACACAGTAAGTATGTGCTTATAGTCCTGCCCTTCCTGCATGGGAATATTATGGTAATGTGTGTACTAGTAGACCAGGAGCCATGGGTTCAATTCCCACCTTCAACAGAGATGTGTCAAAACACCTCAGAGTTGATTAGAAAATATCTAAGTGTCGACTGAATTGCTTTTCAACCAACATTGTCTCAACTTGTAACTGTTGTTCATTATAATGATCACAACATCTTGAATTTATTTGCTTCACATCACTGATTAAAGTATGAATTGGGCTTGGACTGCTTTAGTACCTGAGAAGTAAATTATTTATTAACACTAAATAGTCACGAGATTATGCAAATTCCTTTTTCTATCAAATGTCATGGACTGTATCTTGTGGTCACTCTCATATTCACTTTCATTATCTTTTTATTTTCTTCTTAATTCAGACACAAATGTTTGAACACCGATAAAGTATGAATAAAGTATTATGCTGCTTCTAAATACCTCTCAACTTTTAATAACTTTGCAGTCTTAAAGATTCTACGGTGTAAATAATTTTTAAGGTGAGGAGGAAAGATTTAAAAGGGGTCTGAGGGGCAACTTTTCCACACTGTTTTTCACATATTGGGATGAGCTGTGAGAGGAAGGGCAGTGGCTGGTACAATTACAACATCTAAAAGACTTTTGGACAGTTTATTGGATAGAAAACGTCCAAAGGGGTATGGGAGAAACACAGGGAAATGGGACTAGTTTAGTTTAGGAAACTTGGCCGGAATGCCAAGTTAGGCTGAATGGCCTGTTTCCGTGCTGTATCAGTCTAGCATTCTACAATTCAAACTTCACTGTGATTGGTCAAGGAAAGAACAAACGGGTGTTAATTCTATTTTGTATCCATAAAAAAGTGAGATGAATTTTAAATAATTTTGTCACATGAAATAGTTTGCTCTTATTGTGATTAGAAATACAATGAATGTGAGCATTGAAGTGAAATATAATTTAATCAATTCAACTGTGTTTCCATGGTTAAAATAAAAATTGATATTCACAATCATTGTGAGTTTGTACATTGCAATATCTTCACATTACTTCATGTACTGAGCCATTATTACACATTTATACCCCCTACTGAACTGAACAATAATTAGATAGAGCAACACTTAGATTTTCGAAAATCTATCAGTACACTTGTAAGAAGGAGAAATTTAATTTTGCTACATGACTGTGCAATGTGCAGACATGAACAGGAATTATTGCAGTGAAAAGTCGTTCCAGTTTTCTGAATTCATAAGGCTGAGATTACTGTGATTATTCAAAACAGCAAAAGTCAGTTTACAAAGCGTTTTGCATGCAAAATGATTGGTTCCATTGTGGGATAGTTAACCTGAAAACAATCGCATTGTTTCAATGGATTAAATTAAAATATGGATTAAAATAATATATGGATCTGACGAAACACATTAGAAAGACAAACAAATTATTCTGCAATTATTATAAGGATAGTGAATTCCTAATAAATGTTGTATTCTGAACAAATAAATTGACTCAATATTTTAAAATCACTTTGCTCTGATGTTGATTAGACGTACATTAAGATCGGTAAACTGAAGACTGAAATATAATACTTAGATTGATGGATTGAGGACAATAAATGAGCCATTCAATAGTTATTGAAGAGAATTATTTTTTGTCAAAATGCAGACAATACAGAAGTAATGTATTTCATTCAATTAGTTTACTTGTCGAAACATGCTATGTGATTTTAATTTATGTAATTTTATACTGATCGATGTTCAAACATTTGTGTCTGAATTAAGAAGAAAATAAAAAGATAATGAAAGTGAATAGGAGAGTGACCATAAGATACAGTCCGTGACATTTGATAGAAAAAGGAATTTGCATAATCTCGTGACTATTTAGTGTTAATAAATAATTTACTTCTCAGGTACTGAAGCAGTCCAAGTCCAAGTACAACAAGATCTGGACAATATCCAGGCTTGGGCTTACAGGAGGCAAGTAACATACATGCCACACAAATGCAGGCTATCACATATAAGACATAACCTAACCACCATCCCTTGACATTCGATGGTGTTACCATGACTGAACACCCACTATCAACATTATCCTGTGAATAATCATTGATCAGGAACGGAATTGGTCTCACTACATAAACACAGTGGCTACAAGAGTAATTCAACTCCTGGCTCCTGAAATCCTGTCCAAACGCTACTAGGCACAAGTCAGGAGTGTGATGGAATACTCCCACTTGCCTGGATGAGTGCAGCCCTAACAACACTCAAGAAACTTGATACCATCGGAATAAAGCAGCCCGCTTGATTGGCACTGCTGCTACTGAACATCAGTGGTGGTGAGGGTAGATGTTTGTGGATGTCCTAGCTACAATCTCTGCCTCTTCTTATTAACAAAGATAAAAGAATCTTACATTGCTCAACATTCTCATCAAAACCGAGTACAGTATTCACCCAAGCCCTCTTTTATACCAACCAGCAGCATTTCCACCACCAATAGCAGCTTCTCTTAAAATATTTTGTCAGTAACTTGTAATTAACTGGTTACTACAATTACAACTGAAAATGTGTTGCTGGAAAAGCACAGGTCAGGCAGTATCAAAGGACCAGGTGAATTGACGTTTCGGGCATAAGCCCTTCTTCAGGAAGGTCCTGAAGAAGCAGTGAACCACATTTTGAAATGATCTTTCTGAACATAATATAGATCAGGTTAAAACTGAAGTCGGTGTCTTACACAACTTGCTGAAAGGACACAGACAGTAGAATCTGAGGTGATCCTGAGTATATGGAGGTGAATGTGGGAGACAAGCTGGGACTGTATTGGAGTAGTCACTGTGAGGGGGAACAAATACTGGATGCAGGGTTTCAGCAGCTGATGGACTGACGCTGAGGTGAGCCATCGGAAACTGAGCAAGTGACCACCATCTAATAGGACAGAGAAACTGATCCATCAGCCTGAAACTGACTGACCACGTGGCTGTCAGTGACTCCAACACAAGTGAATGGAAACATTGCTCAGAGCCTGTTTCTGTAACATTCAACACAAGCAGGAAATGGAAAGTGAATAATGAGCTGAAAACAAGGCCACTGCTCTGTTAGAGTCAAAATCATTCAATGTTCAGTTATTGGACATTATTGACTCTCAGAATATTCTAACCTGCAGAATCACAGTAAAAGGGGAAAGTAAACAACATTTTTGGCAAAGACAGAATGAGCCAACTGCTTGTATAAAAACAGCTCAGAACAAATGTGCTGAATCCTCCACAAACTGACAAACACAGGTACCATCAGTTTATAGATAGACAATGAAATTCTTCAGAAAAACCCTTCCCTGTTTATGGTGTGTGGTAGAAAACATTCTCAGTGAGAACTGCCACTTATTTCCTTTGAAAAGAATCTCTGTTTCCCCTCAGAAAAGCAGGTGTGCCCCAAACTTACAGACTGTCTTACAGACAAAGGAAACCTGATCAGGGACTCGCAGGTTAATTAAGCTATGAGTGACAGTCCATTGCACACAACAAGAGCTTAGACCACAACAGATTCTAGTGAAACCAACAATGCAATGAAAAAGGTGAATTAGTCTTAATAATCATGCAGCCTCTCTCAATCAAATAATCCCAGTCAACTTCTAAACATTTTAAAACTATTAATACCAATGTATACATATTTATTTACTTTCCTAATTTCCTCCAAAAAATATATATGACTATTCTCTTTAAAATATATTTTAAATGGTCAATTCATAATCACAATTCAGTTCCAATTATTCTTAGTGCAAAACAACTAGCAAACTAAAATAGTTTTCACGTCAATAATGACACTGGAAACTTTGTTATGTAGTTTACCCATATTTCCAAATATTGTTTTGGTTCATTATTCCAGTGAAGCTAAAATTCAAGTCTATTTATTTTCTCTGATATCCTTCCATTACTTTATTCCCTAATAACAATGCCCATGGTGTAATGGGTGACAAACATTAAATAAAATTGAATTTTCAATGCAAGAACTTGTACAAATAATCACATATTATTCAGTTCATTCATTATCGTTGATTATGAGGGTTATTTTCACTGTATGATCATGTTAAATTCACTTAAATAATCAGAGTAGAATTTTCACCTTTAAAGATATGTAAAGTGAATGTCAAATTATTAATATTTCAAGTAAAACCAAATTCACATTTTGCTCTGTGTTATTCCAGGAATGACAGGATGTGTTGAATTATTATGGGAAACAGGAACAAGTGAAGGTGGTGGCTCTCTGACGTGAGGCCTTAAAGCCAAAGGGCCAGGTGGTAGTTACAGTGGGGGAGGTACCGAGTGCCCCGCTGTCCTCAGAAGGCAGTGAGGATGGTGACACTGACTGGAACGGGTTAGATGACAAAGCATCCACGTATGGACAGAGGGACGACAATGGGTGGGATGACCCACCGCCCTATAAGGTCCAGAAGGCCGTGTCTGTGGCACCACTGGGCATCAAAGGTCAACTTGGACAGACAGTAGGGAGCAACAAAGGGAACTGACAGAAACCAAACATGAACCGTTCACCTGCTGAATAACAGATGTTGGTGTGTTAACACCCAGCCTGATAGAGAAATGGTAATAACGGGCCTTATTGGGACAATATGGATGAATTAGTTGAGGTACAGTCTCACCGATGATGGTGTTAGGCCAAAATCCTTGATGCCAAGATGCCCGGACGTGTACAGCAGAACCTGTCTCTGCAATGAGTGGGTGAGGGTTTGAGCCCCCCCCAGTGCACAGCCGATGAGTGCCTCCAGGCATTCACAGATATTACAGGGATACACTGGGGAGGGGACAGACTGAATGGGCTAAAATAACCTTGGTGTCTCAGGGAACCAAGGGTATTATCGAGGCTCATACAGAGAGGAAGCCTGAGGTGTGTAAGGACCACGGGGGATTACCAAACCCCAACCTGTGATGATGAAATAGGTTTGATGTATTTAACAGATGACATGGGACCCTATTTAACTGTAATTATAAACGTGGGACTGCCAGTGGGAGATCATTCTGATCACATTCTGAATTGGGCCATGAGAGCTGAGACAAACTCAGAAACACAGGGAGGGTAGTACAGTACAGGGAGGGTACTGCAGTACAGGGAGGGTAACCAGACCCACAATGTTACAAGGGAAGCAGGAAAGGGCACATAGACAAGGAACGTAGGCAGAGAGAGGGAGATAGATGTTCACATTGTGTGTGTGCCTGTGTTCACGTAGGCACATGAATATTCATTGACGCTGTGTTTGGGAACCAGCAGAACAAATATTAATAAAAGGAGCATCTATATCAGTTACCGAAACGGATTTGCCCCTCACCCCTCAATTACTAAAATGAGAGCAGTTGGAGAGGGAATCAAGGAAGCTGGATGAAATAAATCTGTCCCAATGCAGATCATCGATATGGCAAAATATATTCAGATATGGGAGTGTGAAACTGAGGAAGGGACCATTCTGGAAGTTGCCATTTTAGAACAGTTCAGAGCAACTATTGATGTAGAGGCACAAACTCTAATATGGGTACAATCTGGCCAGGCCCAGGACAGGAAGCAAAGGAGAGGCGACATCTCCAGAGTAGTTACCTTGCAGGGAGACTGGAACAGTCTCAGAATCTGGGGAGTTATAGCTAGGACCCAAACAGCAGGGCGGGTAACTCAAACAGGAATGTGGGTTATTATCTGTAGATCCTGTAAAGATCGAGGGCCCTCTCACTCCCCACCCAAACTGGATCCCATTAAAGCTGGGGCTGAGAAGGCAATAATTGTGACAGTAACAGATTGAGAGAAGCAGGGAATAGTCAGACCAACAGTATCCCAGACTAACTCACAGAAGCCGGACAGCTCATCCCACCTCACTATTGATTAGACCTCCCTCAGTAAATCTGCCACTAAAGAGTATCCTACAGTAGTGAACCACACCACTTTATTTAATGGATTAAAATTGCAACAGGATACAGTCTCAGCCCTTGATATTGTGAATGGGTTACTGTGGACCTAGAACGGTCAGAATAAGCTAGTATTTACTGTCTGAGGAAAGCAGTAGACCTGGATCCAGTTACCTCAGGGACCTCATAATATTCCAGTATATCCCACCGATATATGGCTGATGGAGTGCATCGATTTAATCTTACCAACACCTCATTGCCTCAGTTGGTGAAGAAAGAACATATCCGGATATTACATAGAGTATTGGGTCAGGTCAGGCAGGCCGGGCTTAAAATTAACCCACAGAGCGTGGGAAGGTAGGGAGAGATGTACCTGGGACATCACATCAGGAAGATCAAATCAGGAACGGAGGGGGACAATCCCAGTGAAACGAAAGACCATGATTTCAAAACTATCCACCCGCACACTGTGAAGGGGATAAGGCAAACTTTAGGATTGTTTAATTATTGGAGGACTTTTTTGGAGAATTACCCAGAAATGGCAGAACCATCACGAGCCCTGACAGAAGCGCGGACATTAGCCAGGTGTCAGGCAGTCAGCATATACACAGAGAGACAGCATGCCTTTGGTATAGTTCATGACCAAGTGATAGCCTGGGCTCGGTGAGGGTAAATCACCCTGTCTGTGGGCACGTAGAGCATGAAGGACAGGTCAGAGAGTTAGTGGAAGCAGCTAACTTTCCCAGTGAAGCAGCAATAATGAGAATTAGAGCTCACAAGGTAGTCAAAACCCCACACCAATGGGGCAGTAAGTTTGTGGATAAGGCAGGTGAATAGACAATAGACAATAGGTGCAGGAGTAGGCCCTTCTGCCCTTCGAGACAGCACCACCATTCATTATGATGATGGCTGATCATCCTCAATTAGTATCCTGCTCCTGCCTTATCCCCATAACCCTTGATTCCACTATCCTTAATCACTCTATCCAATTCTTTCTTGAAAGTACCCAGAGACTTGGCCTCCACAGCCTTCTGGGGCAGAGCATTCCATATACCCACCATCTCTGGGTGAAGAAGTTTCTCCACAACTCTGTTCTAAGTGGCCTACCCCTTATTTTTAAAATTTGTCCTCTGGTTCAGGACTCACCCATCAGCAGAAACTTGCTTCCTGCCTCCAGAGTGTCCAATCCTTTAATAATCTTATATGTGAAATACTGACTGAAATAGTGCAGACATTTGAGGAGATGGCAATGGCCGTAGCTACAGAAGTGAGAGAGGAAGGTTTAAAGATATTCCCAGAAACAGTCCCACAACAGCAGAAACAGGAATGGGAAAAGGGTGGGGCAGTAATAGGACACGTCAGAGTCTGGATGATCCAGCAGTGCCACTACACTGTATAAGACAAACATTATTAAAAACATATCATGGGCTGGCCCATATTGGGGAGGATAAAATGCAATATCAGATGATCCACTACAATCCTTGCCTGGAACAGGGAGAAATACAGCAAGGTTTTGTCGAAGGTGTGTAGTCTGTTCACAGTGTGAGCCAGGGAAAGCAATAAAATGGAGGCAGCAGCAGGGACCCAGGGGCCCATGGGAACAATTACAGATGGATTTTACACACACACCCAATCCCAGGGAAGGAAGTCCTGCTGGGTTTTAGTAAATAGGTTTACTCAATGGGTGGAAGCATTCCCCTGCAGATTCTGACCAAGGGACAAATCTTACAGGGAACATAGCTCTTTAGCTATGTGCCCTGTTTGGTACTGAACAGAAATCCCATCCCCCATACCACCCCCAGAGCTCTGGGACAGTAGAAGGAATGACGCAGACACTGAAAGCTAGTCTGACTAAGGCTCTCTCAGAGACAGGACAGTGATGGGTTAGAGTACTATTTAGCAGCCTAATAAAACTGAGGACAACCCCAGCAAAGGGGACGGGACAGTCCCCCTTTGAATTAGTGACTGGATGGACTATGCAGATACCACAGGGTATGGTAGTGGGAGGACCGGAGATGTGTGGTAGTGGGAGGGCTGGAGATGTGCAATGACAAGGATAGGGTTAAACCATTTGTAAAAGAACTGGCAAAGCAGCCGCATGAGCTGAGAGAATCAGAGACTGGGAAAGGAAACATGGAAATATCCGAGCTGACATTCCAAACTCTGGAGTTCAGGTCAGGGGGATCGTATGAAGTAAACACATCAAAATGCTGGACTTATCTGGGGGAGCCAGAGAGGGACCTTTCCCATCCTGTATTAGTAAGGAGCTCTGAATAAACATTGGTCGTGGTGCTCAGCACAGAACTCAAGGCTCCTCTTTGATATTTCTTCCAGTAACAGTTGTGTAGGGGTATGTTGCTGGCTGGAGGTCTGTGACCAGTGCCTCTGTTCCACAAGGGTCAGAGCTGGGACATCTGTTGCTTGTAATATATATAAATGAAAAGTTTGAAAATGTAAACGTTTTAATTAGCAAGTTTGTAGATGGCACAAACTGTTGAAGTTGTGAATCGTGAAGAATGATGTCAAAGGATACAGCAAGAAAGAGATGAGTCAGAAAGTTTTGTGGGGAAATTGCAGATATATTTTAATTCAGACAAGTGTGAGGTGATGCATTTTGGAAGACACAAAGCAAGAGGAATTTGTACAATAAACGGAAGGGTCCTGAGCAACACTGATATACAGAGGGATCTTCAGTTGCAAGCTGAAAGATCCCTGAAAGTGGTGAAGGAGGTGAATGGCAGGCTTGCCTTCTTTAGTCAGGGGAGTGATAATAAAACTATGATCAGGCCACCTTTCGGGGATTGTGTGCCGTTTTGATCACCACATTATAGGAAGAAGGTGAAGGCTTTTGGGAAGGTGGAAACAGGTTTACCAGGATGTTGCCTGGATTGGGAGAGGTTAGAAAATCTTGGATTGTTCTCTTTGGAAAGTCAATGTCTGTGGGGTGACCCAACTGGCACAGAGTTTGTAAACCATGGTTTACTACAGAAATTGTATCTCTTGTTAAAAAGAAGAAAGAGGCTTATGTGTTGATGAGGCAAAATGGTACAGATGAAGCAATAGAGAGTTACAGATCAGCTAGGAAGGATTTAAAGAGAGAGTTAAGAAAAGCAAAGGGAGGACACGAGCAGTTTTTAGCAAACAGAATTAAGGGTAACCCTGAAATTGACTGCGGTTAAAGTGGGCGGCACGGTGGCACAGTGGTTAGCACTGCTGCCTCGCAGCGCCGGAGACCCGGGTTCAATTCCCGCCTCAGGCGACTGACTGTGTGGAGTTTGCACGTTCTCCCCGTGTCTGCGTGGGTTTCCTCCGGGTGCTCCGGTTTCCTCCCACAGTCCAAAGATGTGCAGGTCAGGTGAATTGGCCATGCTAAATTGCCCATAGTGTTAGGTAAGGGGTAAATGTAGATGTAGGGGTATGGGTGGGTTACGCTTCGGCGGGGCGGTGTGGACTTGTTGGGCCGAAGGGCCTGTTTCCACACTGTAAGTAATCTAATCTAATCTAATCTAATACTGCCCACATTTCTGATCCCCTTATTCCAGGGTTGATGTGATCACACCAGAGAGGGTACAGAGGAGATTGATCAGAATGTTTCTACAATTGGAAAATATCTGCTCTGCGGAAAGATTGGATAGTCTGGGGATGATTTCTGAGGAGGATGAGCTGAGATTTAATTGAAGTGATAAAATGCTGAGGAATCCAGATCGAGTGGATAGGAAGGAGCTATTCATTAACTGACAGGTCAGAAACTGGAGGATTTAGATTGAAACTAATTCCCAGAAAGAAGGGGAGGGGAGAATTCATTTCACTCAGAGATGGTGGGGAGCAGGAACTCATTGATGGACTGGCAGAGGCAGTAACCAGCATCACATTAGAATAAAAGGACATGGATGTAACTGAGATGCTGGAACATGCAGGGCTGCGGACTAAAGTCTGCAGAATGGGATCATTGTGATTGATTTAACATTTCTCCAGAATATTAAAGTCAAGTCCAATTTGAGAATTTATGAACATCATCCGACCTGAATTCCAAATGTCAGAATAAATTTATCAGAAAGTTCAGCACAGATCGAGGACACTTGGCCTATCCTGCATGTGTTGGCTGTAATAGAATGACCCAGGCTTTACAGCGTTATGTACTCACCAATGAGAGCAGCAATTTCAGACTGTGTACCCTGCCCTCTATGTTGTTATAATCTGTTTTTTCAATGTATTTCTTTCAGAGCTGCTCACCTTGTTTCCTGGTTTCTTTCCCAGCCCTAAATCCATTCCCCATGGCCTTGAGGGACTACCATTTCTGCAATTTAATTTCTCCTGCCTTCCCCCGTGTGACAGACTGTCTTTTTGTCCTTGTCTCACCCCCACCTTGCACACAACTTGTTACATTTCTGATGGTTCCCAGACCTCTGTGACTTCACTGCGCATCCTGGGTCAGGGGCACAAGTTGTGAATTCTCTTCCTCATGAGATAATTGGAAATCTGTCTGGCTGCAATTTCCCCCAGATTTTATTTTGTAAATAAAAGAGGATTTGCGTCAGAGTCAAGTATTTGTGAGCCTTCATCCACAATCCTGAGCACTTAGACATAATATGTGACCCTCCCACAGATGTGCAGGTTTGATGGATTGGCTGTGCTAACATGGCCTGTAGTGTGTAGGTAAGGTGGGTTGTGTTAGCCATGCTAAATGTGGGGTTATGGAGGTAGGGTGGGACAGCAGGTCATTGCAGACTCGATGGACCGAATAGTCTCTTTGTGCGCCTAAGGGATTCTGTAATTCTAACTAGTTGTGATTGTTGTCACATTTTCCTAAGTCCAGGTTCATTCATCTCAGGTACACATGCTACCTTTTGTGTTTCTGTGTGTGCCCGTAGTGTTAGGTAAGGGGTAAATGTAGGGGTATGGGTGGGTTGCGCTTCGGCGGGTCGTGTGGACTTGTCCACAGTCTCCATGATTGTGCAGATTCAGTGGATCAGCCATGGGAAATGCAGTGTTAAAAGGATGGAGTGCTCCAGGTGGGATGCTCTTTGGATGGTTGGTGGGGTTTGATGGGCCAATGCTCTCCTGCCACACTGTTGAGATTCTATTCTATGATTGTGGATAAAGGCTATTCTATGATTGAGGATAAAGCAGGGTGTTCTTGGAGAGGCGGTAATAACTGGAAAGCTGAATCCAAAAATCACCACCTTCACCAAAGGAGATTTTCGGAAAATGACAGATAGTCAGGTGGATTAGCATTCCAATCTTAGATAGTGAGGAAGCGTGTAGGAGATAATGATTTTGCAATTTTAAACTGAGGGGAGACAGTGATTTATGGTTTTAGATTGCGTCGTACATTCGCAGTGTGAATATCCATCCTGTACTTTATTACAAAGCCAAGGTCACTGACAATGAAAACCAAAACACCCAGGAAACATCGCCTCACCACGTAATCTGATAAAAGAATTCTGATAAGTCTGGTTGAATTTAGAACAAAGATGAAAAGTTGGAAGATTAAATCCAATCCCAAGATCCAGTGCTTAAACAAAAGGAGACGACAATAGGATGAGGCAGGAGTTGGCTAATGTAGACTGGAAACAAAGACTTTATGGTGGGAAAGTTGACGGACAGTGCGGGAATATCAAAGAAATTTTTTGAAGTGCTCAGCAAAAGTATATATCAGGGAAAAGGAAGGACTTTAGGAAAAAAGGAATAATCTGCCATGGGTGGCTCAGGAAATAAGGGAGTCTATCAAACTGAAATAGAATGCATACAGATTGGCAATGACCATGGAGATTAGAAAAACTTTAAAGATCAACAGAAAGCGAGATGGGATTGGGGGAGAAAAGTGATTAATAGCTATCCCCAGGGCTGGAATAACAGTTTATACTGCTAGAGGGGAACATGATGTTTGGGGAACATATGGCCTCTAATTGTTGAAGCACTTAACTGTTACCATAGAGATAATCCTAAGCAAGTTAAAAATCACAGCACACTCCAAAAGCTTGTATTTCCAAATAAACCTGTTGGACTATAACCTGGTGATGTGTGGTTTTTAAACTTTGTCCACCCCACCACCAGCTCCTCCACATCAGAATCCTGATAGACAGCCCCACTGAAACTGAAGTGCCTATCACATACTTGAGGGAGCCACAGGGGTGTGGGGGAGCGGTGTGTGGTTTAACCACAAAGTGCTGAACTGAACTAGACTTTCTAACTGCCGTTGCCATGGAGATAATACTGAGAGACAGTCTCTATTCAAAGTCCCAAACCACAAAGGTATAAGAGTGGGAGCTGTACATTGGACAGGTGGGGAGTTACTTGATGCTGCCTGAAGGTGTTTTGCTTGTACACTATCCAGGTAACTGCCATGTCTCATCAATAAAGTCTCAAAGAAGACCTCTCTGAGTTCTGTGCCTAGTTATTCCTATCCAGCAGGGTTCAGGAATATGAGCACACAGCAGTCAGTCTTCACAGTGGAGGATACGAAGAACATGCCAGTAATTGATAAGGAGACTGAGGAAGGTGAGGACCTAGATAATAACCATTATCGTGAAAGAGTTAGAACTGGATATGCTAATGTAGCTAAAGGTAGACAAGTCTCATTGCCCTGATGGGATACATCCCAGGATACCAACAGAGTTAGTGGGAGAAATAGCAAATGCACTTAGAGTCATAGAGTCTGACAGCAGAGACAGGCCCTTTGGCCCATGCTGACCAGAAAGTCCATCCACGCTAACTCCATTTCCCTGCACTTGGCCCATTTGCTTCTGACCCTTTCCTATCCATGTATTTGTCCAAATGTCTTTTACCTGTTGTGAGTGTTCCTGCCTGAACCATTTCCACTGGCAGCTCATTCCATATACATACCACCCTCTGTGTAAAACAGTTGCCCCTCAGCTTCCCTTTTATTCTTTCTCCTCTAACCTTCAACTGATCCAATCAAGCCGTCCAATCCTTGAGTTCCTGGGAAAAAGACTGAGTGCATTCACCTTATCCATGCCTCTCATGGTCTTATACACTTCTAGAAAAGAATCCCCTCAGTTTCCTCTGCTCCAAACATAAAATCCTCCCTTGTCCAACCTCTCCCTATAACTCAGACCCCTGAGCCCTGGTAACATCCTTGTAAATTGTTCTGCACTTTTTACAGTTTAATAACTGAAACCTCCATTACATCCATCATATTTCCAGTGTTTCCCTGCGGGGCTGGAACCGACGGGACAATGCCAATGGATTACAATCCATGATCGAGAATGAACCCCTTTACAACAATCCCGTTTTCATAGTGTTCCCCATGGTGCAGGTATCCTTGTGTCTTTCTGGTTGCATGGTTAATTAAAGACTTGTCCTTTTACAAAGCAAAGTTGTGGCTTCATTGTTCCTGGGAAATGTGCCATGATTTTTCAGACTTTCAAAAACAAATGAACTCTCTCTCCACACTCACCACGCTGACATGGACTTGGCTGTGTCTCAGTACTTTTCCAGTCACATTGAGATTTGAAATATTTGCCCACGGACAGAATGCACACCTTTCCATCCAGATGAAAAGGCCAATGATATTCAGATCGGCACGGATCAAGTAACTATCAGATTTGACCATGAAGTTCAATTTGTATTTCTCATCCGCAAATCCACCCTTTCAGTACCATACAACAGTGCACACAAGTTACCACTGTTAATACAGGATGGAAATTCATAAGACAATAGTATTAAACTGTAGTTTTCTTGTTTCCCCCAAAGCTTTAAACCTCAGTCTCACAATTTCTCTTCTGTGAACTGAAATCCAAACCAATCCCCCCACTCCTTTCCTCCACACCCAGTTCTCACACACTCTCTCTTCGAATCCAGTTTCCTAGCTCCTGATGAGAACCATCCTGCATACACAGCTTCCTGCACACTCTGGCCAAGACCCATCTTACTAAAATGAGCCAAATTAGAATTCTAATTGCAGGCCCATCCTTGTCCCTTTCCATAACAACCCTGAATCTTCACAAAAGAGTTCTAATAACTTTCTGCAAAACGCTGCCCCACTGATAGTCTGATCACATATCAGGGTAGCAAGAAGGGGGCCATTCCCCTGGGTCCTGCTCCTAGAGGGATGAAGCTGCTAATGATAGATTAATCCCTCACACCCACAGCCTCCTTCCCAGGCACTGACCTATACTGTGCATAATCCCACAATTGCCAGCACTGCACCCATGCACTTGTCTCCCCTCCTACAGCACGAGCTCCCGATCATACAGGAGTCTGGGTGATTGACAGCAGCTGCTGCCCAATATATCAGAATCCCTACAGTATGGAAACAGGCCCTTCGGCCAAACAAGTCTATACCGACCCTGCAAACAGTAACTTACACAGACCTATGCCCCCTAACTAATTTAATCAATACTATGGGCAATTTCGAATGGCCAATTCACCTGCCCTGCACATCTTTAGATTGTGGGAGGATGCACAAACCCCACACAGACAGTCGCCCGTGGCCGGAATCGAACCCGGGTACCTGGTGCTGTGAGGCAGCAGTGCCAACCACTGAGCTGTCTCTATAGGGTGGAGGGGTCGGGGCTGGAGGACTGGGACAACGAGATTGTAAACAATGAATGAATGTGGTGAACACTGGGGGATGGACAGGTCAGTGAGGGACAGGAGCAGTGCAGCAGCAGGAGGGGATCCTGGACAAACTGAGCAATGGGAGAGTCTGACAGGAGAGAAACTACAGGAAGGGTCTGTTTGGAGTCTCAGGCAGGGACAGCTGGGAGACAGTATGGCCTGGTGGCTTGGGCAGGTTTACTAATCAGCCTCTTCAAAGATGCTGTTACTCAACTCTGAGCCTGATCCTCCTGATCCAGAGGTAAGGACACGTACACTATTTCCTGGTGGGCAAGGGATACAGGGACTGCCTTTCAAAAGGAACTCCCCTGTGTTGGTGACATGAACAAGACTCAATACAGACTCACTGAGAAAATGCTGGCGTCCTTGAACTTCATCCAGAATATTAACACCTATAACTGGGCAACGCAGACCCCAATGTACAGAGTTAAATCCTGGATACCAATAACAGCTTTGTGCATGGGAAATCATATCTCATGAATTTGACTCAGTTTTTTTGAAGAAGTAACAAAGAGGATTGCTGAGGTCAGAGCATGGACATGATCTACATGGACTTCAGTAACGTGTTTGACAAGGTTCCTCATGGGAGGCTGCTCAGCAAGGTTAGATCACATGGAGTACAGAACTGGCCCGAAGGTAGAAGGCAGAGGGGGCTTTTCAGGCTGGAGGCCTGTGACCAGTGGAGTCTCACAAGGATCGGGGCTGGATCCACTACTTTTCGCCATTTATATCCATGATTTGGATGTGAACATAAGAGGTATTGTAAGTAAGTTTGCAGATGACACCAAAATGGGAGATGTAGTAGCAGGGAAAAAGATTACCTCAGAGTACAAGAGGATCTGGATCAGATGGGTGAATGGGCTGAGGAGTTCAGTTTAGAAAAATGCGAGCTGCTGCATTTTGGAAAAGCAAACTTTAGCAGGACTTATACAGTTAATAGTAAGTTCCTGGTGAGTGCTGCTAAACAAAGAGTCCTTGGAGTGCAGGTTCATAGTTCCTTGACAGTAGAGTAGCAAGTCGATAGGATAGTGAAGGCGGCAGTTGGTCTGCCTGTCTTTATCAGTCAGAGCATTGAGTATAGGGGTTAGGATGACATATTGTGACTGTAGAGGACATTGCAAAAGTTGCCGAATCAATATTCCATTTAATTCTGTTCTCCTTCCTATCAGGTGGATGTTCTTAAACTTTAAAGAGGTCAGAAAAGAATTATAGCATGTTGCCAGGGTTGGATAGGCTGTTTTCCCAGGAGCGTCAGAGGCTGAATGGTGACCTAAAGAGGTTTTTAAAATCAGGCTGGGCATGGATAGGGTAAATAGACAAGATATTTGCCCTGCAGTGGGGGAGTACAGAACTAGGGGACTGGGAAGGAGGGTCGGCAGACAGAGGGTGGTTGGATCGAGAAGGGTGGGTCAGAAATGGGTGGGGAAAGAGAGGGGGGGATAGAAAGGGGTGGCACAGAGACAGATGGGGACAGAAAGTGGGTTTAGAGAGGAGGGGAACAGACAGGGGGAAGGGGGGGGGGGCAGAGACCAACAGAGGTAGGGGGAGAGACAGACAGACAGGGGGGAGAAAGAGAACAGACTGTTGGGGGGTGGGGAGACAGAGCGTGGGGAACAGACAGAGTGGGGGGAGGGGGAGAAACAGAGTGGAAAGATGGAGAGTCATTTTGTAGATCTAAAACTCAACCCAGTTCCTGTTTTCTCATCCTGACCTTAATTCCCTCCGAAGAGCTCAGAACAACTGCTTAGTTCTTGGAAAGTAGAGTTTCAGAGAGATCAGGTGCTGAACATGGCATTTGGGACACTAACATTGAATGGAATGCGCTGACCAATAAATGGACTCTGGTTCGATTCCACTGTCTGTGCGGTGTTTGCACATTCTCCCTGTGTGTCTGCGTGGGCTTCCTCTGGGTGCTCTTAATTTCCTCCCACAATCCAAAGACACGCAGGTTAGCTGGATGAGCTTTGGGTAATGGTAGGGTACAGAGTTAGGGTGGAATGCTGTTCCGATGGTTGGTATGGTCCCATGGGCCGAAAGGCCTGCTTCCACACTGTAGGGATTCTGTCACTGAGTATAGGGGTTAGGAGGGCACGTTGTGGCTGAGTAGGGCATTGGGGAGGCCAGTTTTAGAATATTACATTCAATTGTGGTCTCCCTGATTTCAGAAAGATGTTACCAGAATAGGACTCAACCTCTGAATGACAAGTTCCTGGGAAGTGTTGACAGACAAAAAGACCATGCAGTGTGGGTTGACAGTTCCTTGAAAGTGTGGTTGAAGGTAGACAGGTCAGTGAAGGTGGTGTGCGGTATGCTAGCTGGTATTGGGCAGTGCATTGAGTATAGGAGTTGGGAGATCATGGTTCGGTTGTACGGTTTATTGGCTCGGCCACTTTTGGAATCCCCAGACTGCTTTCAATTCCAGTCTCCCTGTTATAGGAAAGATGTTGGGAAACTTGCAAGAGTTCAGAATGGTTTTACTAGGGTGTTGCAAGTATTGGAACACGTGAACCATAGGGAGAGGCTGAATCGGCTGAGGCTATTTCCCTGCAGCACTGGACACTTTAGGTGGCTTTATTGAATTTTATAAAGTTATGAGGAGCAATGATAGGGTGACTAGC
Source organism: Chiloscyllium punctatum (assembly GCF_047496795.1). Taxonomy (NCBI): domain Eukaryota; kingdom Metazoa; phylum Chordata; class Chondrichthyes; order Orectolobiformes; family Hemiscylliidae; genus Chiloscyllium; species Chiloscyllium punctatum. The sequence continues at coordinate 185,671 of NW_027309936.1, forward strand.
CATGGTTTCTTTTTTCCTCAGGGTAGGGGAGACCAAACAAATGTGAATCTTTTTTCCAAGGTGGAAATGACAAATTCTATAAGAGAGATGGCAAGTTTCAAGGATATGAAAACCGAAACAACTGAAGATGCTGTAAACCAGGAAGAGAAACAGAAGTTTCTGGAAAAGGTCAGCAGGTCTAGCAACATCTGTGAAAAGAAATTAGAGTTAACGTATCTGAGGAAGGGTGACCAGACCCGAAACTTTAACTGATTTTTCTTCACAGATGCTGCATGATCTTCTGTGCATTTCCAACAACATCTGTGCAAGTTTAAAGGGAGTTGTTTGGAGTATATACCTGAGAGGAACTTTATAAAGTGCGAGTCAGACCACATCTGGAGTAATGACAGAAGGTTTGGTCCCTTTATTTAAGGAAATACATCATTTCATCAGAGGCATTTCACAGAAGATTGACTGGGATGAACCCTGGTTTGCAGGGATTATTTTTTAAGAGAAGGCTGAAGACGTTGGGACTTTACTCACTGGATTTGGGAAGAATGAGAGGGGATCTCATTGTAACATGTAGGATTCTTAAGGAGTTTGACAGGGTAAATACTGAGAGGATGTTTCTCATCATGAGGGAGTCTGGAACCAGATTCTGGGTCAGTCACAGAATCACGGATTCTGTTTTGGATTCGTCAAGTTTAAGGCAACACCGACACAGGTCAGGGGTTTCATAAGCAATGGAGCTGGGGTGAGGTGGAGAGAAGCAACATTTTAAGAGATTGTAATTCCTGGTGTTTGTGATTGTGTAGATGTCTGATCAGAAGGTCACCTTGGGGTCAGATATGAGAGCAATATTGTCAAGAGTGTGGTTCTGCCTCAGACAGTTCCCAGGGAGAGTGAGGGGCTCAGCAGTAAGGGAAAGTGATTTGTAATAGCAACTGAAGGCAATGGGTTTAACCATTGCAATGTTCCGTTGCAGGAAATTGCAGCCAATCGCGTAGTGGGAGCGTGATGAGCAGATTGATAACTGAGTAATGAAGAGGGATGATGGCGAGGGATAGCTGGGCATTGTCAGTGTACATGTGAAACCTAACACGGTGCTTTTGGACAATGTCACCTCCTGGCAGTATGTAGGTGAGAAACAGGAGGGACCGAGGAGAGATCCTTAAGGGACACCAAATACAAGGAATTCAGAAAGGAAAGGGAGAGTCAGGATGGAGTAGGTTTTTGCAACAACGGTGGGGTCAAATATTAGTTTGTAGCAGAATGGGAGAGAAGGACATAACCAGAAAAGACAGACAGGTAGAACAAGGAACAATATCTGTGAATTGGGGAGGGGGGGTGATGAGGAGGAGGAGCAGCCCAACTCCAAAAGCACTATTCCTACATTAGTGACATCACCCAACTCCACCCTAGTCTCAGCTCATTTACTGAAATACTCGTCCATCCCTGTGTTATCTCCAGACTTCATGATCCAAACACACTCCTGGCCAGCCTCCCACATTCAACTTCCATGTAATCTCAAGAGTATCTAAAACCCTACTGCCCAAGCGCTCACTTGTACCAAAACTTGTTGATTCATCAAAAGGCTCCTATTAACAAGCAACAATTTAAAATTCTCACCCTTGATGTAATTCCTGGCTGTGAACATCCCTGTCTCCCTGAACCACACAATCTGTGAGACCTCGACAACTCATTTTCTTTCAGACTCCCAACGATATGTTTAATCAATGCTTCACCTGTCTAGCTGTTTCTACCGTTGCCAAGGCAACACGGTATGGAATTCCCACCCTAACCCCCTCAGACCTGCTTTCCTCCTTTAAGGTATTCCTGAAAACCTGCTTATTTGGCAATTCTTTTGATCACCTGACCTAATATCTCCAGCTGTGGCCTTATGTCACAAGTTCTCAATCATATGTCTGTGGAATTATAAACATGATAAAAAAAAACAACTGTTGTTGATTTGCACACATTTTGTCAATTCTTCACTGTCGCTGAGTGAATAATCTATAACAGCTCTTACCCAAACACATTGTAGGAGCACCTTCACCACACGAACTGTAGCTGTACAAGGAAGTCAAACATCACCTTCTCCACAGGCAATCGGGCTTTAGCACTGATCACTGGTATCTGTGGACGGAGAAACACATAGTTGATATTTCAGGGAGTGCAAAATGCATTATCGGGAGGGAAAATGGTGCAGAATTTGGGATTTTTAAATTTGTGTTTTACTACGTGCACCAAGTTCTGTAAAACCTCTCATCCCATACCATGAAAATTTCCTCCTCTTCCTGGTCAATATGTTTTTCCTTCCCCCTGCCCTGCACCTTCACACATTTCCAATGCCTTGGTCACAACAACACTGTGCTGTCAGTGAAGTTTATCACGTGGTTGAGTATTGCCCCGCCCCTCATTCATTCTGATTGGTTGAAGGACCAACGAGCACCTCTAGCCACAGTTCCCCCACTCTTATTGGTCCTGCGCTGATATCAATAATCCGAAGCCCACTGTGGGCTGGAGCATGCTCAGTGCTTCCTGCTTTTACTGCTGTTCATCAGGTATGAGAGAGAGAGGGCTCATCCCTGTTTCTCCTGAGGTCAGACAATAACAACAACTACCTGCATTGTATGGAGCCTTTCACATTGACAAATCTCCTCAAATGCTTCACGAATGATGGAAACGTTGATTAAAGAGAACGATTTTTAGATACATCTTTAAGGCGGAGAGAGGGAGTTAGGGAGGATATTCCAAAGGTTCGTGTCCTCGGCAGCTCCAATCGTGGAGTGATATAGGTGGGGAACAGCTCACAATGGAGACAGCTAGTGGCTAACCATGAGTTGGATTAGTGGTGCTGGAAGAGCACAGCAGAACAGGCAGCATCCAACGAGCAGCGAACGTCGATTTCGCTGCTCGTTGGATGCTGCCTGAACTGCTGTGCTCTTCCAGCACCACTAATCCACTATTTGCTTTCCAGCATCTGCAGTCATTGTGTTTACTTCATTGATGCTAACCATAAGTTAACAACCTCATGTCGTAGCCCCCTACCCCACACACCAGTTCTCACAGTCTGCCATTACACACTACCTATAGTTAGCCACTAAAGGTCTCCATTAACAGCTAATCATCCTCCCCCAGACAGATTGTTATCCACTCCTTTACCCAACCGTTCTTCTCACTCTATCCCCACCTATCGTTTACTCCTTTTATCCTCCCCCCACACTAACTTCTGCACTAAAACTGACTTGTTTTCTCAGTAATATCTGTCCTGAGGAAGGGACACTGGGTCTGAAACTTTATCTGATTTCTCATCACAGATGCTGCCAGACCTGCTGAGCTTTTCCAGAACCTCCTGGTTGTTGTTTCTGATTTACATCTTCTGCAGTTCTTTTGGTTTTAATTTACCGGGAGTTTGTAATTCAGGTCCCACAGCCTCTGCCCCAGTCTCTGCTGTCTCTCCCAACCCCAAACAGTGACACGGCATCTGCACAGCTCATGGACAGGCGCTGTCTTGCTGGCCACACCCCTCATTCACTCCCATTGGCTGCAGGACCACACAACCTCTCCTATTGGTCTGGAGCTGTCGTTAATTAAGCTGGCGCCGATTGAGAGTGGTTGGTTCCTCCCTGTCTCTGCCCTGGGATGAGCTCCATCATTCACAGTGAATGGGGCTGTATCACAGAGCACAGGGGCTGGGGGCTATTCAGCCCATTGGGGCTGTATTCTCTCCCTCTGGAGATGCTGCAAGTCGGTCCCAAGTCCCCTCCCATGTGCCCACGGCCCCCCAAATCTTACCTTAAAAAGTAAAATTCCAAGTCTGTTTCAGAATACCTGCTGAATCTGTGTCGTTCAGACTGTTCCAGATGCTCAGAACTTACTGAGGAAAATAGTATTCACATTTTCACCTTGTATTATTTGCCAATTACTTGAAAGTAGTTACTAAAAATTGTGACAGTGCTAACAATTCCTCTCTCTCTCTGCAAATTCAAGACCTTGGAACCAAATCTGCACCAGGTCGAAATCACTGCTTCACCTTCTCAGCTCCAAGGATATTTATGTTTGCTTCAGCTAGCTCGCCACAAAATAGAGGAATGCATCTTAATTTATTAGGATCAAAGAAACAGACCTTCGGTCCAATTCGTCCATGCCAACGAGGAATCCTAAACGAATGGATTCCCATTTACCAGCTATTGGCCTGTATCCATCAAAACCCTTCCTATTCATGGACCCAATTGGAAGCCTTTTAAATGTTGTGATTTTTCAGCCTTCACGACTTCATCTGGTAACCCCTCCCATACACACACCACACTCAGCTTGAAAACGTTGCCTTTTAGATCCCTTTTAAATGTTTCCCCTCTCAATTTAAACCCAGGTGCTCTAGTTTTGGACCCACCTAACCTGAGGAAATAGGACCCCGGCTGCTCACCTTATTCACACCCCTCGTGATTTTATATATCTCCATGAAGTCACCTCTCAGTCTTTGACTCTCCAGAGAAAATAGCCCCAGCCTATTCAGCCTCTCCCTGTCGGCCAAATCCTCCAATCTTGGCAACGTTTTTGTAAATCTTGTCCAAACCTTTTCAAGTTTCACAACATCCTTCCCAGAACAGGAAAATTCAAACTGAAAACAGAATTCCAGAAGTGGCTTAACCAATGTCCTGTCCAGCCACAATATGACATCCCAGCTTCTGTATTCAATGCATTGACCAATAACGGAGAGCATTAATGGAGTCCCATTTGCCAGCGGTTCACCCTTATCCCTCTAAATCGTTCCTCTTCATGTACCCAATCAAATGCCTTTTAAATGCTGCTGTACTAGACTCCACCCCTTCCTCTGGCAGTTCACTCCATACTTGCAATGCCCTCAACATGAATAAGATGCCCCTTAGATCCCTTTTAAATCTTTTCCCTCTCACCTTAAGCCTGTACCCTCTAGTTCTGGACCCACCGAACTTGGGAAAAAGTCCCTGACTGCTCACCTTATCCATGCCCTTCATGATTTTATAAGATCACCGCTCAGACTCCAACTCTCCAGGGAAAATAGACAGCCTATTCAGCCTTGCCCAATAAGTTCAAACCGTCCAACCCTGGCAAAATCCTTGCAAATGTTTTCTGAACCCTATCAAGTTTCTCAACGTTATTCCGAGAACAGAGAGATTGGAACTGAAAACAGAATTCCAGAAGGGCCTCAATCAGTGCCCTGTCCAGCCACAATATGACGTTACAACAGCTGCATTCAATGCATTGACCAATAACGGGGAGCATACCAAATGCTGCATTCACTCCCTTACCTACCTGTGACTCTACGTTCAAGGAACTAGGAACCTGCACTCAAAGATCTCTTTGTTCAGCAATGTTCCCCAGGACTTTACCATTAAGTGTATAAGTCCTGCCCTGATTTGCCTTTCCAAAATACAACAGCTCACATTTATCTAAATTGAACTCCGTCTGCCATTCCTTGCTCCAATGGCTCATCTGATCAAGATCCTGTTGTATTCTGAACTAACCTTCTTTATTCTACACATCCAATTTTGGTGTCTTCTGTAAACCTACTGACCATACCTCATATATTCACATTCAAGTCATTTATTTAAGGGCCCAATATCCATCCTTGCAGCACATTGCTGCTCACAGGCCTCCAGTCCGCAAAGCAACCCTCCATCATCATCCTCTGTCTCCTACCTTCCAGGCAGTTTTGTAATGGCTTGCTCTCCCTGCATTCCATGTTATCTAACCCTGCGAACCAGTCTGCTTTGTGGAACCTTGTTGAATGTTCATATAAACAACATTCACTACCTGGCTTAATCAATTTTCTTTGTCACTTCAAAACACTCACTCAAGTTAGTGAGACCCAATTGTGCATGTACAAAGCCACATTGACTCTCCCTGATCATTCCTTACCTTTCCAAACACATGGATATCCTGTCCCTCAGAATCCCTTCCAACAACTTGCCTGCCACTGACTTCAGGCTCACTGTTCTCTTGTTCCATGGCATCTCCTTACCACGTTTTTAAAAATAATGGCACCTCACCTGTCGCTATCAATGATACAAATACCTCAGGAGAGGCCCAACAATCACTTCCCTAGATTTCCAGAAAGTTCCAGGATACACCTGATCAGGTTCCAGGGCTTTATCCACCTTGATGCGATTTAAGACATCCAGTACCACCACCTCTGTAACATGGACACTTTTCAAGTTACCAGTGTTTATTTCTCCAAACTCTCGAGCTTCATATACTTCACCAATAAAAATGACGTGAAATATTTGCATATCTTTTGCACCCCCTGTGGTTCCATAGACAGCCTTGTTCAAAACCATACCCTGAGCCCATCTGCCTGACCTGTCAGGTCTCTTGCACTGAAATAAATGCAGTGTAACTGGTCCATCGCACCTCATTCTGTGACTTGCTCTTGCCTGCCTTGACAGTCTGACCTGTGAACAGTACCAGCCTCAGACTCACCTCTTTTCTCACTATCCCTTTAGGATTACCCCGACTCCCTCACTGGTTTAATGCCTCCCGAGTGGCACTAGCAAATCTCCCTGCTCGTCAGGACCCCATGCTTTCACCTTCCTACGCCATTGGTACCAATGTACAATGACCTCCCACTGGTTATTTTCCCTTTTGAGAATATTCTGCTCCCTCAGAGACATCCTTGACACTGGCACCAGGGCGGCACCACCCCATTCTGATGTCTCACTGTCAGCTGCAGAAACGGCAGACTGTGCCCCTGACTAGAGAGTCCCCTCTCACCATCGATCGTGTGGAACTGGATATACTTCACATTATGTTAGAAGCCAGTCTCAGTACCAGTAACTTGGCTGTCAGTGCTACATTCCCCTGAAAGTGTATTACCACCTACATTTTCCAAAACCGTATACTTGTCTGAGATGGGGATAGCCACAGGAGACTCCTGCAGTACCAACCTACCCCTCCTAGCTTTCCTGGAGGTAACCCATCTACCTGACTGTATCTGCAGTATCCTGCATTCCTGAGACTGCCACCTATCACACCGCCCACCCCACCCCCGGCTCCTGTCAATTCTTCACTGCCTTTAATCACTCCTCCACCAATCCATACGTTCCAATAGGATTTGCAATCACACTTCCTGCAGACAATTATCAGGATCATTGAAACTCTCCCTAATCTCCCTCATCTGACAGGAACAGCACGCCACTCTACAACAGGCCATCTCTCCGCCTTAACAATCGACAGACCAAGACAAAGGCACAGTCTTACTGCTCGAAAAATACTGCCCGAGAATAACTTAATGCTTACGTTTTATATCTTAAACATTTAATCAAGAGACCCTAAGACATTAAAAAGAAATAGTCACCTGACTCACGATTGTAGATTTAATAAAATAAAACCGACTAAGATTGATATTTGAAGAGACTGAAACTCACTGAGCTGATCCCCGGCTCTGAGTACTTCCAAGGGTGAGGTCTCTCTGAGGGCAGCTGTGAAATGTCACTGTTTCTCTTCTCTGCCCACTCCATTTCCAGAGAGGTTTTTAACTTCACAACAAGTCAGCTCAGAGAGGTCACTGCTTGGTTTTATTCACTGGGGGTTGCCCTTGCTGCCCAGACCAGTATTTATTGGCCACCTTTACTTGTCTTGGAGAAAGTGGTGGTTAACCGCCTCCCTGAAATGCTGCAGTCCATGTACACCACAGTGATGTTTGGACAACAATCCCCCTCTGGCCCCACAACCCTCCCTGTCTCTGTAATCCCCCTCCAGCCTCACCACCCTCCCTGTCTCTGTAATCTCCCTCCGGCTTCAGAAATTACATGGCCGTGGCTTAAGGTTTTTATTTGGATTCATTTTTGTTTAATAACCCACCCCCCCCCCCGAAAAATAAGTGAAATATTTCGCCCTCAAACAAATTTCTGTTGATTGACCTTTTGGAGAGGCTGACACATGGACGTTGCAGTATTTTATCTCACATTGTACACGTAGAATGATGGAACTTTATTTTAAACATTGCTAAAAAGGGAGGCAATGGCTTAATGGTATTCCTGCCAGATGAGTGATATGTACAGTGTTCCGAGGATTAGGGATAGAATCCCAACATGGCTGATGGCAGCATCGGAATTCAATACAATCTAGAATGAAAAGGCGAATGATGACCATGAAACTATTGTTGATTGTTAGTAACCCATCTGGTTTACTAATGTCCTGTAGGGAAGGAAACGGTCATTCTCACCTGGTCTGGCCTACATGTGACTCCAGACCCACAGCAATGTGGTTAACTCTCAACTGCCCTCAGGAAAAAAATACTTTAAAAACTGTTAAAAAAATACTCCGCAGGTATCACTTAAAAACTGGCTGTTCCCATTGGGACTGTGAATTTCTGAAAGGCCTGAACTAAAACTGAGTTTCAGCTTCACCTTCTCCCTGTCTCACCCCACTCTGTTTACACCCAACTCCAAAACACTCTCATTGAGCCAAGCAGCCCTCACAGTGCAGCCCTGTCATTTTCATTGTCTGCTCACACCTACACTGCCCTCAGCCTCCTGTACTGTTCCAATGCATCTCAATGGGAGCTCAGGGACAGCACCTCATCTTTCAATTCAGCCCTTTGTAACCCCAGAGTCAACATGGACCTCAGCAGTTTCGGAATGAACAGACAGTTGTCAGAAGCTGGAACATTCCACCTGAAAAGGTAATGGAATTTTAGTCCAAAAGGATTTTTAATGGGAAGTTTACAGGTAATTAAAAATATGAAGTTTACAGGTTAACATCATGAAGTGGGTGATTGGGTCTAAATCTGAGAGTTCTTACAAAGAGACGAGGTGTAATTTGGATAAATCTGTGCTCCCTCTCAGGCTTATATCTCCTTCCTCAGCTGTAGGGCCCAGAACACAGCAGATACCCAAAGGGTGACCCAATCATGAATTTGTACATCTTTCTTCTTCACAAAAATATTGGAGATATCTTCCCACAAACAGAGCAGAGAAACCTTTCTCCTTCCACAGTTAAATGCCAATAACATTCAGATCCTGCTGACCCCATTGACTGTAAAAACTTGCTTTTGAGATCCCAGCCCCAATTATTCTCATTTAATATCCTATGAAATGAATTCACAAAACAAAACTCAGTCAGTACAGGAAGAATATAAAGACACATTTTTTTCTTGGTATGTGCTTGATGTGTAAATGCCTCTTTTCAAGTTGCACGCCCCCCCACCACCCTAGGAAGGTGACATGCACATGCGCCTCACTATACCTTACCCCCAATAAAAATGGCGGCCATATCCCAGGACCTTTCACAGCCTGAGGGCCGCAGCCACTTTCCCATCTGCTGCAAACGGGGGATTAAGAGTTTCTAGTTCAGACTTTCAAACCGCACAGAGTGTAATTAAAACTTTCCAGTCGAAAGTGACTCATTATCTCCGTCTCCAAGGCCACTCTCCCCTTCCCTGTTTGTGTCTCCCACATTCACCGACGGCCGAGTTACGTGGCACTGCATCAGCAGAGTTACTGGTGACGTGTCATCCCACTGGCCACGCCCCTCATTCACTCCCATTGTTTGGATGACCAACTAGTTGCACTTGGTCCACCAGTCCCACCACCTTTTCCTATTGGTCCGAAGCTGCCATCAATCAGCTGGACCCCATTGTGAGGTCAGTGGTGGGATCCTCCCCCTGTCTGAATCAAACCCCGAAGGTGTATGGATGGTGTCAATCAGGAACAACAAGCAGATGGTGCTGGGAAAGCTCAGCAGGTCTGGCAGCATCTGGGAACAGGAATCTGTCCAGTGGCCATTCCTCAGAACCGATGGAGCTGGGAAAATTAGAATTCTGACGCTGTGGAAACAGGCCATTTGGCCCAAAAGGTCCGCAGCGTCCCTCCGAAGGGTATCCCACCCAGACCCATTCACCTACCCTATTACTGTATATTTCTCCTGACTAATGCAACTAACCTACACATCCCTGAGCATTATGGGAAATTTAGCTTGGCCAATTCAACTAACCTGCAGATCATAGGGGTTAAAGAGTAAATAATAGGCAGGGACATAACCCAAAGAGAGACTCGAACATTTGGAAAGACAAAGGAGTGGATTACCATCTGGCTTGGGGGGGGGGGGGGGGTGCATAGCTGTTAATGGAGGGGACAGGAACCTGTGTCTGGCAGCATCTCAGTGGAGGTGGCGGAAATGGCGACTGATGATCTACGTTCTGCTGCAAAAACAGACCCCGAGCTTCCAGCTGCCTGCCACTTTAACACACGAGCCTGTTCCCTGGCCAACATCTCTGTCTCATGCTTACTGCAGTGTTCCAGTGAGGCCAGAACATACCAAATGGCCCCATATTTCAAGGAGTGCAATTTCCCCTCCCATGTGGTCAATACCATCCACTATATCTCCTCCACTTCCTGCACCTCTGCCTTTGAAACCCACACCTCCAATTGCAACAAGGATAGAACACCCCCCCCCCCCCCCACCCCAAGTCCTTACCTTCCACCCAGATACAACACATCATCCTCTGCCATTTCCACCAGCAACAATCAGACCGCACCACCAGATTCTTAAGGGGTTTGACAGAATAAATACTGATGTGTCTGAGGGTAAATACTGAAAGGGGAGTCTGAAACCAGATTCTGAGCCAGTCACAGAATCAAGGGTTCTGCTTTGGATTCGTCAAGTTTAAAGGTAACACAGACATGGGTAAGGGTTTTTAGTAGCAATGGAGCTAGGGTGAAGAGGAGATAAGCAACGGTTTAGAGATTGGAATTCCTGGTGTTTGGGATTGTGTAGATGTCTAATAAGAAGGTCAGCTTCGCGTCAGATATAACAGCAACATTGTGAAGAGTCTAGTTCTGCTGCATAATTCCCAGTGAGAGGGAGAGGTTCAGCAGTTAGGAAAAGGAATTTGTAAGGCAATGGGTTTAACTGTGACAATGTTTCATTGGAGGAAATTGCACCTAATCAAGTAGTGGGAATGTGGTAAGTAATTTGATAACTGAGTAACAGTGGAGTAATGGAGAGGGATGATGGGGAGGGAGAGTTGGGCAACATCAGTGTACATGTTAAACCCAACATGGTGCTTTTGCACAATATCACCTCCTGACAGTATGTAGGCAAGATACAGGAGGGGCCAAGGATAGATCCATGAGGGACACCAAATGCATGGAATTCAGAAAGGAAAGGGAGTGTGGAGATGGAGCAGGATTTTCCAACAAACGTGAGGTCAAATATCAGTTTTTCACAGAATGGGAGAGAAGGACCATAACCAGAAAAGACAGAACAAGGAACAATGTCTGTGAATAGGTGAAGGGGACTGATGAGGTGGAGGAGAAAAGAGAGTTGGAAAGTCTATGGTTTAGTGAGATTAGGGTAAAGGGTCAAGAGGAGCTCTGATAAGGCTTGACAGGAGATGAGATTGGAGAAAAATGTAGGTTTGGACAAAAACCAGGAACACCACGTGAGGGGGGGGGGGGGAAGCAGCAGATCGGATTATCTCAGTCTTAGTGACAGAGAACCTCCATGTGCTCCAAACTCTTGTTGTTGGAGAGAAGGATGGAGGAGACAGGATGATGGACAGTGTTTCACAAAGAAACCAAACCTGGGTAAGTGATATTTAAAGTGAGTGAACAAACCTAATGTATTTAAATTTTATCCAAAATATTAAAACAAACGACTGAAGTCCTGGTTCGAATCCCATCTTGGCAGATGGTGGAATCTGAATTCAAGAAAAAATAACTGGAATTAGGAATCTCCTGATCTCCATGGAAACATTGTCAATGGCAGAAAAAACCCTCCCAACCTGACAGTGGCCCAGCCAGCTACTCACTGTATTAATCACTGCAAAGTCTTAACAAAGGAATGAAACTGGATGGACCACTCGTCATCTAAGAAGGCACTAGAAAATACAACCACAGAATCAGCCCTCTCAGTGGTGCAATGTCCTCCAGACTAACATCTGGAGTTTGGTGCCAAATTGTGCCGAGCTGTCTCACAGACCAATCAAGGAACAGCCCGACATACTCATACTCATGAAATCAACCCTTACAGACAATGACCAGACACCACCATCACCATCCCAAGAGATTGAGATTGTAGTGATGGAAAAACACAACAGGTCAGGCAACATCCGAGGAGAAGGAGAATCGATGTTTCGAGCCTAAGCCAGTTATCAGCCTGACCTGCTGTGCTTTTCCAGCACCAGACTCTTGACTCTGACCTCCAGCATCTGCAGTCTTCACTTTCTCCTGAAATCTCTGGATATGTCCTGCCCCACCAGCAGGACAGACCAGGCAGAGGTCATGGCACAAGACAGGGAGGATTTGCCCTTGGAGTACTCAGCATGGACTCCGGACACCAGGAAATCTCATGGCTCCTGCTGATTACCACGTACTGTCCTCCCTTGGCTGATGGATCAGTTCTTCTTCATGTTGAACAACATTTGAAGGAAGCACTGAGGAAGTAAAATGGTGTCAAACGTACTCTGGGTACAGGATTTCAATGTCCACTATCGAGACGAGCTCTGCAACAGAATTACTGACTGAGGTGGTCAGGTCCTAAAGGGTATAGCTGCTCAACTGAGTCTACAGCGGGTGGTGAGGGAACCAACAAGAGGGAAAAACAAGAGTGATCTCATTGTTATGAATTGACCAGCTGCAGATCCATCTGTCCATGACAGTATCAGTACGAGCGACCATCACACATTCCTTTTGGAAACACAAGTCTGAGCTTAAGGTTGAGAAAAACCTCCATCGCGTTGAGTGGCACTATCACCGTTCTAAATGGGACAGACTCTGAAGAGATGTAGGATCTCAAACTCGGTATCTCTGAGGCACTGTGGGACATCAACAGCAGCAGAACTGTACTCCAGCACAATCTGTAATCTCATGGGTTTGCAAATCCCGCTCTCACCCATCACAATGGACAGGAAAGGAGGGCATGCCATGAGCAGCACCAGGCAGACTTAAAAATGAAGTGCCAACCTGGTGAATCTACCAAACAGGACCATCTGCATTTCAAACAGCATCAGCAGCAAGCAACAGAGCTAAGTGATCCTACATCCAGTGGAACCGATCGGAGCTCTGCAGTTCTGCCACACCCAGTTGTGAACGGTGATGGACAGTTAAACAACTCACTGAAGGAAGCATCACAGATATCCCCACCCTGACTGATGGAGGGGCCTCACACACCCATGCACCAGATAAGACAACAGCATTTGCAGCAATCTGCATCCAGAAGTGCAAAGTGGGATGATCCATCTCAGCCTTCTCCAGTGGTTTCTAACATCACAGATGTGAGTTTAAGCCAGTTCGGTTGAGTTTGAATAACATCAAGAAATGGTTAAGTCGTGCAAAGGCTATGGGCCCTGCAAATATTCTGGCAATAACACTGATGGTTTGTGCTCCTGAACTTGCCACCCACCAAGCCAAGTACCGCTCCAGCACTGGCATCGACCAACAATGTGGAACATTGCCCAGGGATGTTCAACACAAAAACACAGGGCAATACAACCCAGCCAATTTCCATCTATCAGTCCACACTCGACCAGCAGTAAAGTGATGGAAAATGTTATCAACAGGGCTATCAAGCAGCAGCTGCTCAGCAACAGCCAGCTGAGTGACACTCATTTTAGGCTCCACCAGGACCACTCAGCTCCAGATTGTGTTACCGCCCTGATTCACAACCTGACAACCAGCTGAATCCCAGAGGCGAGGTGAGGGTGACAGCCCAGTCCCACTCTAAGGCCACTAAGCTGATTCCACCCTTGTCTCAGCTCATATACTCTCATCCACCTTGTGTTATCTCCAGACTTCATTATCCAAACATACTCCTGGCCAGCTTCCCACATTCAACCTCCCTGTAATCTCAAGAAAAACTAAATCTCTATTGCCCAAGTACTCCCTTGTACCAGAACTTGTTGATCCATCAAAAGGCTGCTATTCATAATCAAGAACATAGAGCTACAGCGATGTATAGCTTGGAAACAGACCCTTCAATCCAACCCGTCCATGCCGACCAGATATTCCAACCCAATCTAGTCTCACCTGCCAGCATCCGGCCCACATCCCTCAATTTAAAATTCTCACCCTTGATTTAATTCCTGGTTGTGATCATCCCTAGCTCACTGCGTCACACACCCTTTGAGACCTCGACAACCCATTCTGTTCGAGACTCCCAATGATCTGTTAATTCATTACTTCACCAGTGTGGCTGCTTTCACAGTTGCCAAAGCAACACGTTCTGAAATTCACAGCCAAAACCTCTCAGGTCTGCTTTCCTCCTTTAAGACATTTCTCAAAACCTGCTTATTTGACAACGCTTTTGGTCACCTGACCTAATATCACCATCTCTGGCCTGATGTTTAAAATTCGAAATAATATTTTTGTGGAATTATAAGCATGACAATAAAAATATGAACTGTTCTTGATTTGGACATTACCTTCAGATCTTTACTGTTGCTGAATGAATACTCTGTAATGTCTCTTAACCAACCACATTGTGGGAGCACCTTCACCACACAAACTGCAGCTGTACAAGAAAGTCAAACATTACCCTCTCCCAGGCAACAGGGCTTTCGCATTTATCACTAGTATCTGTGGAAGGAGAAACACAGTTGATGTTTCAAGGAGTGCAAAATGGATTACAGGGAATGAAAATGGTGCAGAATGAGATAGTCAGAAATGGAAGGAAGATACACTTGCTTATTGGAAAAAGGAATTCTCGACCATTAAAGATTTTCCGGAAAATATTGATAAGCAGCACATGGTCAGGGGCTGGGCGGCAGTGAAAAATTAACTTACAAAAATGTCTGTAACAATAATAGTAAAAAATCAAACAGACCAAAAATACACCCATTGTTCAAGATTGAGGAAGCTAGATATTGACAAAGTGGTCATGAGGGAACCCAGAGATGAAGCAGAGCAGTATAAGCTGTTACGATCCCACAGTCATAGAGATGTATAGCACCGACACAGACCCTTCGGTCTAACTCATCCTTGCCAAACAGGTATCCGAACCTAGTCTATTCCCATTTGCCGGCACTTGGCCTATATCCCTGTAAACGCTTCCTAAACATATCATATGTCTAGTTAGATGCCTTTAACATGTTTTAATTGTACTAGCCTCCATCACTTCCTCTGGCAGCTCATTCCACCCACTGCATGAAAGAGTTGTCCTTTAGGCCCCTTTGAAATTTTCTCCGTTCACCCTAAAGCAATGCCCTCTAATTCTGGACACCACCACTCCAGGGAAAACACCTTGTTCATTTACTCTATTCATGCCCCTCATGATTGTATAAATCTCTATAACATCACTGCTCAGCCTATGGCACTCCAGGGAAAACAGCCCCAGCCTTTTATGCCTCACCCTGTAGCTCAAATCCTCCAACCCTAACAACATCCTTGTAAGTCTTTTATGAAACCTTTCAAGTTTCACAGCACCCTTCTGATAGGAGGTAGGCCAGAATTGCACACAATATTCCAAAAGTGACCTAACGAATGTCCTGTATAGTAATATGACCTCCCACATCCTATACTCAATGCTCGAATCAATAAAGGAAAATATACTAAACACCTTCTTCAGCATCCTATCCTTGACTTGCAAGGACTATGAACCTTCAGTCCAAGGTCTCTTTGTTCCGCAAACATCTCCAGGGCCTTGTCATTCAGTGTATAAGTCCTGCCCTGATTTGGTTTTCCAAAATGCAGCACCTCACATTTATCTAAATTATACCCCATCTGACCAATATCTCATTGTAATCTGAGGTAACGTTCTTGATTATCCACAACACCTCCAATTTTGTATGACCTGCAAACTCATTTACGATACCAAATCATTTAAATGAATGACGAAACAAATCCAGAAATAAACATCCATTTCTCTGAGATTGAATGTGCTCTGTGTAAATCCTGCCCAATGACTCTGTACCAGAGAAAGGCTGCACATGCGCCTGGCTGCACCTTGCCCCCTAAAAAACTGGTGGCTCCGCATGTTTCCAGTGAATTCTTGCCCCAAATAAAGATGGTGGCGCGCACCCATGCCTGCAGCCACACAGAGGCAATTCCCCGTTTACTGAAAACACAAGACTGTGATGTTCAAATTTGTGTTTTCCGATGTGCACATTTTGTTTGTAAAACCTCTCCGCTCATACAGAATCTCTCTCACCTCCTGCGGTTCCACAGACAGCCTTGATTTGCGGTTACCTATTATCTGCCTGGTTACTCATTTGTCCTTAGTGTATTTGTACAATCACCTTTGATTCTCCTGGGGGGGGGGGGGGGGGGTGGAGAATAACAAATAGACTCGTGAAAATTCACTAAAAGTTGGTGGATTCTGGAATGGTTTTCACAGACTGGAAGCTGCAAATGTGGTGCCACTAATTTTCAAAAGGACCCGTTAGCTTAATATCTGTAGTGGAGAAAATGCTTGAACCTCTCAAGGAAGTAGTGGTGAGATATCTGGGTAGAAATTGTCTCATTGAGCAGACACAGCATGGATTCAGGAAAGACAGGTCATGTAGAACACATTTACTGGAATTATTTGAGGATACGACGAGTGCGTTGGACAAGGTGGACTCGGTGGATGTGGTGTACCTGGATTTCCAGAAGGTATCCGATAAGTTGCCACACAAAAAGCTGCTGAATAAGGTAAAGATGCACAGCATTATTGGTAATGTATTATCATAGATACAGGATCGGTTAACCAGCAAAAAATAAAGAATGGGGATAAATGGGTGTTTGGATTAGTGTTGGCACTACAACTGTTTGCAATTTACACAAATGTTTTGGAGTTGAGGACCAAGTGTCCGGTGTCAGAGTTCACATTTGATACAAAGATGAGGTAGAGCAATGTCTGCAGAGGCCACTGTCAGTCTGCACAGGGATACAGATAGGTTAAGTGAATGATCTGGCAGATGGAGTTCAATGTTGGGAAATGTGAGGTCATCCATTTTGGTCGTACGAACAGAAAACTGGATGATGAAATGGTGAAATCTTGCAGCATTCTGCTGTGCAGAGAGAGCTGGGTGGCCTTGTGCATGAATCTCAGGAAGTTGGTTTGCAGGTGCAGCAGGTAATTATGGCAGTGAAGGGAATATTGTCCTTCATTGCTAGAGGTATGGTTATGTTGCAGCTGTACAGGATGCTGGTGAGGCCACACCTGGAGTACTGTGTCCAGGTTTGGTCCCCTTACATTAGCAAGGATGCACTGGCACAGGAGGTTCACTAGTTTGAGTTGGGAGTTGAGAGGGTTGGTGTATGTGGAGAGATTGAGAAAACTGGTTCTATAGTCATTGTAATTTAGAGGAATGGGAGGTTGGATAGGAAAAAATAAAATTATGAAGAGAGTAGATAAGACAGAAGCAGGGAGGCTATTTCCACTGGGGTCGGTTCAAACTACAGAGCATTACCTCAAAATAAGGGGGAGCAGATTTAGGACTGAGTTCAGGAGGAGCTTCTTCAGCTAAAGGGTTGTGAATCTGTGGAATTCCCTGCCGAGTGCAGCATTTGACGTTATCAACTTGAATGCTTTTAAGGCAAAATGTCGATTTGTGAACAGGAAAGGAATTAAGGGTTATGGTGAGAGAGCAGGAATGTGGAGCTGAGGCCATGAAAAGATCAGCCCTGATCTTATTGAATGGTAGAGCAGGCTTGAGGGGCCAGATGAAAGTTCTTGCCTTGTGCCATCAAAATTGGCCTTTGTCCAATTCAGAACCTTAACTTTTGAATCTGGTCTATTATTTTCTGTAAATATTTTAAAAATAGAATTATCAGAGAATCCCAACAGTGTGGAAACAGGTCATTCAGCCCATCACATTGATACTGACCCTGAAAGCCTCTTAACCTGCCCCTGTAACAGTGCATTTCCCAGAGCCTGCACATCCCTGAACATTACGGGCAATTCAGCCTGGATAATCCACCCAACCTGCACATCTTTGGACTGTGGGAGGAAACCAGAGGGCCCAGACGAAATCCATGCAGAAAACCCCAATAAGGTGATCATCCCATTCTCATTTCCCAGTTCCACCTAAATAACTTCACTGACCATACTCCCAGGAATATCCTCCCTAAGCAAAAACATAATGCTATTTCGAATCAAAAATGCCACTCCCCCTCCTCTCTTGTCCCCCTTCCTATCCTTGCTATAGCATCTATACCTTGGAACATTAAGCTGCCAGGCCTATCCATCCCTGAGTGATGCCTCTGTAATTGCTATAATATCCCAGTGCCATGTTCAAAACCACACCCTGAGCTCATCTGCTTTCCCTGTCAGGCATCTTCTATTGAAGTAAATGCAGTGCAACTGCTCAGTCCGTCTTCATTCTGTTCCTTGCCCTTGCCTGCCTTGACTATTTGACTTCTGAACTGTACCAGCCTCAGACATACCTCTATTCTCACTACCTTCTTGGGTTTATACCCACTCCCTCACTGGTTTAATGCCTCCCGAGTATCACCAGCCAGTCTCCCTGCCTAGATATTAGACACCTTCCAATTGAGGTACAATCCATCCTTCTTATGCAGGTCAACTCTACTCCAGAGGAGATCATAATGATCCAAAAAACGTGAATCCTTTTCCCCTGCACCAGCTCCTTAGCCACCGATCCAGCACCACCTCCTCCTCTGTAATATGGACATTTTTCAAGATGACACCATTTATTTCGCCACATTCTATATCTCCCATGTACTTCTTCACAGTAAACACTAATGCAAAATACTTGTTTCCTATCTCGCCCATCGCCTGCAGCTCCACTCAATGGCTGCCTTGCTGATCTTTGAGGGTCTCTATTTTCTCCCTAGTTAGCCTTTTTTTTTCCATGTATTTACAAAAGCCCTTCGGATTATCCTTAACCCTATTTGCCAAAGCTATCTCACGGCCCTTTTTTGACTCCTGATTTCTCTTTTAATTATACTCCTACTGCCTTTATACTCAAAAAATTTTTTTGATTGGAATAAATGCAAAATATAACATCCTGACAAAACAAACGAGGGCAGGACTTACACTCAATAAAAGTAGAGCCTTGAGTAGTGATATGGGAACAAAGCGACCGAGGGCTTCAGGTCTTTGAAATTTGTGTTACATGTAGACAGGGTGGTTAAGAAAGTGCTTAGCACACTTACCTTCATTGTTCAGACCTTTGAGTCCAGGAGTTGGGACGTTATGTTGAGGATGTACAGGACGTTGGGGAGGCCTCTTCTGGAATACTCTGTCCAGTTCAGGTGGTGCTGTTATAAGAAGGATATTAAATTGGAGCAGGTTCAGAAGAGATTTACCAGGATGTTTCCATGAATGGAGGGATTGTGTTCTAAGGAGAGGCTGGATAGGCTGGGAATTTTTTTCACTGGCGTGCACGAGGTTGAGGGGTCACCTTATTACAGGTTTACAAAATCAGAAAGTGTTTTGCTGGGGGGGGAGGGGGGGGATTCAAAACTGTGCTGCATTCATTTTGAGAAGAAATTAGAAAGATTTCAGAAAAGACATTAGGGTTTTTAAAAAAATTATACATGTGAAATGAACTTCCAGAGGAAGTGGTAGCTGTGAATACAATTACAATATTTAAAAGACATTCAGATAAGTACATAACTAGGAAATATTTGGATGGATGTGGACCAAGCGGAGGCAGGTACAATTAGTTCAGTTTGGAATTATGGTCGGCATGGACTGGGTGGACCACAGGGCCTGTTTCCTTGCTGTATAACATTAGGACTCTAATCCTCACTAACTCTAAATTCCTCCATCCTCACAACTCTCCCGATCACTGTCACTTCATCCAGCCTCACAACTCTTCCTGATTTATATAATTCCTCACCAGCCACAGAACGCTCCCTATCTCATGTCCTCCAGTTTCTCAGATCTCTGCGATATGTGCCTTTCTTTAGCTCCAGCCTTGAGGATGCCCTCATTCACTCCAATTGGTTGGAGGACAAACTGGTACAACCTGGTCCTCCAGTACTGCCCTCTGCCCCCTATTGGCCTGCGCTGATATCAATCATTCGGGGCCCATTGTGAGGTGAGTGGTGGGATCCTCCCTCTCTCTGCCCTGGGATGAGCTTCAACATTCACAGTCAATGGGGGCAGTATCACAGAGCACAGGGGCTGGGGCTATTCAGCACATTTGGGATGTACCCTCTTCCTCTGGAGATGCTGCAAATCTGTCTCAATTCCCTTCCCCTTTGCCCATAGCCCCCCAAATCTTCCCTTAAAAAGTAAAATTCTAAATCTGATTATGAATAACTGCTGAGTCTGTGTCCAGCTGCCATTCAGACTGTTCCAGATACTCAGAACTTACTGAATAAAATAATGTTCACATATTCACATTATTTGCCAATTACCTGAAAACAGTTACTAAAATTGTGACATTGTTAACAATTCCCCTCACTCTGCAGATTAGATATCCTAGAAACAAATTTGCACCTGGTCAAAATCACTGCTTAACCTTCTCAGCTCCAAGGACAATTATCTGTGCTTCTGCTCGCTCTCCACAAAAGAGGAACACATCTTATTTTCATTTATTAGTGTCATAGAGATGTACAGCACAGAAACAGACCTTTGGTCCAATTTGTCCATGACAACGAGGAATCCTCAACAAACGGAGTCCCATTTGCCAGCTATTGGTCCGTATCATTGGAAACTCTTCCTATTCACGTACCCAATCGGATGCCTTTCAAATGTTGTAATTGTATCAGCCTCCACTACTTCATCCGGCAGCTCATTCCACACATACACCACACACAGCTTGAAAACTTTGCCCCTTAGATCCATTTTAAATCCTTGCCCTCTCAACTTTAGTCCATGTGATCTTGTTTTGAACCCAACTAACTGGGGGGAAATGACCCTGGCTGTTCACCTTATCCATGCCCTTCATGACTTTATCGATCTCCATGAAGTCACCTCTCAGTCTTTGCCTCTCCAGGGAAATTACCCCTGGCCTATTCACCCTCTCCCTGTAGCCCAAATCCTCCAACCCGAGCAAAGTCTTTGAAAATCTTGTCTGAACTCTTTCAAGATTCACAACATCCTTTCCAGAACAGGGAATTTCGAACTTAAAACATAATTCCTGAAATGGCTTAATCAATGTCCTGTCCAACCAGAATTTGACGTCCCAGCTTCTGAACTCAATGCATTGACCAATAAATATAAGCATAACAAACACCACCTTCACTAGTCTGCCTACCTTCGACTCTACTTTCAAGGAACAATGAACCTGCACTCCATGGTCTCTATGTTCAGCAACATTCCCAAGGACTTTACCATTAAGTGTACAAGTCCTGCTCTGATTTCCTTTCCAAATTCCAACAGCTTACATTTGTCTAAATTGAGCCCAGTCTGCCATTCCTCGCCCCAATGGCCCATCTGGTCAAGATACTGTTGCATTCTGAACTAACCTGCTTCATTGTCCACTACACCTCCAATTTTGGTGTCTTCTGTAAACCCACTGATCATATCTCATACATTCACATCCAAGTCATTTATTTAAGGACCTAATACCCATTCCTGCAGGACAATGCTGCTCACAGGCCTCCAGTCCGCAAAGCAACCCTCCATCACCACCCTCTGCCTCCTACCTTCAAGCCAGTTTTGTATCCAAATGGCTAGTTCTCCCAACATTCCATGTTATCTAACTTTGCTAACGAGTCTGCTATGTGGAACATCGTTCAGTGTCCATATAGACAACGTCCACAGTCTGCCTTCATTAATCATCTTTGTCACATCTTCAAAGAAACTCAATCAAGTTAGAGAGAGAGAATTTCCCACACACAAAGCCATGTTGACGAGCCCTAATCAATCCTCGTCTTTCCAGATACATGTAAATCCAGTCCCTCAGAATCCCTTCCAACAACTTACCTACCACGGACGTTAGGTTGACTGTTCTCTTGTTCCCTGGCCTTTCCTTACCACCTTTTTAAAATAATGGCACCCATCTTCCAGCATCTCACCTGTCACAAACAATGATATAAATACCTTAGGGAGGGGCACTGCCAACACCTTCCTAGCTTTCCACAAATTTCTGGAATACACCTGATCAGGTCCCAGGGATTTATCCACCTTGCTACTGTTTAAGACATCCAGTACTTCCTCCTCTGTAATATAGACACTTTTCAAATTATCACTATTTATTTCTCCAAACTCTCTAGAATAGAATAGCATAGTATTTCTCCCACCTCCTGTTGTTCCATAGATGGTCTTGTTGATCTTTAAGGGGTCCTATTCTGTGTCTGGTTATTATTTTATCCTTAAATTATTTGTAGAATCTCTTTGGATTCTCCTTAAACTATGTCCTAGAGATATTTCAAGTCCCCTTTTTGCTCTCCTGATTACCCTCGAGTATATTCCTGTAAAAATGTGATCCTGCACTCTCAATTCCGCCGCCTCTGCCATATCTGCTCCCAGGAGAAGCAATTCCACTCCAGGACATCCCAGAAAGGTTTCCTCTTTCAAGGACCGCATTTCCCTCCCACTTGATCAACAATGCACTCCAACGCATATCCTCCACTTCCTGTACCTCCAACTTCCCCCCCCCCACCCCTCCAACAACAATAAGAATATAATCCCCCACTCCTCACCTGCCACCCACTAATCTCCAGTAACCTCTGCTATGTCCGCTACCTACAGTCAGACCCCACCACCAGGGATATATCTCCCTCCCCAGCCCTTTCTATCTTCCACAGAGACCATGGGATCTTTGGTGCTGATGTGCTGCCCCACGGATACCTCAGTCACTCACCCTGCCAAATGACCGAGTGAGATTATCACTAGATGGATAATCCAGACACCCAGATAATGTTCTGGGGCCCAGGGTTTGGATCCCATCACAGCAGACAGTGGACTGTGAATTCAATAAAAATTTGGAATTAAGAATCTATTAAAGACCATGAATCCATTGTTGATTATTGCGAAAAGCAAAACTCATCAGATTCACTAATATCCTTCAGGCAAGGAATCTGCCATCCTTACCTGGTCTGGCCTACATGTGACTCCAGACCCACAGCAATGTGGTTGACTCTTTACTGCCCTTTGGGCCCAGCCAGTGACACCCTCATCCTGTGAATGAATAGCAAAGAAGGTCAAGTCTTGGAAACAACCATACTGTTCTTACGGATAAGTGATCTCTTAGTAAATTTGCTTCTCAACTCCCTGCTGACTATTGGGGAAGTGGGGGGCAGTCAACATTACCATCCCAATAAGGAGATCATCCCTTTCTTATTTCTCAGTTCCACCTGTATAACCTGCCTGGATGTACTCCCAGGAATACCCTCTTGAAGCCCAGCTGTAATGTTATCCCTAATCAAAAATACCTCTCCCCCTGCTCTGTTGCCCCCTTTCTATCTTTGCTATCGCATCTATACACTGGAACATTAAGCTGCTGGTCCTATCCATCATTACGTCATGCCTCTGTAATTGCTATAATATCCCAGTGCGATGTTCAAAACCATACCCTGAGCTCCTCTGCCCGACCTATCGGGCCTCCTCCATTGAAATAAATGCAGTGAAACTGCTCATTCTGTGCCTTGCCCTTGTCTGCCTTGACTGTTTGACGTCTGAACTGTACCAGCGTCGGACCGAGCTCTTCCCTCACTCTCTCTCTAGGTTTACCCACATTCCTTCACTGGGTTAATGCCTCCTGAATAGCACTAGCCACTGTTCCCTTCCAGTGCCAGTACAATCCATCCTTCTGATGGAGGGCAATTCTACCCCACAAGAGATTCCAATGATCCAATAATGTGAACTCTTCTATTCCTATGTCATTGATACCAATAAACAACAGCCTCTCCTCAAAATGGTTATTCTCCCCTTTAAGAATATTGTGCTCCCTCTCTGAGGCATCCTTATACAAAAATTACACATCCGAATAATAAACCTTACACTCATCAGGTCATCATAAAAGGATTACATGACACATTGAAGGTTTGGGGAGACCTTTTGAGAGAATGCGATGATTCAAAGGAGAATCTTAAAGCAGCAAATGGGATTGATCTGGAACACAATACTCACACACACAATGCGAATATCCATGTCCTGATATACTGAGTAATTCAATTAGAGTTTAGCAGAATATTTACTGAGATTACCATCTGAATGTCCACCTGTAATATCCTGTAATACAAGTTTATAAAATCTATCACTATCAGTTCAAGTTAGAAACTCACACCATCCCCTCCTCGTGGCCCAGGATTACTGTACATATTACCCTTGAGGACATCAGCAGTCAACTCAGAGGGAAATCTGTGGGTTTCTAGGAGATTCCAACTTGAGATCTCATGTGACTGAACACAGCAGTTCTTTGACACATTGGAGAAAATCATCCAAGCGTCAGGGAGATATGGGGAACAAGAATGACTTTCTTTTCTTTCATTCCGTGCTGCCGCTCTGCCTCATCAATAAGACATGGGTGTGAAAGGCTAATGCCTAACGATGGGCAAGTTGTCTCCATCCTGACCAATGGGTAGGAAGATCCTCCCAATCACTCCAAAGCGTATCCCTAAAAAGATAGCAACTCTGTCTGCTTCCCACTGCCCAGTGCTCCCAGTAAATGTTTGGAAGAATGGGAAGGGGGGATATCTCCTAGAAAAGGCATAACTGTAGAGGTCTAAGAGGGTTATGAAAATAGAGAGATGCACAGGAGAAAGAGGCAACAAATTGCCAGATGGGGTGTAACTTGGGAAAAATAGGAAATTGATCATTTTGGAGGAGATAATAAAAGAACAAAGTACTATTTAAATGGTGGAAACTGTAGAAAGCTGCACAACAAAGGGACCAGGGGTAATTGTTCAGGAAACACAGAAAGCTACCACACAGTTACAACAGGGAATCAGGAAGGGGAATCGAATGTTTTGTTTCAAAGTTTTTCAGTATTAGAGTTTGGAGTCTCTACCTGAGAGTAATGTGTGGAAGTGCTGGTGAGACCACCATATCTGCAGTAATGAGAGCAGTTTTGGTCCCTTTAGATAAGGAAATGTGTCACGTTATTGGAGGCATTTCAGGGAAGATTCAATGAGATGATCCCTGGTTTGGAGGGATTATCTTTTAAATAAAGGCTGAAAAGGTTGGGACTCTACTCACTGGATTTTGGAGAAAGAGAGGTGATCTCATTGAGACAGATGGGATTCTGAAGGGGTTTGACAGGATAAATACAGAGGGGATGTGTCTGAGGGTAAATACTGAGAGGGGAGTCTGAAACCAGATTATGAGTCACGGAATCAAGGGTTCTGTTTTGGATTCAAGTTTAAGGTGACACAGACGTGGGTAAGGGGTTTCAGTAGCAATGGAGTTGGGGTGAGCAACATTTAAGAGATTGGAGTTCCCGGTGTTGTGATTGTGTGGATGTCTGATCAGAAGGTCACCTTGAGGTCAGATATAACAGCAATATTGTGAAGAGTGTCGTTCTGCCTCAGAGAGTTCCCAGTGGGTGGGAGGGGCTCAGCAGAAAGGTAAAGGTAAGGCAATGGGTTTAACCATGACAATGTTTCATTGGAGGAAACTGCAGCTAATTCAGTAGTGGGAATGTGATAAGCAGTTTGATAATTGAGTAACAGTGGAGTAATGGAGAGGGATGATGGGGAGGGCGAGCTGGGCATCGTCCGTGTACATGTCAAACCTAACACAGTGTTTTTGGATGATATCACCTCCTGGCACAATGTACGTGAGATACAGGAGAGACCAAGGATAGATCGTTAAGGGACACCAAATGCAAGGAATTCAGAAAGGAAAAGGAGAGTGGAGATGGAGCAGGATTTTCCAACAATGGTGAGGTCAAATATTAGTTTTTCACAGAATGGGAGAGAAGGACATAACCAAAAAAAGACCAACAGACAGAACAAGGAACAATATCTATGAATTGGCAAAGGGGAGTGATGAGGCGGCAGCAGAGGAAAGAGAGTTGGAAAGGGAGTTTAGCGAGATTAGGGTAAAGGGTCAAGGTGAGCTCTGATAAGGCTTGACAAGACACTGGAGAAAGATGTAGGTTTCGGACAAAAACCAGGAACACCACGTGAGGCAGTTTGACTCAGTGGGCTAGTGGGAGGGAGAGAAGCAGCAGATCGGATTATCTCAGTCTTAGTGACAGAGAAACTCCATGTGCTCCTCACTCGTTGTTGGAGGGGAGGATGGAGGAGACAGGATGATGGGCAGTGTTTCACAAAGAAACAAAACCAGGGTTAGTGATATTTAAAATGAGTGAACAAACCTGATGTATTTAGGTTTTATCCAGAATATTAAAACAAACGACTGAAGTCCTGATTCGAATCCCATCTTGGCAGATGGTGGAATCTGAATTCAAGAAAAAAAAACAACGTATTAGGAATCTCCTGATCTCCATGAAACAATTGTCAATGGCGAAACAAATCCTGCCAACCTGACAGCAGCCCAGCCAGCTACTCACTGTACTGATCACTGCAAAGTCTCAACACAGGAATGAAACTGGATGGACCAGTTGGCAACTAACACAGCACCAGAAAATACAACCACAGAATCAGCCCTCTCGATGGTGCAACGTCCTCCTCACTAACATATGGTTTTTGGTGCCAAAATGTGCCGAGCTGTCTCACAGACTAGTCAAGGTACAGCCTGACATAGTCATACACATGGAATCATCCCTGACAAAGATAACCAGACACCACCATCACCATCCCTAGATATCGAGAGTGTGGTGCTGGAAAAGCACAACAGTCAGGCAGCATCCGAGGAGAAGGAGAATCGACGTTTCGAGCCTAAGCCCTTCATCAGCCTGACCTGTTGCGCTTTTCCAGCACCAGACTCTTGACTCTGATCTCCAGCATCTGCAGTCTTCACTTTCTCCTGAAATCTCTGGATATGTCCTGTCCCACCGGCAGGACAGACCAGGCAGAGGTGGTGGCACAGTGGTGTACAGACAGGGAGGATTTACCCTGGGACCACTCAGCATTGGCTCCGGACACCAGGAAATCTCATGGCTCCTGTTGATTACCACGTCCCGTCCTCCCTTGGCTGATGGATCACTTCTGCTTCATGTTGAACAACATTTGGAGGAAGCACTGAGGCAATAAAATGGTGTCAAACGTACTCTGGGTACAGGATTTCTATATCCACAATCGAGACTAGCTCTGCAACAGAATTACTGACTGAGCTGCAGGTCCT
The DNA here is from genome assembly GCF_047496795.1 of Chiloscyllium punctatum. Lineage (NCBI taxonomy): Eukaryota > Metazoa > Chordata > Chondrichthyes > Orectolobiformes > Hemiscylliidae > Chiloscyllium > Chiloscyllium punctatum. The sequence continues at coordinate 212,725 of NW_027309936.1, forward strand.
AAAGGATATAGCTGCTCAACTGAGTCTACAGCGGGTGGTGAGGGAACCAACAAGAGGGAAAAACAAGAGTGATCTCATTGTTATGAATTGACCAGCGGCAGATACATCTGGCCATGACAGTATCAGTAAGCGCGACCATCACACATTCCTTTTGGAGACACAAGACTTGGCTTAAAGTTGAGAAAAACCTCCATTGTGTTGAATGACACTATCACCGTTCTAAATGGGACAGACTTCGAAGAGATGGACGATCTCAAACTGGGTATCTCTGAGGCACTATTGGACATCAACAGCAGCAGAACTGTAATCTGTAATCTCATGGCTTTGTAAATCCTGCACTCACCCATCACAATGTACAGGAAAGGAGGGCATGCCATGAGCAGCACCAGGCAGACCTAAAAATGAAGTGCCAACCTGTTGAAGCTATCAAACAGGACTATCTGCACATCAAACAGCATCAGCAGCAAATGATAGAGCTAAGTGATCCTACATCCAATGGAACAGATCAGAGCTCTGCAGTTCTGCCACACCCAGTTGTGAACGGTGATGGACAATTAAACAACTCACTGGAGGAAGCATCACAGATATCCCCACCCTTACTGATGGAGGGGCCTCACACACCCATGCACCAGATAAGATGACAGCATTTGCAGCAATCTTCAGCCAGAAGTGCAAAGTGGGATGATCCATCTCAGCCTTCTCCAGTGGTTTCTAACATCACAGATGTGAATTTTCAGCCAGTTCGATTCAGTTTGAATAACATCAAGAAATGGTTAAGTAGTGCAATGGTTACGGGCCCTGCAAATATTCTGGCAATAATACTGATGGCTTGTGCTCCAGAACTTGCCACCCACCAAGTCACGTACCCCTCCAGCACTGGCACCTATCTACAATGTGGAACATTGCCCAGGGATGTTCAACACAAAAACACAGGGCAATCCAACCCAGCCAATTTCCCTCTATCAGTCCACACTCGATCAGCAGTAAAGTGATGAAAGTAGTCATCAACAGGGCAACCAAGCAGCAGCTGCTCAGCAACAGCCAGCTGAGCGACACTCATTTAGGCTCCACCAGGGCCACTCAGTTCCCGATTGTGTTACCGCCCTGATTCACAATCTGGCCACCAGCTGAATCCCAGAGGCGAGGTGAGGGTGACAGCCCAGTCCCACTCCAAGATCACTAATTCTAGCTGATTCCACCCTCATCTCAGCTCATTTACTAAAACTCTCATCCACCTTGTGTTATCTCCAGACTTCATTTTCCAAACACACTCAGGGCCAGCTTCCCACATTCAACCTCACTGTAATATCAAGAAAGTCTAAATTTCTGCTTGTTGATTTATCAAAAGGCTCCTAATTATAATCAACATACAGCCATAGAGAGGTACTGCAAGGAAACAGACCCTTCGGTCCAACCCATCCATGCCGACCAGATACCCCAACCCAATCTAGTCTCACCTGGCCAATATCCCTCAATTTAAAATTCTCACCCTTGATTTAATTCCTGGCTGTGATAATCCCTAGCTCCCTGCACCACACACACTTTGAGACCTCGACAACCTATTTTCTTCGAGACTCCCAACCATTTGTTAATTCATTACTTCACCTGTGTGGCTGTTTCTACAGTTGCTGAAGCAGCATGGTCTGAAATTTGCAGCCAAAACCTCTCAGGTCTGCTTTCCACCTTTAAGACATCCCTCAAAATCTGCTTTTTGACAGTGCTTTTGGTCACCTGACCTAATATCTCCATCTCTGGCGTAATGTCTAAAGTTCTCAATAACATTTTTGTGAAATTATAAGCATGATAATAAAAATACAAACTGTTGTTGATTTGGACATTATTTTCAAATCATCACTGTTGCTGAGTGAATAATCGATAATGCCACTTACCCAACCACATTGTAAGGAGCACCTTCACCACACAAACTGCAGCTGTACAAGAAAGTCAAACATCACCCTCTCCACAAGCAACAGGGCTTTGGCATTAATCACTGGTTTCTGTGGAAGGAGAAACACAGTTGATGTTTCAGGGAGAGCAAAATGGATTACAGGGAATGAAAATGGTGCAGAATTTGATCGTCAGAAATGGAAGGAAAATACACTTGCTTGTTGGAAAAAAGAATTCTTGACTGTCAAAAATATTCAAGAAAAAAGTAATCTGATAATAGAGCAGTACATGGTCAGGGGCTGGGCTGCAGTGAAAAACTCATTTACAAAGGGTCTATAAAAGTAATAATACAGGAGTAAACAGACCAAAAATACACCCATGGTTCGAGATTGAGGAAGCTAGATCGGACAAAGTGGTTATGATGGAGCCCAGAGGTGAATCAGAGCAGTATTGGCTGCTATGATCCCAATGACTCTGTACTAGACAAAAGGCTGCACATGCGCCTTGCTGCACCTTGCCCCCTACAAAGATGGCGGCTCCGAACGTGTCCAGTGAATCGTTGTCCCGAATAAAGATGGCGGCGCTCAATCAGACCTGCAGCCGCGCTGAGGCAACTCTCTATTTACTGCAAACACGGGACTGGGACGTTCAAATTTATGTTTTCCGTCGTGCACAATTTGTTTGTAAAACTTCTCCGCTCATAGCAACACAGTTTTTATCCCATTTCCCTGTTTATTTCTTTCCTTACCGTATCCTTTCTCTCCATAACTTCCCGAGCATTCATTACGGCGACTCTGCGCCGCGCGCAAGGGTGATCACATGGTTTAGTTTAGCTCCGCCCTTCATTCACTTTGATTGGTTGGAGGACCAACCTCCCCTAGGTCCTCCAGATCCGCCCACCGACCTTTCATTGGTCCAGTACTGACATCAATCACCCGCGGGTCATTTGTTGGCTAGAGCATGCGCAGTGCGTCCTGCTTAACTAATATGTTGGGTAATGTGATGGGAGAGTTTACTGAGGGTCAGAATTCCCTTTGTGTGAGCTCTGCAGTAGATTTCCTTTATTCATGGAGGGAATTGCCTTCCCACTCATGACTGTATAGCTGTAATTGATGAATCAATGCCATCTGAATCAGTACATAAACAACTCATTTTCACTGCTTTTCACAACATCTTCTTTCGCACATTGTATCACACTCTTCTTTGAAAACAAAAAAAACATGAAACGGAGCCTCAAGGAGCAGGCGTAGGGCATTCATTCCCTTCAGCTTGTTCCCCCATTCTATCAGATCATGGCTTGGCCAACCCAGACCTCAACACTTCTTTTATGCTTGATCCGCATAGCCCTCAACTGCTCAATATTTCAAAAGTATATCTGCCCTCTTTTAAAATAATTTGAGATAGAATCACAGATTCCCTACTATGTGGAAACAGGCCCTTCAGCCCAACAAGCCAGAACAACCCTCCAAAGAGTAACCCAACCATTCCCCTCCCACATTTAACTTTCACAAGTTTTTGGGCGAGAAAATTCTAGCCATTATCTGAGAAAAAAAATCTTTACTTTTCCTAAAATGAATGTTCCCTTATGTAATGTCCCCTGGTTTGAGACTTCACTGGTGCTAAAAGATCTAGTCAACATCTACCCTGTCAAGCTCCTCAGAATCTTGTTTCCATAAGATCACTTCTGCTTATCTATTCTTGATAGGCCAACCCTTTCGTCCTCAAAGCAGCTAAGTGAATCTTTTTTGAATGGTCTCCGATGTTAGTTTATTCTTTATTAAATATGGGAGCTAACATTGTATACAGTACTCCAAGTGAGGACTCAGCAACAGCCAGTGTGGTTAACCAATCCTCAGTCCATACTAATACATTACGCTGATACCATGAGCTCCTAAATTGTGCAATTAACTTTTATGTAGCACCTTATCATTTACATTTTTAAAATCCAAATACAGAGCATCATTGGATTGCCCTTTATCAGTCCTGCTTGTTCTCTCCTCAATGAACTGTCATAAATTTGTCAAATATAGTTTCTCTTTCACAAAACCCAGTCTACCATGTTTAATGATAAGCTTTTCTAAATATCCTGCAATTTCTTTCTTTAATATTTGACTCTGCAGATTATTTCAGTAAATGTGCTAAGTACGATTCCCCTCTCTTAAATCCATGCAGACTCTGTCCAATCCTGTCTCTGTTCAGTAAGAAATTTGACTGTTCTCCAATATAGTTAGTAAATGTATCTGTATTTATTTTTAAAAACTGATTACTTACAAATGCTGGACCCATGCAATATCAATGAATTAGTGACTCTGAATTGGGGTTATAATTTTTTTTGTTAGTTCCTTTTCATACTGTGTTATGCAGACAGCACCAAGTGATCACTCTTAATTGTGAGGAACTTTGAAAATAATATATTTTAAAAATGACATCCCAAAATGCTGCCTCATTAGTGTGCAAGGAGGATTTGCATTCAATAGTTTGCAGATGAAATTGAACAGATTTTTGCTGCATTTTGGCCAGACTGCAGGTTACACCAAAGTGGCAACTCTGTTGTCAAATTCTTACTTGACACTGCCCGAGGCGATACTGATGGGACTTCACTTTGCCATTCTTGTTCACCAGCTTTATTTCCAGGTTTAATCGTGTAATCATTCTAGAGCTTGTAATTTTAGACAACTTCTCTTTTAGGAACATATGTAAGTATCATACTGAAATGTTGCACTGAATGGTACCAAATCTGAAATTAGTCTCTAATCTGACCCTTCTACAAATGTATTGGCATAAGTCTATGCCAGTTATTTTTCTGAAGCCTATGATTCCTGATGAAGGGCTTATGACCGAAACATCAACTCTCCTGCTTCTCGGATGCTGCCTGACTTGCTGTGCTTTTCCAGCATGACACTTTCCGACTCTAATGTCCAGCTTCTTTGGTCATCACTTTCTCCTTTGATCAACAAAAATTATTCTTGGTTTAATCTTCTCAAAAGTGCAATAGGAACCAATTCATGAAATTCAGATATCGCACATTTACCTTAACTATGTGAAGTCTAAATTATTCTAGTAATTGAAACCGTGCTGACAAACTTGTGCAGTATCAGTGCCTCACCTTTACAGTGTTCCCAGATATCACGCAGCTGCAGTATTTTGTTTTGCACTCAGCTATATGATGTTCTCACTTGTTTCTTTGTGAAAGATTACAAAATTAACTTGGATGAATGAACTTATGATTTCTTTAACCAATGTTGGGAGAAAAAAATGTCAGTATTTCAAGTGCTGATAAAGTAAAATAAACTGATAATCAGTAGAAAGGGTTTAAGATGGATATGGAACAAATGCTGACAAATGGGACTAGATTAATTTTGGATATCTGGTCAGCATGGTCAAGTTGGACTGAAGGGTCAGATTTTGTGTTGTACAACTGCGACTTCATTCTCACAATTATTCAAGAAGTTAAATACTTCGAGGAGGAAAAGGAGAATTTATGCAGAGAATGCACTTGAAATGATGATTGAGGTATATCAAACTCACATTGTTTCATGACCTTTTCCTCTGGGTTCTTCAATGAACAAACTTGTTTTGTTATCTGAATAAATATGTATCATGTGATTTGTTCGCACAAAATATTTCATTAGGATCTGGTGAACTATTAAGAAGTGTTCACGTTTAAAATTTAGGTAGCGTGATTGTTAAGCAAGAAAAGGTTGGCGTTTTACTCCCACTGAATCATTGCTCTATAAAAGGTAACAAGCTTTTTATCTGTTCTGGGCACTGAATATATGGAAGTCAATTCTGAAGGAAAAAATCCTCGTCGGTAATGTTCCCACATATGTGGAGTAATTGCTTCTGGTCAGTCTTCAGGTTATAGAGGCTCGGAAAGAAATGAGTTGGCCAAAGTTAGCAACATCATTTGGATGGACTATGCTCATTGGGGAAACTTGCAGGATCTGTAGAAGGAACACGTGTTTCAGAGTGTATGCAATAAACCTGAACATTGTTATTTTTTTCACAGAGTTTGTGACCCGACTGGAGCAGCAATGAAGCTCGTATTGTTTTTTAAATTTCCGAGCTTGCCAAATTATTGTTGGTAAATGCAGGTGACTTTATCAAAGCACATTTCACACTCCCCAGCCAGGAATTTGGTCCCAATTCTGTCAGTCCATCCATTCCTATGGATAACAGGTATTTTAAATGTGAGCACTCCATTTAACTATTTGAATTGAATACTTCAGTGGTTACATCCTCTTGGATTCTTAATTTCAAATTACTCAATGTGATTTTTTGTCCCCCCTGAATTTGCCAAGCACTGGGCAGTTCTGGAATATTGTAAAACATTTACAATAGATGCATTTACACTATTGAAGGCAACCTGGCAGATTTGAATACCATTCAGGTAGTCAACAACAATACATAAGTAACTTTATGAATTGCTTACTGTACACCAACAACACAAGCCAAGTATTAGTGGGACCACAGATTGTCTCCCAAGGATTCCCAAATCTAAACAGTGCATTCCAGATATGCTCACTAACACCATCTGGGAGCAGTCTCCCAAAGTGCTCCCAGAACTTAGAAAGCACATACACTACCCTCCAAAGATAAATCTGCTGTCACAGGCTTCACTCTTATTGAATACAATGGCATTCATTATCCAGTTCTTTAACGTGACAAATGAGCTTACAAACAATTTATAAAATACTTTAAATCCTGAAGAAATGTGATGTCAGCCCTTTGTAGAAGTGAATGGAAAGTGTGATGTTTGCTTGAACGTTGGCTCTATGTATCAGACTGATCTGAACCTTTAACAAGATGTGGGATGTTTCCCACACACTTTGTTTAAAAAAGGAAAGATTATGCTCTGAGATTTAAATGTTCGATTAGGTTTAATAAAAACCCTTCCAAAAATTGAGTTTGACTTCAGCTCCTTTAAAGAGACATGCTCTTGGCCTTCAATTTTGTGACATGTGATCATTCTTTGGTACAGGTGGCTGTGTGTAACACTGCAGGATGTTGTGCTGAAGTGCCTCATTGGGTGGAGGAGCTTTATTACTGGTGTAACTTGGCTAATTTTGAGATGGAATATTATTGTGAGTTAAATCTTGTTTTTAAACCGAGACGTGCTTGTGTAACTCAAGTGTAGAAACTATGCTCATGTTTGCAATGAACCTTTCACTTTTGGAGATTAGTATTTTTCCAATCTGTTTTGTAAATAAAGTTCACTATAGAAAGCACAGTGCTGGAGAACATCAGGTCCAGCAGCATCTCTGAGGGGAATAAAACAGTGTAAGCTCCAAGTCTCATGACCTTTTGTCCGTTCAGATGAAGAGTCAGTGAACTTCAAATGTAACATTTTTTTCACTTCACAGATACCCTCAGAACTGCTGAGTTTCTCCAGCACTTTGTTTCTGTGGTTGAGATCTCCAGCACGTACAGTTTATTTTTTTGTTATAGATCCTGTGATTTGACTTGGGGAGCGAGGGGCTGCAACTGTGACCAACGAGGATAAAACTCCCGAACCACGGAAAACAAACTGGTTTTTTTATACTTTGCAAAACACGACTGTAAATAAGAAATGCAACTTTACTAAGTGTAAGAAGGCATACCACCTGCCTTGTCTCAAACTTGCTACTCATCTTTGAGGACTAACCTGTCAGAATTGTGTTTGCTCCCTTCCTTTGAGATCACAGTCCACAAATGTCCCAGTTCCAATTCCTGGGCCGGGCCCGGTTACCACATTGCAGTGGGTTGGGGAGCTTTGTGTCAGCCTGAAGTTTTTGTTAAGAGCAACATTGCAGGTTGAAGTTGACGGTTTTGCCTAATATTCTGTAATCAAACTTGGAGGAAATCCTTCCGAATGTATTGATTAACTGGGCTGAGCTTGTTTACATGCAGCCCTGTTAGTAGTGCTGTAATATTCTCAATTAATAATCACACAACACCAGGTTATAGTCCATCAGGTTTATTTGGAAGCACACTAGCTTTCAGAGCACCGCTCCTTCATCAGGTGATTGTGGAGGGCACAATTCTAAGGCACGGAATTTGTAGCAAACATTTACAGTGTGATGTAACTGAAATTATCCATTGAAAAATACCTTGATTGTCTGTTCAGTCTTTCATTTGTTCGAATACCATGATAGTTTCACTTCTTTCATGTGTAAATTACAAATCCTTTTTTTTTTAAAGTTGCATTCTTGACAGTGGCCCACCAAATCACTCATTGTATTAGTCACTGCACAGACTCAACAAAGAAATGAAACTGGATGGACCACATTGTATTTTCTCGTGCACTGGAAAATACAACCACACAATCAGCCCTCTTGACCCTGCAACTTCTGTCTCACTGTGGTCCAACAGCAGCAGCAGAACTGTACTCCAGCCCAATCTGAAATCTCATGGCCTGGTATATCCCCCACTCAACCATTAACATCAAGTCAGGGGAATCAACCCTGGTTCAATGGAGAGTTCCGCAGGGCATGCCAGGAGCAATACCAGGCATACCTAAAAATGTGGTGCCAACCTGGTGAAGCTACAGTGCAAGCAACACCAAATAGAACTATGTGATCAAACAACCAATGGATCAGATCTGAGTTCTGCCACACCTAGTCAGGAATGGTGATGGACAATTAAACAACTCACTGCAGGAAGCATCACAATATCCCTACCCTTACTAATGGAGGAGCCTCACACATTCATGCAACAGATAAGACAACAGCATTTGCAGCAATCTTCAGCCAGCAGTGCCAAGTGGATGAGCCTTCTCTATTGGTCCCTGACTTCACAGATGTGAATTGAATTGGTTGAAAACTCATTTCAAATCAGATCAAGAAATTGACAAGTAGTGTAAAGGCTATGGGCCCTGCCGCATTGTGGCAATAATACTGATGGCTGTGCTCCAGAACTTGCTGTAAATGTGTAGCTGGAAAAGCACAGCAGGTCAGGCAGTATCCAAGGAGGAGGAGAATCGATGTTTTGGGCATGAGCCCTTCTTCAGGAATGAGTTCCTGAATGCTGCCTGACCTGCTGCTCTTTTCCAGCAACACATTTTCAGCTCTGATCTCCAGCACCTGCAGTCCTCACTTTCTCCTCCAGAACTTGCTGCCCACCAAGACAAGTTGTGCTCCAGCACTGGCATCTGGGAAACATTTCCAAATGTCAGTAGTGTTGTTCAACACAAAAACGCAGGACACATTCAACCCAGCCAATTTCCCTCCATCAGTCCACACTCCCTCAGCAGTGAAGTGTTGGAAGTTGTCATCGATAGTGCTGTCAAGCACATGCTCACAATAACCTGCTCAGTGACACCCAGTTTGGGTTCTGCCAGGGCCAATCAGCTTCTGAGCTTGTAACAGACTTGATTCACAAACTGACAAACAGCTGAATACCACAGCTGAGGGCAACAGCACAGTCCCACTCCAAGACCACTATTTCGACTTCATTGATATCACCTGACCTCACCACAGTCTCAGCTCATTTACTGAAACTCTCTTTCATTATCTAAACCCACTCCTGACCAGCATCCCACAATCACCCTCCCTATAATCTTCAGAATATTGAGAACTCTACCGCCCAAGTATTCACTTGTACTTGCTGATCCATCAAAATGCTCCCATTTATAAGCAACAGCAATTTACTTTCACACCCTTGACTTAATTCCTGGCTGTAATCATTCCTATCTTCCTGCACCACACACCCTTTCACATCTCAACAACTCATTTTAGTTCAGACTCTCAATGATGTGTTTATTTTTGGGTTCAGCTGTGTGACTGTTTCTATAGATTCCAAGGCAAAATGGTCTGGAATTCCTACCATCTAAGATCTGCTTTCTTCCTTGAAGTCATTCCTGAAAAATTGCTTATTTGGTAATGGTTTTGGTCACCGGATATAATATTCTCCATCTGTGGTCTTATGTCAAAAGTTCTCAATATTTTTGTGAAATTAAAAATGTGTTGATTTGTACAGATATCTTCTACTCTTCACTATCTCTGAGTGAATAATCTGTAATATCTCCTACCCAACCACGTCGTGGGAGCACCTTCACCATACAAACTGCAGCAGTACAAATAAGTCAAACATCACCTTCTCAACAGGCAAGAGAGCTTTGGCCTTGATCACTGGTATCTGTGGAAGGAGAAATACACATGATGTTTCAGGGAGTGCAATATGAATTATAGGGAATGAAAATGATGCAGAATTTGACTGTCAGAAATGGAAGGAAAATCCACTCACTTATTGGAAAAAAAGAATTCTTGACTGTCAAAGATATTGTGGAAAAAATAACCTGATAATGGGGCATATGGTCAGGAGCCGGGCAGCAGTGGACAATTCATTTACAAAGAGGTCTGTGAACGTAATAGTAAAATACTACACAGAACAAAAATACACACGAGAGACTAAGGAAGCTAACAAACAAGTGGACATCAAAGAGCCCAGAGATGAATCAGAGCAATGTTCACTTTTATGATCCCACAGTCAGAGATGTCTAGCACAGAAACAGACTCTTCAGTCCAACCCATCTGTGCCAACCAAGTATTCTAACCTAACGTATTCGCATTTGCCAGCACTTGGCCAACATCCCTCTGAACACTTCCTATTCAAATGCCTTTGAAATGTTACAATTTTAGTTGCCCTTTAGGCTCCTTTTAAATTCCCCCCCACCCCCCACCCTAAACCTCTATCCTCTAGTTCTATGCTCCACCAACCCTTGTCTAGTTACGGTATCCCTGTCCCTCACGATTTTTGTAAGCTTCTAAAACATCACACCTCAGCCTATAACACTGCAGCGAAAATGGCCCCAGCCTATCATGCCTCTCCCTGCAACTCAAATCCTCCAACGCTGGCAACATCCTTGAAAATCAATTCTCAAACCTTTCAAGTTTCAGTGCCTCCTTCTGAAAGGAGGGAGACCAAAACCGCACACAATATTCCAAAAGTGACCGAACCAATGTCCTGTCCAGCTCCTTTACTCAATGCTCTGACCAATAATGGGAAGCATACGAAATGCCTTTTTCGCTATCCTATCGACCTGCGACGCTACTTTCAAGGAACTATGAACCTGCATTCCAAGGTCTCTTTGTTCAGCAAGACTCTCCATGACCTTACAATTCAATGTGTGAGTCCTGCTCTGATTTGCTTTTCTAAAATGCAGCACCTCACATTTATCTAAATTAAACCCTATCTGGCACTCCTAGCCCATTGTTCCATCCGATCAATATTCCATTGTACTCTGAAATACCCGTTATCACTGTCCACAATACCTCCAATTTTGGTGTCACCTGCAAACTTACTAACTATACCGCCTCTGTTCACATCCAAATCATTTAAACGAATGACAAAACAAATCCAGAAAAAGATCCATTTCTCTGGGTGTGAATATGCTCTGTGTAAATCCTTTCCTTTGTCTCTCTACCAGAGAAGGCTGCACATGCCTCCCACTGAACTTTGCCCCCTACAAAGTTGGCGGCTGCACAAGTCCAGTTAATCGTTGCCCCGAATAAAGATGGTGGCGCTTACTCGAGTCAATCGCGAGATGAGGCATTGTCCCGTTTACTGCAAAAACGGGACTAAGTTTCAAATTTGTATTTTCCGATGTGCACCAAATGTCTGTGAACCCTCTCAACCCATACCAACACCATTTCCCTCCCGCTTGCTGCTGTTTATTTCTATCTTTACCAACGGCTCTCCGTCCACACATCCCGAACCGATTGCGAGGATGATCACGTGGTATAGTCTACTCCCGCCCCTCATTCATCCTGATTGATCGGAGGACCAACTGCCCCGCCAGGTCCTCCAGCGCTGTCTCTGCCTTTCCATTGGTCCGCCTCTGACATCAATCACCCGCGGCCCATTGTTGGCTGGAGCATACGGATTGCGTCGTGGCTTTTGTTGCTGGTCATGAGTTACAAGAGTTAAAAATGACACAACAGCATCTCAAAACCACCTGATGAAGAAGCTTCCAAATAATCCTGTTGACCAATAATCTGGTGTTCTGTGAATTTTACTTTTGTCCATCCCAATCCAACACCAACACCTCCAAGTCACGAATGAGGGAGGGATGTATAACAGAAGAACTAGGAACAGGAGAAGGCCATCCTGCCCTTCGAGCCTGCTCTGCCATTCAATAAGATCATGGCTGATCATTTCGTGGACACTGAACCATTTACCCATGTTCTCACCGTGTCCATTAATTAATTACGTTTTTAAAAATCTAACCTAGCTTTAAAAACATTTACTGAACTAGCATCAACTACTTCCCTGGGCAATGAATTCCATCGAGGTCAAGAAGTTCCTGCTCAATTCAGTCTTAAATTTGCTGCCTCTAATCTTGCGATGATGCTCTCTTGTCCTTGCTTCACCTGCCAGTGGAAACATCTCTCTATTTCTATTTTATCCATTCCATTCATTATTTTATATCTTTCCATTCTTCTGAATTCCAATGAATATAATCCCAATCTACTCAGTCTCTCTTAAGCCAAACCCCTCAACTCTGGGATCAACCTAATTAACCTCCTCTGCACCCTCTCTCGTGCCAGTACATCCTTTCTCAAGTAAGACGACAAAAACTACATGCAGTACTCCAGGGGTGGTCTCACCAGCACTCAAATACAGCTGGAACATAACCTCTGCCTTTAAACACATTCCTTTCAGCAACGAAGGACAAAATTCCATTTGCTTTCTGAACTGATTGTTGTACCTGGTGACCAACCTTCATGCAGAAGGATGCTCAGGTCACTCTGCGGAGCAAATGATGCAAATTTTTAACATTCAAGTGATTTTATTTTTAAATGTTACTATAACCAAAGAGTATAAACTTTATACTTACAAACATTCTATTTAATTTGACAGACCATTACCCACTCACTCAAATGTATCTTTGTTGCTCTGCAAAGTTTCACAGTCCTCCGCTCACTTTGTCCTGCTAATCATCTTGGTGTCACATGCAAACTTTGACACCCTACATGTAGTTCCAACTCCAAATCATCTGTATCAGTTGTAAATAATTGCAGTCCCAACACTGATCCCTGAGGCACACGACTTGTCAATGATTGTCAGCAAGAATAATACTCATTTGTCCCCAACAGTTTGCTTCCTATTAGTTTACCAATCTTCTATCCATGCTAATACTCTACCGCTAACGCCATGCACCCTTATATTGTGCAACAGCCTCTTGCACAGCACCTTGTTGATGGTCTTTTGGAAATCCAGGTACACCACATCCACTGGGTCGCCATTGTCCACCTTGTTTGAAATGTCTTCATAGAATTCCAAAAGATTGGTCAAGCATGACCTGCCCTTCATGAACCCATACTGCATCTGTACAATGGGACAATTTCTATCGAGATTCCCTGTTATTTCTTCCTTGATAATAGACCCAAACATCTTTCCCACTACAGAGAATAAACTAACTGGTATATAATTCCCCACTTTTTGTCCACCTTCTTTTAAAAACAGTGGTGTCACTTTTGCTGTTTTCCAATATGCTGGGACTGCCACAGAGTCCAGTGAATTTTAGAAAATTACTGCCAGTGCATTTGCTGTTTTTCCTGGCATCTCTTTTAGTACCCTGGGAGGAATTCCATCAGGGTCAGAAGACTTTTCTATGGTTAGCTCAATTACCTCCAAACAGTCTAAAACTAGCTGTTCCGTAATAATGATAGTTTCCAAATCCTCACCTACCTTTGTCTCTTTGCTAGTTACTGGAAAGATATTAGTATCCTCCACTGTGATATCCCATAACTAAATGCTTCTTCTCATTTTCCAAAGGACCAACATTTACTTTAGCCATTCTTTTCTCATTATATATATTTATATACACTTTTGCTCTCTGTCTTTATAGTCTGTGTTAGTTTATTTTTCTCATGTTCTATATTACTTTTCTTTATAGCTCTTTTGTGGCTTTCAGTTGACCTTTAACATTTTCCCAGTTCTAGTTTCACGCTGTTTTTGGCCACTTTGTACACCTTCTCTTTCAATTTGATTTTCCAGAATAGCAACCCGATTCTCCAAGCATTTCACATACTCTTTCTTCTTGCGACGGCACTCTCGAGCCGCTTCCCTGTTTTTCATGAGGCAGATTTCACATTTCTGAGTGGTTTCTTCAGCATTCTGGGACTGGCTTTGCAGGACTGGTGAAGATGCCATAACCATTCCCTGGCCAGCAGTGGAGTTAGGAGTTGTACGGATCTTATAGGTTTGGACATCTTCAGCAGCACCTCGTACAAGCACTTGGCTGCCTGGCACAGAAGGGCTTATGCCCAAAACGTTGATTCTCCTGTTCCTTGGATGCTGCCTGATTCCTGAAGAAGGGCTTATGCCCGAAACGTCGATTCTCCTGTTCCTTGGATGCTACCTGACCTGCTGCGCTTTTCCAGCAACACATTTTCAACAAAGATTTGCTGTCCATCGGGGCTCTTTGCATACTGTACAATGGCTGCTCCAACCTTGGCTGTAGCTGCGTTGGTCATTGTTAGTGTCTGGAGTCCTTGCACTCCATCTGAACCATTGCTGGCCAGCTGAATTGCTCCCCCGCTGTGTGATAGCAATGAATTGTCTGCTGATAGTCTGATAGATGGGTGTCTGCATCGTCATTGTAGTAACAGTTGAGACAGACTCTTCTTCTGATTTTTCCTCATCAATTTCTTGGCACACCAGGGGATCAGAAGAAAGTTCATTCAGGATTTTCCTGAATGAAGGCTGTCTCAATAGAATTTCTCTACGTTTCTGAGAGTCAGTCATGCTATCCACATGATAGCATATCCATCCTTGGAGTCCTCACATTCAGATATAGTAGAGATCTGAACAGTCTGAACTGGAGGGGACTGTATGACTGAAGACTGAGCTGCTTGGATAACTCCTTGCACTTGAACAGTCTGCCCATTCGGCAAATGCACTGAAGTTACTGCTAGACTTGTCGTTGATTGGATCCCAGGCATGGTTACCTGCGTGGTCATGTTATATATTAATTATCCAGATGAAGGGACTGGGGGCATTCTAGCAAAGTTTGCCAATGATACGAAGTTAGGTGGACAGGCAGGTAGTACTGAGGAAGTGGAGAGGCTGCAGAATGATCTAGACAGTTTGGGAGAGTGGTCCAGGAAATGGTTGATGAAATTCAACGTGAACAAATGCGAGGTCTTGCACGTTGGAAAAAAGAATACAAGCATGGACTACCTTGTAAACGGTGAGAAAATTCATAAAGCCAAAGTACAAAGGGATCTGGGAGTGCTAGTCGAGGATTCTCTAAAGGTAAACATGCAGGTTGAGTCCATGATTAAGAAAGCGAATGCAATGTTGTCATTTATCTCAAGAGGGTTGGAATATAAAAGCAGCGTTATGCTACTGAGACTTTATAAAGCTCTGGTTAGGCCTCATTTGGCGTACTGTGTCCAGTTTTGGTCCCTATACCTCAGGAAGGACATACTGGCACTGGAGCGTGTCCAGCGGAGATTCACACGGATGATCACTGGAATGACAGGTCTAGCATATGAGGAACGGCTGAGGATCCTGGGATTGTATTCATTGGAGTTTAGAAGGTTAAGGGGAGATCTAATAGAAACTTACAAGATAATACATGTTTTGGAAGGGGTGGATGCTAGGAAATTGTTTCCGTTAGGTGAGGAGATTAGGACCGGTGGGCACAGCCTTAGAATTAGAGGGGGTAAATTCAGAACAGTAATGCGGAGACATTTCTTCAGCCAGAGAGTTGTGGGCCTGTGGAATTCATTGCCACGGAGTGCAGTGGAGGCTGGGACACTAAATGTCTTCAAGGCAGAGATTGATATATTCTTGATGTCACAAGGAATTAAGGGCTACAGGGAGAATGCGGGTGAGTGGAGTTGAAATGCCCATCAGCCATGATTAAATGGCGGAGTGGACTCGCTGGGCCAAATGGCCTTACTTCCACTCCTATGTCTTATGTTCTTAGGGTCTAATTTGATCACTTTCCTTCGATACCCATTGCCGAGTATACCTTTTCATACAGTCCTTCCTTTTCACTGGAATACATCTTTGCTGAGCACTTTGTAAAATGTCTTTGAAAATCTTCCACTGCTCATCAACTTCCCACCATAAAATTTTTGTTTACAGTCTACTTTATCCAGATTCTCTCTCATTCTATTGTAGTTCCCAGTGTTCAAGCACAGGACCCAGTTAATAGATTTTATCTTCACACTCTCCATATGTATTCTAATTCAACCATACAGTGATCGCTTCTTCCCAGGGGATCGCTAACTCTGAAGTCATTAATTATTCCTGCCTCATTGCACAGGGCCAGATCTTGGATAGCTTGCTCCCTTGTCAGTTCCATTTCATACTGTTCAAGAAAACTATCATGAATACACTTAGTGAACTCCTCAAGGCTACCTTGACTGAGCTGGTTTGACCAATCTACATGTAGATTAAAACCATCGACGATAATAGCTGTACCATTTGTACAGGCATTAGTTATTTATTTGTTTGTTTATTGCCCATGCCAATGTGATGTAATTATTTGGTGGCCTATACATTGCACCTATCAGTGACTTTCTTGTTAGAATTTTGACTGCATCATTCCTGTTTCTCCTAATGTATGGCAATACCAACAACAACTTGCATTGTATGGAACTTTCACAATGGCAAATCTCCTAAGGTGCTTCATGGATGATCAAAACATTGATTAAAGAGAATGATTTTAAAATACATCTTAAAAGGAAGATAGAGAAGGTTAGGGAGGCTATTCCACAGACTTCTGCCCTTGACAGCTCCAGCTGTGGAATGATACAGGTGGGGTGGGTTGGAAAGGGAACGTGCAAAGGGGAAATGGAAAAGTGCAAGCAGTGCATAAAGTCTTAAGGATAGAGGAGGTTCCAGACCGAGTCTGTCATGGAGTTTGAAGCACTGCAACAGGTTCATGCATGTCACGACTATAGTGCTAAAAGAGATTTCTGCTGTCCGAAACAGCGTGACGGATCTTGTATTGTGGACTTATGAAATGACAGTGATCTCTACCAAACATGTACGAGGTAGAGTCAGGGCAATAATGAGATGCTGCAGCAGGAGGGGAACAGGTAACTCCATACAAAACCCTACTCTTTCTCACCCATTTTCAACTCCAAAACCGAGTGAGTTCTAGAAAAGCACCTTTATATCCCACCACAACACTTTACCCCACAATCGTGGTATATGTGCACAAGGAGGAGTAGAACAGACTGTACTGGGACCGTGAAACACTTGGTAAAGACTAAAATCATCTGACTATTGAGAGCACCACCACATTGTATGGGTTTTCTATTGTTTTTACTCGGTTCCTGACTTCCCTTATTTTCCCTCATGAACCTGTTCAAAGTTGTTTTTACACACACCTGCAGTACCTGTGAATTGAACGCCGGTCTCTCGGTCCAAGATTCGGGATATTTTCCCTGCATCACAAGGCATCGACTCCAACTTCCCTTGTCCGTTAATGTTTCTGTTGCTTAACTGCTGAGTCGCACCTGAATCACCTCTGCCTTTGGAAGGAAGGGGCGGAACTGGAGGACCGAGCAGCGGCCGGTCCTCCAACCAGAGTGAGTGAGGAGAGGGGCCAATGCATTCTGTGGAGTGAACGCTTCAGGATTGGTCAGAAAGCAAACTGCTTTGCAGGATTGATCATTGCCACGGCATGGCGGAGCATTAAACACCTCTCATAAACCAATGTGAGATTTTAAAGAAATAGTTCAGATGTAAATCTGACAATGAACATATTTCCAATCGATTTACACAACTTGAGTAACAAACTTATTTTCAAACTCCCAGAACGATTGGTAATTTACATACCTGGCTGGTATGGTTAAGTTGGACCGAACAATCTATTTACATATTAACCATCTCAATGACTGTAACTCGACAGAGCAATTGTTAATGTCGGATATTTCCCCCGTGATTCTGTGCAGATATGAATATTCTCTATGAACTCACTGACAACCTCCGACGCACGCGCAGTTTGGTTTCTATGAAGAGCATGCGCAGTGTCACATTAACCAGGACACGGCGAGTCATGGAACAGCTTTCTCCCGGTGCGGCTACGATCGGCTTCAGAGAGCGGCGTGTGGGAGACTTGCTGGGAGAAAGGAGCGGAGAGAATTCACAAGACGCGGATATAGGTGAAAAAAATCCGAAAAAGACCCTCCAGACCCGGATAAGGAGATGATGGTCCCTGTCGGGAAAGCGGCCCAGGGTCACGGCCGCCATTTATTTGAGGGAAGAGGGAGCGCGGGCTTCAGAGCCGCCATCTTGAGAAGGTCAATGAGCAGGAGGGCGGGGCTATCGGGGTCGAGGACAATCGGAGGATAGACCCACCTGAGATCACTTCACTAAAGACATGAATGCACACGGTGGATTTTTCTTAACATCAGCAATTGTTTAATACTCACAGGTTTTTAATTACATCTTTTTGAAGCATTTAATTCTCATTTTCTCATTTGCAATGGCGGGATTTGTACCTGTGTCCAGTGAACATTTGCTGAGTTTCTGGATAAATTGTCTCACTTAATGCCACTAGGCCATCACTTCGCCTGCTCACAGGTTGCCCATCCCAGTGCAACATGAATCAAAACCCTTTCTTCCTGCACAATTGTTTGATCTTGCACTCTGGTGATATCACTTAGTATCTCTCCATGTGGTATCCCACACTGTGTGGGTCTAATTGCTGCCTCTGTCAATGTGCCTCGCTCTTGCAGCTACTCCAGATCCTGAGCAAACAGACTTCTCCACTCCAGATCGACGATGGAGACTGGGATGTTCCAGATTTCTGTGGGACTCAGTGCCATTTGACATGTGTAGCCCTCACTGCATCAGTCTAATTTCCCATTCTGCTTATCTGTCTGTAGGTACTCAGGAAGTTCCTGACCTAATAGACTTACCAGCTGCTGGGTGTCTCATCCATCTCTCATTGAAGATGGTTTGTCAGCCAGAGAGACACAGGGCAGGGAGATCTGGAGCCTTCAGTAAATCCTGCAGTGAGGTAAGATCACACTCAGTGCACAGAACAGAGAGCAATGAGAGGGCTCCAAACATCAGCTAACAGGACATGACATAGCTATAGTGCTGGAGGGGGAGCACAGTACAGACACACCCCAGGTTCAGTCACCGCCTTTACTGCAAGTTTTCTTGTACTAAGACAACATCGGGAGTGTCACAGTTATCAATCCAAGCCTGTACTGTCTTAGTGAGCATCAGTACAAAAGAGGGGAAAGCAGGCCTTCCACGAGAGGGTGGGAATGCTGTCTGGGAATGTTCCATTCTGTGTTCCCTCTCCCACACTGTATCTATGGCTTGTCTTGTGGATCAGTGTCTTCAATCATTCTAATGCCAAAAACATTTCCTATCTCTGTACTTTCCTCCCCTCTCACCAATCACTTCACACATTTGAAACCTGCTCCAGTCCAGACGACCATCCATATCTCTCTAACTTACTTCAGTCTTACAACATGCCTTGTCACGATAGTCCACTCCCCCAATAACCCAAGACTTAGGGTCTGTTTCTGTGCTGCATGACTCTCTGGCTGAAGTCATCAATGCTGACCAGGTTTCCAGAACTGAATGAGTTGCATTTCCCTGCGTTTGGCCCATGGCCCTTCAAACCTTCTCCCCTCCATGTTCCTGCCCAAATGTCTTTTCCATGTTGTAATTGTTCTTGTTTCTCCCATGCGCCACTGGCAGTCCATTCCGTGTATGAACCGTCCTTTGTGGAAAATGTTGCCCCTCAGCTCCCTAAGTAAATCTTTGCTCTCAGTCACTCCTCAGGCCTTACCCATTCTGCTGTGGGACACAACCCCTCCCCAACATAGACTCCCCTCGGACATTACCCACCCTGCTGTGGGACACAACCCCTCCTCAGTACAGATTCCCCTCGAGCCTTACCCATCCTGCTGTGGGTCCGAACCCCTCCCCGGTCCAGACTCCCCTCGGGCCTTGCCCATTCTGTTGTGGGACACATCCCCTCTGAGGTACAGACTCCTCTCGGGCCTTAACCGTCTGGCTGGGGGATACAACCCCTCCCCGGTACAGTCTACCCTTGAGCCTTACCTGTCCTGCTTTGGGTCGCATACCCTCCCTGGTACAGAGTACCCTTGGGCCTCACCCTTCCTGCTGTGAGGCACAACCTCTCCCTGGTACAGACTCTTGACTGGCCTTAACCATCCTGCTGTGGGGTACAACCCCTCCCTGGTGCAATCTGCCCTCGGGCCTTACCCATCCTGCATGGGATACAACCCCTCCACGGTACAACTCACCTCAGACCTTACCAATCCTGCTGTGGGACACAGACCCCTTACCCATCCTGCTGAGGGACACAACCACATGTGTACAGAGTCCCCTTGGGCCTTACCCATCCTGCTGTGGGACACAATCCCTCCCCGGTACAGACTCCCCTCGGGCCTGACCCATCCTGCTATGGGACACAACCCCTCCCCGGTACAGACTCCCCTCGGGCCTTAACCATCCTGCCATGGGACACATCCCCTCCCCAGTACAGACTCCCCTCAGGCCTTAACCATCCTGCCATGGGACACAACCCCTCCCCAGTACAGACCCCCCTTGGGTCTTACCCATCCTGCTGCGGGACACAGCCACTCCTCGGTACAGACTCCCCTCAAGCCTTACCCATCCTGCTGTGAGACACAACCCCTCTACGGGTTGGACTCCCCTCAGGTCTTACCCATTCTGCTGTGGGACACAACCCCTCCCTGGTGCAATCTCCCCTGGGGCCTTACCTATCCTGCTGTGGGACACAACCAGTCCCCAGTACAGACTCCCCTCGGACCTTACCAATCCTGCTGTGGGGGACACGCTCCCCTGTACAGATTCCCGTCTGGCCTCACCCACCCTAACGTGGGACACAATGCCTCCCCGGCACAGATTTCCCTCGGACATTACCCATCCCGGGTTGTGACTTGTCCAAGGCCTTGCCCATCCTGCTGTGGGACATGACCATTTCCCGGTACAGAGTCCCCTCGGGCCTTACCTATCCTGCTGTGGGACACAACCCCTGTCCGGTACAGAGACCCCTCGGGCCTTACCCATCCTGCTGTGGGACACAACCCCTCCCCGGTACAGAGTACCCTTGGGCCTTACCCATCCTGCTGAGGGACACAACCCCTGTCCGGTACAGAGTCCCCTCGGGCCTTGCCCATCCTGCTGTGGGACACAACCCCTGTCCGGTACAGAGACCCCTCGGGCCTTACCCATCCTGCTGTGGGACACAACCCCTCCCCGGTACAGAGTCCCCTTGGGCCTTACCCATCCTGCTGTGGGACACAACCCCTGTCCGGTACAGAGTCCCCTCGTGCCTTACCCATCCTGCTGTGGGACACAACCCCTGTCCGGTACAGAGTCCCCTCGGGCCTTACCCATCCTGCTGTGGGACAGGTTGACAATTTTATTGAATAGAATCCCTTCCCTTGGTCCAGCAAGTCCACACCAACCCACGATACATACCCTGCTCAAAATAGCTTCAAAGTACATAGAAAAAGTGATCACTGAATTGGTTAAAATCTCCGCAGTTACATTGGGCAGTTTAAAAGTCTCGCTGTATCGGTGATATGTTCCTTTTCTTCAAACAGGTAACATTTTTATTAAAGCAGCAGATGTTCATTGTGAGAGTGTCTCTGTTAAACTAGAATCTGTTCTGTTCTCTGTGTAACAGGCTGTTGTTGTGTGCGATGGACTGTCACTAACAGTGTAATTGACCTGTGAGTCCTTGATCAGGTTTCCTTTGTCTGTAAATCTAGTGATCAGTGAACTACACGTCCGCTCTTCTTAGCGAAAACAAAGAATCATTTCTCACCGAAAAAACGGCACATCACAAAGCTACTTCATGGATCTTTGGCACACCCCACCGACCAGTGTATCTGGTAAGTCTGTTTCCTGAATAATTCTGAACTCGATCTGTAACTCTGACAGTATCTGTATTGCTTGTCAGTTGGATGAGAATTCAGCCTCTTTGGTCTGAGCTGTTTTGATGCAGGCGGTGGCTTCATTCTGTCTCTGCCAAGCTTGTTTTCCCCTTCTGCTGTGATTCTGGGAAATTCCTTTCTGCAGGTTAGAATATTCAGTGACTGAACATTGAATGATTTTGACTCTAACAGAGCAGTGGCCTTGTTTTCAGCTCATTATTCACTTTCCAATTCCTGGTTGTGTTGAATGTTACAGAAACAGGCTCTGAGCATTGTTTCCATTCCCTTGTGTTGGAGTCACTGACAGCCACATGGTCAGTCAGTTTCAGGCTGATGGATCAGTTTCTCTGTCCTATTAGATGGTGGTCACTTGCTCAGTTTCCGATAGCTCACCTCAGTGTCAGTCCATCAGCTGCTGAAACCCTCCATCCAGCATTTGTTCCCTCTGACCATGACTACCCAACACAGTCCCAGCTTGTCTCCCACATTCTACCTCCATATATTCATGATCACCTCAGATTCTACTGTCTGTGTCCTTACAGCGAGTCACGTAGGTCATCCACCTCCATTTCACGCTGCTCTACATTACATTCAGTACAAATGTTATTTCAGAATTCCATTCATTGTGTTTAAATACACCCCTGATCTTGTCCAGTCCAAACATCCAGGTTCCATCAGGTAGGTGGGTGTCCGCGTGGTCGGGTTGGAGCAACAGCAGGACACACTGAGGATCATACAGGGGATAAAGATGGGGTTGGATGCGGATGTTTAAGAAGAGAGAGCTGGTGTATTGTTGGAGATAGCTTCTCAGGGGAGTAGCATAGCGGTAGCCAGGTCTATAACACCACAACTCAATGGCCTGAGTTATCGGGAGAGGTTGGACAAGCTGGAATATTTTTCTTCAGAGCATAGGAGACATAAGGGCGATCTTATAGAAATGTATATGATCATGAGAAGCATGGATAGGGTGAATGCATTCAGTCTTTTTCCCAGGGTTGAAGAATTGAGGACGAGAGGGCAGCAGTTTAAGGTTAGAGGGAAAAGAATAAAAGGGAACGTTAGTAGCAACTTTTTTACACAGATGCTGATTCTCATACGGAATGAGCTGTCAGTGGAAGTGGCTGAGGCAGGTACATTAACAACATTTAAGAGGCATTTGGACAAATACATGGGTAGGAAAGGATTAGAAGGATATGGGGCATGGGCAGGGAAATGGGGTTGCCATGGATGGACATTATGGTTGCCAGGGATCAGTCTGGCTCCTAGGGCCTCTCTCTGTGCTGTAGGACTCTATGACTCTATAACTGACTCTGCTGTAGAACAAGGTCGGGCAAAATCCAAGGGAGCGAAAATAGGAGGAGAGCCGCTAGTTGGGGGCATAGACAGGTGTTACTGTAGCTGCGTCCGAGACTCCAGGATGGGGTGTTGTATCCCTGGTGCCTGGGTCAAGGACATTTCTGAGCATTTGCATGAAATTCTGAACTGGGAGAATGGGAGGCCAGAGGTCATGGTGCACATTGCTACCAACGACATGGGTAGAAAGAGGGATGAGATCCTGAGCAGTAAGCACAGGAAGTAGGGAACGATTGAAAAGCAGGACCTTAAGGGTAGTAATCACTGCGTTACCACCAGTCCCATGTGCTTGTGAGATAAGGAATTGAAAGATAGCAGAGATGAATGCATGGCTGAAGAGCTGGTACAGTGGGTGTTTCAGGATCTTGGATCATTGGAACCTCTTCTGGAGCAGGGGTGACCTGAACTAGAGGGGAACCGATATCCTCACAGGGAGACTCACTCCAGCTACATGTGATGGTTTAAACTAGAATGGCAAGGGCATGAGAACCACAGTAGCAGGGCAGCACGTTGGGGGGCTGGGGATGAGGAAGGAAGGAAGGAAGGAAGATGTAAACGAGTCAATCAGAAAAGGAATACAGAGAAATGAACACCATAGTACGAATGGGCTGAAGTGTGTTAATTTCAACACAAGGAGCAACGTAGCTAAGGTAGATAAACTCCGATCCGATATTGTGGCCATTCCAGAAATTTGGTTGGGAGAAGCACAGAACTGGCTGCTAAACACTTCAGGCTTTCATTGTTTCAGAATGAGCCGGGCCAGGTGACTGACCTTTTAGAGGGAGACCATTTTGGAAACAGTGATCACAACTTAAGTTTTTTTAAGGTAGCTACGAATAAGGATACGGACAGGACCCTGAGGGATGTTTCTAAATTATGGGATTGAAAATGATGTCAGTATTAGACAGGAGCGAGGCAGTGTTAACTGGGAGCAGCTGTCATCAGACAATGCCACATTGGGCACGTGGGAGTTAGTTAAAGGCTTTCTGATCGGAGTTCATGACCAGCATGTTTCAGGAGGGAGGAGAAACAAGGTTGGCAATGTAAGGGCGCCTTGGATAACGAGGGAGGCTGGGAATTTAGTCAGAAGGGAGAAAAAAACAAACCTATGCAAATTTTGGGAAGCTAGAATTGGCATCGCATGCGAGAAATGTGTAAAACAAAAGCTCAAAGGAACCCAAACAGGGAATGAGCAGAGCAAGGAGGAGCCATGCCCTTCACAAGTAGGGTTAAAGTGAATCCCAAATCGTTCTGGAGATAATTACCCACAAGAGGATATGAACATGGATCATTACAGCACAGTCCAGGCCTTTTGGCCCCTCAGTGTGGGACCGACCTGTGAAAATAATCTGATGCCTATCTAACCGACACCCTTCCAATATTACCCATATGGATGTCCAATGCCCATTTAAATGCCCTTTGCGTCGGCGATTCTACTACTGTTGCAGGCAGGCGTTCCACGTGCCTACTGCTCTCTGAGTGAAGACAGTACCCCTAATATCTGTCCTTAATCTATCCCCCCTCAGTTTAAAGCTGTGTCCTCTCATATTAGCCTTCACCATTCGTGGAAAAGATAGCTACCCGATCTAACCCTCTGATTATCTTATAGATCTCAGTTAAGGCACCTCTCGACCACCTTCTCTCCAACTAAAACAGCCTCCATTCCCTCAGCCTTTCCTTGTAAGACCTTCCTTTCATACCAGGCCATATCCCAGTAAATCTCCTCTGAACCCTTTCCACAGCTTCCACAGAACTAGGAAGAAGGTCAGGCCAGTCAAGTCTAAAGGAAGGAACTTGTGCTTGAAGTCACTGGAAGTGGGCGAGATCCTAAATAATTACTTTGTATCGGCATTCACCCAGGAAAAGGATATAGAGGATACTGAGATTTGTGTGGAGCAGGCTAATGTGCTCGGGCAATTTTGAGGTCGAGAAAAAAGCGTTGGATTTCTTGAAGAGCATTAAAGTGGATTAATCCCGAGGGCCCGATGGTAGCTACCCCAGGTTATTGAGAGAGGCAAGACAGGAGATTTTTGGGGCCCTGGCCAAGATTTTTGAGTCCTCGCTAGCCACTGGAAAGGTCGTAGAGGACTGGTGTTCCTCTCTTCAAGAAGGGAAATAGGGACAATCCAGGAAATTATAGCCCGGTGAGTCTCACCTCAGTGGTTGGGAAGCTTTGGACAGAATTCTTATGGATAGGATTTATGCACATTTGGGAAAGAATGGCCTAATTAGGGACAGTCAGCGCAGCGTCATGAGATGCACAGGGTTAACGGTCAAAATGTTCTACCCAGAGCTGAAATATCTTTACTATGGAACATGCATTTAAGGGGAAAGAGGGAGAGCTCAAAGGAGATGTGAGGGCGAATATGTTTTCCTCAGAGATTGGTAGGAATCTGGAACATGCTGCCAGGGATGGTATAGGAGGCAGATATGAGAGGGGTGTTGAAGGGATTTTTGGGTAAGCATGTGGATATGCAAGGATGTGGAACAAAGATAGGCAGAAAGGATGAGTTTAATTTGGTGTCACATTCAGCATAACATTACGGGCTGAAGGGCCCGTTCCTGTGCTGTACTTTGTTGTGTTTCTTTTGTTACAACATGACGGTGAACCCCTCTGTTAATGAAACCAAGCACCCAGAAAAGTTCACCTCACCACGTAATCTGTTAAAGTCTGAGTGACAGAAAACTCACAAATTCCACTATTTAAAGAAAATAGCATCAAATTATTTTTAACTTGAAAAGTGAATATTAAACAACTAATCATAAATCTAAGCTCCCTCTTTCTCTTCACTGTTTATTATCTGCCTCCAGCTATATAACAATATGTTATTTCAATAAGACACTTATTAAAATTACATCAACTTAATTTCAAAAGTACATAGCGGCTCTTGTCTTTTGTGTCTTTCTTCGTCTGTCTGAGGATCTCCCTGGGCCGTTGTCTTCTTTTATTCTGAGTATGTTTCATATGAAAAGGTACCCTTTGATTGAGAGACTTTCCTAATTTCTTGGCGAGCAAGATGTTAACTCTCCCAGACAGCAGTTACTCTCTGACCAATTTTTAAAATGTCTGCACTTTATATGCCCCCAACAGATCATCTCATTGGCTTGATGCTGGCAAAACAATAAATACAAATTCGATTGGGTTTTGGAATCTTGGGGTATAATTTAAACTGATAGATTAAATTTGAATTATTGTCAAAACAGCAACCAACTCCGGTCTATATTTCACAGCCAAATGTTACATTTGTTTGCTTTCCCAGTACACTCTGGGATTGCTGGCCAGTCATATACGGTACACAGGTAGTTATAAGCTCTCAGTTCAGAAGAGTGTTCTCTCCCTCTTAAAGGTACAGTACACACCTTCAACTTTATAACACTTTGGGCATTATCTTATCAGCAAGTTCATTTATTAAAGTGACAAGCAGCAGATTGTTTACATGACCTTTTTGGCTTCACATTTCAATTTCAACATAGAACAATGGCTTGTGTTTGTGAGAAGATCATGTTGCTGTGTGCAACAGACTGTCACTAATAAGATTATGCTCCCGATAACACAGATTTCCTTTGTCTGTAAATTCTGCATGAAGTGATTTGAACACCTGGAAAGGGATTTGGTTTTCCAGTGTGATTTCCATCAATGCACTTATTGGAACCTCAGGCAGACAGACGGACACAGATGGTTGCAAATTTGTTTTCCTCACTGAAGGAAGCACACATTGCCATCAGAGTGTTTGTAACAGAGGGGCACCGGCTTATTCCTGATTCTGGAGATTGTTGACTAAGTGGGTGAGATTCAGAGATCCTGTACTGCATGTGATAAGAGCTGTTTTCATTGAACTGGATATTATGACCAAAGAGATTGGCAGTATTGATGTTGGCAGCTGTCTGTGCTGATAGGAATCTAGAACAGTGGGTCACAGTCTCCGAAATGGAGAGCAGCCTGAGTGACTGAGATAAGGAGAAATGACTTCACTCAAACACCCGGGAATCTGTGATCATTTCCACTTCAAGAACGGAATCACTGACTACATTCCAGAGAATAATTTGCAATGTTTGCAATACAAAGTGGATCAAAAGATGTTGCAGAAACTGGGTGAGTTCTGAAAAGTTAACGATGATGTTACTAAAATAAACACAAATGCTGTGGCTGCTGGAAATTTGAAACAGACTGGCAGGTAATGTAGAGAGAGAGAGAAGCAGAGTTAATGTTTTCCATTTGATTAGATTAGATTATTTACAGTATGGAAACAGGCCCGTCGGCCCAACAAGTCCACACCGACCCGTCGAAGCGCAACCCACCCAGACCCATTCTCCTACATCTAACACTACAGCCAATTTAACATGGCCAATTCAGCTAACCTGCACATCCTTGTGACTGTGGGAGGGAACCCATGCAGACACAGGGAGAATGTGCAAACTCCACCCAGTCAGTCGCCTAAGGCGGGAAATGAACCCGGGTCTCTGGCGCTGAGAGACAGCAGTTCTAACCACTGTGCCACCGTGCCGCCTACAAACTTTTAATCAGAACAAAAAATGTTATTAAGCTGCAGTCAGGCTCCTGGGGCTAAATGGTAACGTTCTGTCTGTGTTGCTAAAGTTTTTTTTGGGAGAAACAATCCCCTCATTTGCTTGACTGTGGCGCTGTGATTGTGCTATTGAAACAGCAAGGACTATTTTTCTATGTCTCATTGATGTCTGGGTGTAAATTAGGGTCCATTGTTCATCGCTGACTCTGGAGGTAGTTCTGATACGTGGGAATATTCAATTTAAAATGTTGATCTTGCAAAACAGGAATATTTTCTCCCAGACAGGGAATCAGACGTCCATTACTGATCCTCACTGACCATGACAGGACTCAAAGCGAGAGATTTATTTTTGTGACTGACACAGTCAGATGTGGTATACACTAGCTCACACAGTCCTGTCCTTCCACACACCCCAGTTTCTGGACTCTGAATCAGAGGATCTCGATGGAGAAACACTTCCAGCCATTGGGACAATTCAGGAGATACCCACTATACACATTCTCCCTCAGGGGGAATCCCTGAAAGGTGGTCTGTCAGGTTCATAATGGATATTTCTTTAATATTTGCTCAGTGAATTCCCAGAACAGAGAGATTGATTGGAGGCCCAGATTGTCAGCTTGAAGAGTAGTCACTGCTTTGATGTAGGGAATGGAAGGGTATCATTTGGATTGTTCATTTCACCCATTTGTAGAGGGGGCTTTAGCTTTCACTGTGAGTGGGAGCTTGAGAGAAGCTGATTTAGCGTGGTTGTGGGGATGGTTATACAAACTTTCAGGAACGGATTAATACACCAGAGGAATGTGTCAGTATTTCCAGGGGGATCCGAGGTGGGGGGGTGAGGTGGGGGGAATGTGTCAATGTGTACAGGGGGCTCTGAGGGGCTGGGTGGGATGTACATCAATTTACAGGGGGCTCCTGTCCCCCCACCCACCCCCAACCGCGTCCAACGCTGCTCCCATCAACCACGTCTGACACCGTCTCCCCCCGCCCCCACAACACCGTACCCCCAACTCCGTGCAATGACGTCCCCGCCCAACGCCATGCAGCCCCATCCCTGCCCAACCCCGTGCAACACCGTGCAACGCCATTCCCTCCAACCCCATCCCCCCCAACCCTGTGCAAACCCATTCCCCCCCAACCCCGTACCCGTCCAACCCCATGCAACACCGTTCCCGCCCAAACCCATTCCCACAACCCCGTCCCCACCCAACCCCGTGAAACCCCACCCAACCCCGTCCCCAACCCTGTGCAATGCCCCTCCCCCAACCCCGTTCCCTCAACCTCGTGCAACGCCGTCCCCAACCCAAACCTGTTCCCCCCAACCCCGTCCACCCAGCCTTGTGCAATGCCATTCCCCCCAACCCCGTTTCCCCTCAACCCTGTCCCCCCAACCCCGTGCAACGCTGTTCCCCCCAACCCCGTGTAACGGCGTTCCTCCCAACCCTGTGCAACGCCGTTCTCCCTAACCCAGAGTAAAATCTGTCCCTCCAACCGCGTCCCCCCCCACCCAGTGCAATGCCGTTTCCCCCCCCAAACCAGTCCCACACCATTCCCCCCCAACCCCATGCAACACCGTCCCCTCCCAAAACCGTTCCCCAAACCCATTCAACACCGTCCCCCCAACCCCGAGCAACGCCGTTCCCCCCAACCCCGTTCCCCCCCAACCCCATGCAGCACCGTCCCCCCAACCCCGTGCAACGCTGTACCCTCCAACCCAGTCCCCCCAACCCTGTGCAACGTTGTACCCCCCAACGCCGTTCCCCCAACCCCGTCCCGCCAACCATGTGCAACACCGTCCCCTCCAACGCCATACCTCAACCCTGTGCAATGCCGTTCCTCGCCAACCCCATTCACCCCCAACCATGTCCCCCCAACCCTGTGCAACGCCGTTCCCCACCAACCCCGTGCAATGCTGTTCCCCCCACAACGCCGTTCCCCGAACCCCATGCAACACTGTCCCCCCAACACTGTTACCCCCAACTGTGTGCAATGCTGTTCGCGTCAACCCTCTCCAACGCTGTTCCCCCCAATGCAATTCCCCAACCCCGTGCAACGCCGTTCCCCCCCCAACCCCGTGCAACGCCGTTCCCCCCCCAACCCCGTGCAACGCCGTTCCCCCCCCAACCCCGTGCAACGCCGTTCCCCCCCAACCCCGTGCAACGCCGTTCCCCCCCCAACCCCGTGCAACACCGTTCCCCCACCCCCATCCGCCCCCCAACCCCGTGCAACGCCATCCCCCCACCCCCATCCCCATCCCCATCCCCCCAACCCCGTGCAACGCGGTTCCCCCCCCCAACCCCGTGCAACGCCGTCTTTCCCCCCCAACCCCGTGCAACGCCGTTCCCCAACCCCCATCCCCCCAACCCCGTGCAACGCGGTTCCGCCCCCAATCCCGTGCAACGCCGTTCCCCTTCCCCACCCCTATCCCCCCACCCCCACCCCTATCCCCCCAACCCCGTGCAACGCCGTTCCCCCACCCCATCCCCCCAACCCCGTGCAACGCCGTTCACCCACCCCCATCCCCCCCAACCCCGTGCAACGCCGTTCCCCCCAACCACGTGCAACGCCATTTGCGTGTGTGAGAGAATCCCAGAGTGTGTGTGTGTGTTTCCCAGAGTGTGTGAGAGAGAGCCAATCCCAGAGTGTGTGTGAGTGGGACAGAATCCCAGAGTATGCGTGCGAGTTTCCCAGAGTGTGTGTTGAGAGAGGGAATCCCAGCGCGTGTGTTGAGAGAATGAATCCCAGCGCGTGTGTCAGACTTGGAGTCCCAGAGTGTGTGTCAGACTTGGAATCCCAGAGAGTCCCAGAGTGTGTGTGAGAGAGTGAATGCCAGAGTATGAATGAGAGAATCCCAAAGTATGCGTGCGAGTTTCCCAGAGTGTGTATGTGAGAGGGAATGCCAGAGTGAGTGTTGAGAGAGGGAATCCCAGAGTGTGTGTGAGAGAGAGGGAATCCCAGAGTGTCAGAGGGAATCCCAGAGTGCGTGTGTGACAGTGAATCCCAGAGCGTGTGAGAGAGGGCAAATCCCAGAGTGTGTGAGAGAGAGGGAATCCCAGAGTGTGGGTAAGAGTGGAAATCCCAGAATGTTTGAGGGAATTCCCAGAGTGTGTGAGAGAAACCCAGAGAGTCCCTGAGTGTGTGTGAGAGTGGGAATCCCAAAGTGTGAGAGAAAGTTAGAATCCCAGAGTGTGTGTGTGAGTTTCCCAGTGTGTCTGTGAGAGAGGGCATCCCAGAGTGTGTGTGTCAGAGTGGAAATCCCAGAGTGTGTGTGAGAGCGGGAATCCCAGAGTGTGTAAGAGAACCTCAGAGCGTGTAAGAAAATCCCACAGTGAGTAAGGGAGAGTCCCAGAGTAAGTGAGAGTCCCAGTAGCCTATGGTGTGTAAGGGAATCCCAAATGTAAGAGAGATTCCCTGAGTGTGCCAGAGTGTGCGAGAGAATTCCAGTGTGTGTAAGAGAATCACAGTGTCCCAGAGTGTGAGAGAGAGAATCCCAGAGTGATGGTGAGAGAGAGTATCCCAGAGTGTGTGAGAGAGTGGGAATCCCAGAGGGTGTCTGAGAGAGGGAATCCCAGATTGTGCGTGAGAGAGGGAATTCCAGCGAGTCCCTGTGTATGAGAGAGGGAATCCCAGAGTGTGTGTGAGAGAGCGAATTCCAGAGAGTTCCAGGTTGTGTGTGAGAGAATCCCAGCGTGTGCGAGAGAGAGGGAGTCCCAGAGTGTGTGTGTGAGTTTCCCAGAGTGTGTGTGAGAGAAGGAATCCCACAGAGTCCCAGAGTGTGAGAGAGAGAGGGAATCCCAGAGAGTCCGAGAGTGTGTGTGTGTGAGCGAATCCCAGACTCTGTGAGTGCCGGAATCCCAGAGTGTGTATGCGAGTTTCACAGAGCGTGTGTGAGCGAGGGAGTCCCAGGGTGTGTGTGAGCGAGGAGAGTCCCAGGGTGTGTGTGAGCGAGGAGAGTCCCAGGGTGTGTGTGAGCGTGAGGGGGAGTCCCAGGGTGTGTGTGAGTGTGAGGGGGAGTCCCAGGGTGTGTGTGAGCGTGAGAGGGAGTCCCAGGGTGTGTGTGAGCGTGAGAGGGAGTCCCAGGGTGTGTGTGAGCGTGAGAGGGAGTCCCAGGGTGTGTGTGAGCGTGAGAGGGAATCCAACAGCGTGTGTGTGAGCGTGAGAGGGAATCCAACAGCGTGTGTGTGAGCGTGAGAGGGAATCCAACAGCGTGTGTGTGAGCGTGAGAGGGAATCCAACAGCGTGTGTGTGAGCGTGAGAGGGAATCCAACAGCGTGTGTGTGAGCGTGAGAGGGAATCCAACAGCGTGTGTGTGAGCGTGAGAGGGAATCCAACAGCGTGTGTGTGAGCGTGAGAGGGAATCCAACAGCGTGTGTGTGAGCGTGAGAGGGAATCCAACAGCGTGTGTGTGAGCGTGAGAGGGAATCCAACAGCGTGTGTGTGAGCGTGAGAGGGAATCCAACAGCGTGTGTGTGAGCGTGAGAGGGAATCCAACAGCGTGTGTGTGAGCGTGAGAGGGAATCCAACAGCGTGTGTGTGAGCGTGAGAGAGAGAATCCATCAGCGTGTGTGTGAGCGTGAGAGAGAGATAATCCGAGAGAGTCTCAGATTGTGTGAGAGAGAATCCCAGTGTGTGCGCGAGTTTCCCAGAGTATGTGTGAGAGAGTATCCCAGTGTGTGCGCGAGTTTCCCAGAGTATGTGTGAGAGAGTGAATCCCAGTGTGTGCGCGAGTTTCCCAGAGTGTGTGTGAGAGAGTGAATCCCAGTGTGTGCGCGAGTTTCCCAGAGTGTGTGTGAGAGAGTGAATCCCAGTGTGTGCGCGAGTTTCCCAGAGTGTGTGTGAGAGAGTGAATCCCAGTGTGTGCGCGAGTTTCCCAGAGTGTGTGTGAGAGAGTGAATCCCAGTGTGTGCGCGAGTTTCCCAGAGTGTGTGTGAGAGAGTGAATCCCAGTGTGTGTGTGTGTGAGTGAGAGGGAATCCCAGAGTGTGAATGAGAGAATCCCAAAGGGTGTGTGCGAGTTTCCCAGAGTGTGTGTGAGAGAGTGAATCCCAGTGTGTGTGTGTGTGAGTGAGAGGGAATCCCAGAGTGTGAATGAGAGAATCCCAAAGGGTGTGTGCGAGTTTCCCAGAATGTGTATGTGAGAGGGAATCCCAGAGTGTGTGTGTGAGAGGGAATCCCAGAGAGTCCCAGAGTGGGAATCGCAGAGTGTGTGTTTGTGATGGAATCGCAGAGTGTGTGTTTGTGAGAATCCCAGACTGTGTTTGATAGTGAATCCCGGAGTGTGTGTGAGGGAGGGAATCCCAGAGAGTCCGTGCGTGTGTGTGTGTGAGTTTCCCAGATTGTGTGTGAGAGGGGCGAGTCCCAGAGTGTCTGAGAGGGAATCCCAGAGTGTGTGAGAGAGACAGAATCCCAGAGAGTTCCTGATTGTGTGTCAGAGAATCCCAGCGTATGTGAGAGTGAGGGAATCCCAGAGAGTCCCAGATTGTGTGTGTGTGTGAGCGAATCCCAGATTGTGTATGTGTGTGAGCGAATCCCAGATTGTGTGTGTGCGTGAGCGAATCCCAGATTGTGTGTGTGCGTGAGCGAATCCCAGATTGTGTGTGTGCGTGAGCGAATCCCAGATTGTGTGTGTGCGTGAGAGAATCCCAGATTGTGTGTGAGAGAGAGGGAATCCCAGAGTGTGTGTGAGAGAGAGGGAATCCCAGAGTGTGTTTGAGAGAGGGTGTCCACGAGTTTTGGGGAGAGAAGGAATCCCAGAGTGTCCCAGAGTGTGTGTCTGAGGGAATCCCCGAGTGTGTGTGTGAGAGAGGGAATCCCCGAATGTGTGTGTGAGAGAGGGAATCCCCGAGTGTGTGTGAGAGAGAGAATCCCCGAGTGTGTGTGAGAGAGGGAATCCCAGAGAGTCCCAGGGTGTGTGTGAGAGTGGGAATCCCAGAGAGTCCCAGGGTGTGTGTGAGAGTGGGAATCCCAGAGTGTGCGTGAGAGAGCCAATCCCAGAGTGAGTGTGAGAGAGGGAATCCCCGAGTGTGCGTGAGAGTGGGAATCCCAGAGTGTGTGTGAGAGAGCCAATCCCAGAGTGAGTGTGAGAGAGGGAATCCCAGAGTGTGCGTGAGAGTGGGAATCCCAGAGTGTGTTTGCGAGTTTCCCAGAGTCTTTGTGAGAGAGGGAATCCCAGAGAGTGTGTGAGAGAGGGAATCCTAGAGTGTGTGTGAGAGAGGGAATCGCAGAGTGCGTGAGAGAGAGCCAATCCCAGAGTGTGTGGGAGAGAGGGCATCCCTGAGAGTCCCAGAATGTTTTTGTAGAATCCCAGAGTGTGTGAGAGAGAGGGAATCCCAGAGAGTTGTGTGTGAGAGGGGGAATCCCAGAGTGTGTGAGAGAGTGGGAATCCCAGAGTGTGTGCGAGTTTCCACGAGTGTGTGAGAGAGATGGAATCCTAGAGTGTGTGAGAGAAAAGGAATCCCAGATAGTCCCAGAGTGTGTGTGTGAGAGAATCCCAGACTCTGTGTGAGAGTCGGAATCCCAGAGTGTGTGTCAGACTGGGAATCCCAGAGAGTCCCAGAGTGTGTGTGAGAGAGAGAGAGAATCCGAGAGAGTGGGAATTCCAGTGTGTGTGCGAGTTTCCCAGGAGAGTGTGTGAGAGAGACAGAATCCCAGAGTGTGTGTGAGAGTGGGAATCCCAGATTGTGTGTGAGAGGGAATCCCAGAGAGTCCCAGAGTGTATGTGTGAGCGAATCCCAGACTGTGTGTCAGAGTCAGAATCCCAGAGTGTGTATGCGAGAGAGAATCCCAGAGTATGAATGAGAGAATCCCAAGGTGTGTGTGCGAGAATCCCAGAGTGAGTGTTGAGAGAGGGAATCCCAGAGTGTGTGTGAGAGAGAGAATCCCAGAGAGTCCCACATTGTGTGTGAGAAGGAATCCCAGAGTGTGTGAGATACAGGGAATCCCAGAGTGTGTGTGTGAGTTTCCCAGAGTGTGTGTGAGCGAGGGAATCCCAGAGAGTCCCCGAGTGTGTGTGAGAGAGGGAATCCCAGAGTGAGGGTAAAGGTGGAAGTCCCAGAGTGTTTGAGGGAATTCCCAGAGTGTGTGAGAGTGGGAATCCCAGAGTGTGAGAGAAAGTTAGAATCCCAGAGTGTGTGTGTGAGTTTCCCAGAGTGTTTGTGAGAGAGAGAATCCGAGATTGTGTGTGAGAGAGGGAATCCCTGAGTGTGTAAGAGAACCTCAGAGTTAGTAAGGAAATCCCAGTGTGTCCCCGAGTGTGTTAGGGATTCCTAGAGTGTGTGAGAGTATCCCAGAGACTCCCAGAGTATGAGAGAGAATCCCAGAGCATGTCAGGGAATCCCACAGTGAGTAAGAGAGAGTCCCAAAGGAAGTGAGAGAGTCCCAGAAGCCTATGGTGTGTAAGGGAATCCCAAATGTAAGAGAGATTCCCTGAGTGTGCCAGAGTGTGCGAGAGAATTCCAGTGTGTGTAAGAGAATCACAGTGTCCCAGAGTGTGTCTGTGAGTGTCCCAGACTGTGTGTGAGAGAGTCCCAGAATGTGAGTGAGAGAGAGAATCCCAGAGTGATG
The DNA here is from genome assembly GCF_047496795.1 of Chiloscyllium punctatum. Lineage (NCBI taxonomy): Eukaryota > Metazoa > Chordata > Chondrichthyes > Orectolobiformes > Hemiscylliidae > Chiloscyllium > Chiloscyllium punctatum. The sequence goes on from NW_027309936.1 coordinate 247,954, forward strand.
GTGAGAGAGAGTATCCCAGAGTGTGTGAGAGAGTGGGAATCCCAGAGGGTGTCTGAGAGAGGGAATCCCAGATTGTGCGTGAGAGAGGGAATTCCAGCGAATCCCTGTGTGTGAGAGAGGGTGTCCCAGGGTGTGTGAGAGAGAGGAAGTCCCAGAGTGTGTGAGAGAGAACATCCCAGAGAGTCCCACAATGTGTGTGAGAGAATCCCAGAGTGTGTGTGTGTGTGTGAGAGGGAGGGTGTCCCAGGGTGTGTGCGAGCGAGATGGAGTCCCAGGGTGTGTGCGAGCGAGATGGAGTCCCAGGGTGTGTGCGAGTTTCCACGAGTGTGTGAGAGAGATGGAATCCCAGATAGTCCCAGAGTGTGTGTGTGAGAGAATCGCAGACTCTGTGAGAGAGTCGGAATCCCAGAGTGTGTGTGCGAGTTTCACAGAGTGTTTGTGAGAGAGGGAATCCAGGAGAGTGTGTGTGTGTGAGAGAGAGAGAGAGAGAGAGAGAGAGAGAGAGAGAGAGAGAGGGAATCCCAGAGTGTGTGTAAGAGAGGGAATCCCAGATTATGTTTGCGAGTCGGAATCCCAGTGTATGAATGAGAGAATACTAAAGTATGCATACGAGTTTCCCAGAGTGTGTATGTCAGTGGGAATGCCAGAGTGAGTGTTGAGAGAGGCAATCCCAGAGCGTGTGTCAGACTGGGAATCCCAGAGAGTCCCAGATTGTGTGTGAGAGAATCCCGGCGTGAGTGTGAGAGTGGGAATCCCAGAGTGTGTGCGAGTTTCCACGAGTGTGTGAGAGAGATGGAATCCCAGAGTGTGTGAGAGAAAAGGAATCCCAGATAGTCCCAGAGTGTGTGTGTGAGAGAATCGCAGACTCTGTGTGAGAGTTGGAATCCCAGAGTGTGTGTGCGAGTTTCACAGAGTGTTTGTGAGAGATGGAGTCCCAGGGTGTGTGTGAGAGAGGGAATCCCAGAGAATCCATGAGTGTGTGTGAGTGAGTTTCCCAGAGTGTGTGTGAGAGACTTAATCCCAGAGTGTGTTTGAGAGACTTAATCCCAGAGTGTGTTTGAGAGAGGGCATCCCTGAGAGTCCCAGAGTGTGTGAGTGAGTTTCCCAGAGTGTGTGTGAGAGACTTAATCCCAGAGTGTGTTTGAGAGAGGGCATCCCTGAGAGTCCCAGAGTGTGTGTGAGTGAGTTTCCCAGAGTGTGTGTGAGAGACTTAATCCCAGAGTGTGTTTGAGAGAGGGAATCCAACAGCGTGTGTGTGTGAGAGAGAGAGAGAGAGAGAGAGAATCCGAGAGAGTCCCAGATTGTGTGAGAGAGAATGCCAGTGTGTGTGAGAGAGGGAATCCCAGAGTGAGTGTGAGAGGATCCCTGTGTGTATGTGTATGTGTATGTGTATGTGTATGTGTATGTGTATGTGTGTGTGTGTGTGTATGTGTATGTGTGTTTCCCAGAGTGTGAGAGAGGGAATCCCAGAGTATGAATGAGAGAATCCCAAAGGGTGTGTGCGAGTTTCCCAGAATGTGTATGTGAGAGGGAATGCCAGAGTGAGTGTTGAGAGAGGGAATCCCAGAGTGTGTGAGAGAGTGGGAATCGCAGAGTGTGTGTTTGTGAGGGAATCCCAGATTGTGTGTGAGAGAGGGAATCCTAGACTGTGTTTGATCGTGAATCCCGGAGTGTGTGTGAGGGAGGGATTCCCAGAGAGCCCGAGCGTGTGTGTGAGAGAATCCCAGAGTGTGTGTGTGTTTCCCAGATTGTGTGTGAGAGGGGCGAGTCCCAGAGTGTGTAAGAGAGGGAATCCCAGAGTGTGTGAGAGAGAATCCCAGAGAGTCCCAGAGTGCGCGTGAGAGAGGGAATCCCAGAGTGCGCGTGAGAGAGGGAATCCCAGAGTGCGCGTGAGAGTGGGCATCCCTGAGAGTCCCAGAGTGCGTGTGAGAGAGGGCATCCCAGAGTGCGTGTGAGAGAGGGCATCCCAGAGTGCGTGTGAGAGAGGGCATCCCAGAGTGCGTGTGAGAGAGGGCATCCCAGAGTGCGTGTGAGAGAGGGCATCCCAGAGTGCGTGTGAGAGAGGGCATCCCAGAGTGCGTGTGAGAGAGGGCATCCCAGAGAGTCCCAGAGTGTGTGTGTGTGTTTCCCAGAGTGTGTGTGAGAGAGGGAGTCTCAGGTGTGTGTGAGAGAGGGAATCCCAGAGAGTGTGTGAGTGAGGCAGAATCCCAGAGTGTGTTTGCGAGTTTCCCAGAGTCTTTGTGAGAGAGGGCATCCCAGAGAGTGTGTGAGAGAGGGCATCCCTGAGAGTCCGAGTGTTTGTGAGAGAATCCCAGAGTGTGTGTGAGAGAGGGAATCCCAGAGTGTGTGTAAGAGAGGGAATCCCAGATTATGTTTGAGAGTCGGAATCCCAGAGTATGAATGAGAGAATCCCAAAGTATGCATGCGAGTTTCCCAGAGTGTGTATGTCAGTGGGAATGCCAGAGTGAGTGTTGAGAGAGGCAATCCCAGAGTGTGTGTCAGACTGGGAATCCCAGAGAGTCCCAGAGTGTGTGTGAGAGAGAGAGAGAGAATCCGAGAGAGTCCCAGATTGTTTGAGAGAGTGGGAATTCCAGTGTGTGTGCGAGTTTCCCAGGAGTGTGTGTGAGAGAGGGAATCCCAGAGTGTGTGTGAGAGAGGGAATCCCAGAGTGTGTGTGAGAGAGGGAATCCCAGAGTGTGTGAGAGAGCAGGAATCCCAGAGTGTGTGTGAGAGGGAATCCCAGAGAGTCCCAGAGTATATGTGTGAGCGAATCCCAGACTGTGTGAGAGAGTCGGAATCCCAGAGTGTGTATGCGAGAGAGAATCCCAGAGTATGAATGAGAGAATCCCAAGGTGTGTGTGCGAGTTTCCCAGAGTGAGTGTTGAGAGAGGGAATCCCAGAGTGTGTGAGAGAGAGGGAATCCCAGAGAGTCCTAGAGTGTGTGTGAGAGAATCCCAGAGTTTGTGTGAGAGAGGGGGAATCCTAGAGTGTGTGAGAAAGGGCAATTCCCAGAGTGTGTGTGAGAGAGAGAATCCCAGAGAGTCCCAGAGTGTGTGTGAGAGAGGGAATCCCCGAGTGTGTTTGAGAGAGGGAATCCCAGAGAGTCCCTGAGTGTGTGTGAGAGAGGGAATCCCAGAGTGTGTAAGCAAATCCCAGTGTGTCCCCGAGTGTGTTAGGGATTCCTAGAGTGTGTGAGAGAATCCCAGAGAGTCCCAGAGTGTGAGAGAGAATCCCAGAGCATGTAAGGGAATCCCACAGTGAGTAAGAGAGAATCCCAAAGGAAGTGAGAGAGTCCCAGAAGCCTATGGTGTGTAAGGGAATCCCAAATGTAAGAGAGATTCCCTGACTGTGCCAGAGTGTGCGAGAGAATTCCAGTGTGTGTAAGAGAATCACAGTGTCCCAGAGTGTGTCTGTGAGTGTCCCAGAATGTGAGAGAGAGAGGGGATCCCAGAGAGTCCCAGAATGTGAGTGAGAGAGAGTATCCCAGAGTGTGTGAGAGAGTGGGAATCCCAGAGGGTGCCTGAGAGAGGGAATCCCAGATTGTGCGTGAGAGAGGGAATTCCAGCGAGTCCCTGTGTATGAGAGAGGGAATCCCAGAGTGTGTATGAGAGAGGGAATCCCAGAGTGTGTGTGAGAGAGCGAATTCCAGAGAGTTCCAGGTTGTGTGTGAGAGAATCCCAGAGTGTGAGAGAGAGAGGGAATCCCAGAGAGTCCCAGAGTGTGTGTGTGAGCGAATCCCAGACTCTGAGAGTGTCGGAATCCCAGAGTGTGTATGCGAGTTTCACAGAGCGTTTGTGAGAGAGGGAGTCCCAGGGTGTATGTGAGAGAGGAAGTCCAAGAGAGTGTGTGAGAGAGGGAGTCCAAGAGAGTGTGTGAGAGAGGGCATCCCATAGAGTCCGTGCGTGTGTGAGAGAGAATCCCAGAGTGAGTGTGTGTGTTTCCCAGAGTGTGTGAGAGAGTCGGAATCCCAGAGTGTGTGTGCGAGTTTCACAGAGCGTTTATGAGAGAGGGAATCCCAGAGAGTCTCAGGGTGTGTGTGAGCGAGGGGAGTCCCAGGGTGTGTGTGAGCGTGAGGGGGAGTCCCAGGGTGTGTGTGAGCGAGGGGAGTCCCAGTGAGACCCAGAGTGTGTGTGTGAGAGAGGGGGCATCCCAGAGAGTCCGTGCGTGAGTGTGAGAGAATCCCAGAGTGAATGTGTTTGTTTCCCAGAGAGTGTGTGAGAGAGGGAATCCCAGAGAGTCCCAGAGTGTGTGTGAGAGAGGGAATCCTAGAGTGCGTGAGAGAGAGGGCATCCCTGAGAGTCTCAGAGTGTGTGTGAGAGAATCCCAGAGTGTGTGTGTGTGAGTTTCCCAGAGTGTGTGGGCAAGAGGGCATCCCAGAGTGTGTGTGTGTGTGTGAGTTTCCCAGAGTGTGTGTGAGAGACTTAATCCCAGAGTGTGTTTGAGAGAGAGGGAATCCCAGAGAGTCCCAGATTGTGTGTGAGAGAATCCCAGCGTGAGTGTGAGAGTGGGAATCCCAGAGTGTGTGTGCGAGTTTCACTGAGTGTTTGTGAGAGAGGGTGTGCCAGGCTGTGTCTGAGAGAGGGCATCCCAGAGAATCCCTGTGTGTGTGTGTGTGTGTGTGTGTGTGTGTGTGTGTGTGTGAGAGAATACCAGAGTATGTGCGAAAGGGGGAATCCCAGAGTGTGAGAGAGAACCCAGAGTGTGGAACGAAATCCCACAGTGAGTGAGAGAGAGTCCCAGAGTGAGTGAGAAAGTCCCAGAGTCCCATGGTGTGTAAGGGAATCCCCGAATGTAAGAGAGACTCCCAGAGCGTGCGAGAGCATCCCAGTGAGTGTAAGAGAATCACAGTGTGCCAGAGTGTGTGGAAGAGGGTCCCAGAGTCAGTATGAGAGAGTCCCAGTCTCCCAGATTGCATAAGGGAATCCCAGAGAGTCCCAGAGTGTGTGAGAGGGAATCCCAGATTGTGAGAGCATCCCAGCATGTCCCAGAGTGTGTTAGGGATTCCTAGAGTGCATGACAGAATCCAAGAAAGTCCCAAAGTGTGTGTCAATCCACAGTGTGTGAGAGGGAATCCCAGAGTGTGTAACAGAATCCCACAGTGAGTGAGAGAGAGTTCCAGAGTGAGTGCCAGAGTCCCAGAGTCCTATGGTGTGTAAGGATATCCCTGAATGTAAGAGAGATTCCCTGAGTGTCCCAGAGTGTGCGAGAGAATTCCAGTGTGTGTAAGAGAATCACAGTGTCCCAGAGTGTGTGTGTGTGAGTCCCAGAGTGTGTGTGAGAGAGTCCCAGAGTGTGTGTGCGCGTGAATCTCAGTGTCCCAGAGTGTGTGTGTGTGCGCGAGAGAGAGAGAGAGAGAGAGTCCCAGCATGTGTGTGTGTGAGCGAGAGTCCCAGAGTGTGTGTCATTGAGGGGATACCAGAGTGTGTGAGAGAGAGGGAATCCCAGAGTGTGTGAGAGAGGGAATCCCAGAGTGTGTGAGAATAAGAGTCCCAGAGTGTGTGTGAGAATCAGTGTCCCAGAGTATGTGTAAAATCACAGTGTCCCAGAGTGCGTGTGTGAGAGAATCAGTGTCCTAGCGTGTGTGTGAGAGGGAGAGAGTCCCAGCGTGTGTGTTAGTGAAGGGATACCATAGTGTGTGTGAGAGAGGGAATCCCAGAGAGTGTGAGAATCAGTGTCCCAGAGTGTGTGTGTGTGTGTGTGTGTGTGTGTGTGAGTCCCAGTGTGTGTGTGTGTGTGAGAGAGAGAGAGAGTCCCAGTGTGTGTGTGTGAGAAAATCCCAGAGTGTGTGAGAATCACAGTTTCCCAGAGTGTGTGTGTGTGTTAGTCCTAGAGAGTGTGAGAATCAGTGTCCCAGAGTGTGTGAGAATCAGTGTCCCAGAGTATGTGTGTGAGTCCCAGAGTGTGTAAGAATCAGTGTCCCAGAGTGTGTGTGTGTGTGAGTCCCAGAGTGTGTGATAATCACAGTTTCCCAGAGTGTGTGTATGTGTTAGTCCCAGAGTGTGTGTGTGTGTGTGTGTGTGTGTGTGTGTGTGTGTGTGTGTGTGTGTGTGTGAGAGAGAGAGAGAGTCCCAGTGTGTGTGTGTGAGAGAATCCCAGAGTGTGAGAGAGTTACTGTCCAGTGTGTGTGTGAGAGTCCCCAGAGTGTGTGAGAATCACAGTTTCCCAGAGTGTGTGTGTGTGTTAGTCCCAGAGAGTGTGAGAATCAGTGTCCCAGTGTGTGTGAGTCCCAGAGTGTGTGAGAATCAGTGTCCCAGAGTATGTGTGTGAGTCCCAGAGTGTGTAAGAATCAGTGTCCCAGAGTGTGTGTGTGTGTGAGTCCCAGAGTGTGTGATAATCACAGTTTCCCAGAGTGTGTGTATGTGTTAGTCCCAGATTCTGTGTGTGTGTGTGTGTGAGTCCCAGTGTGTGTGTGTGTGTGTGTGTGAGAGAGAGAGAGAGTCCCAGTGTGTGTGTGTGAGAGAATCCCAGAGTGTGAGAGAGTCACTGTCCCAGTGTGTGTGTGAGAGTCCCCAGAGTGTGTGAGAATCACAGTTTCCCAGAGTGTGTGTGTGTGTTAGTCCCAGAGAGTGTGAGAATCAGTGTCCCAGTGTGTGTGAGTCCCAGAGTGTGTGAGAATCAGTGTCCCAGAGTATGTGTGTGAGTCCCAGAGTGTGTAAGAATCAGTGTCCCAGAGTGTGTGTGTGTGAGTCCCAGAGTGTGTAAGAATCAGTGTCCCAGAGTGTGTGTGTGTGAGTCCCAGAGTGTGTGAGAATCAGTGTCCCAGAGTGTGTGTGTGTGAATCCCAGAATATGTGTGTGAGAGTCTCAGAGTGAGTGTGTGTGTGAGTCCCAGAGTGTGTGTGTGAGTCCGTGTGTGAGAATCTCAGTGTCCCAGAGACTGTGTGAGAATCAGTGTCCTAGAGTGAGTGTGTGTGTGAGTCCCAGAGTGAGTGTGTGTGTGTCTGTGTGTGAGAATCTCAGTGTCCCAGAGTCTGTGTGAGAGATTCCCAGAGTGGGAATACTGTGTGGGAATAACCCTGTGCCCTGAGGATGGTCAATACTGTGTGTGAAAAATCCCGTGGCTTGAGGATTGTCAATTCTTTGTGGGAATAATTCTTTTGCCTGCGGATGGTCAATACTGTATGGAAATAATTCTGCCATCTGTAAATGGTCAAGACAATGTGTCCATTAATCCTGTAGCCTTATGCTGGTCAATACTGTGAGTGAATAATCTTGTTGGCTCAGAATGTTGTATATTGTGTGTGAATACTCGCATGGTCTGAGGATGGTAAATACTGTGTGTGAATAATCCTGTGGCCTGAGAATCGTCAATACTCTGTGGGAATAATCCTGTGGGTTGAGACTGTTGAATATTGTGTGTGAATAGTCGTGTGACCTGAGGACGGACAATACTGTGTGTGAATAGTTCTGTGGTCTCAGGATGGTCAATACTGTATGTAAATAATATTCTGGCCTGAGAATGCCCAATACTGTGTGGGAATAGTCCTGTGGCCTGTGAATGGTCAATACTGTGTGAGACTAATCCTTGGCCTGAGTATGATCAATACTACACGTGAACAATCCTCTGGCCTGTGAATGGTCAATACTGAGTGTGAATAATCCTGTGAGCTGTAAATGGTCAAAGCAGTGTGTTTATTAATCCTGTGGTCGTATGTTCGTCAATACTGTGTTTGAATAATCCTGTGGGCTGAGAATGGTCAATACTGTGTATGAATATTCCTGTGACCTGAGGATGGACGATACTGTGTGAGAATAATTCTGTGGACTGAGGGCAGTCAATACTGTGTGGGAATAATTCTATGGCCCGTGAATCGTAAATACTGTGTGTGAATATCCCTTGGCCTAAGGATGGTCAATACACAGTGTGAATAACCCTGTGGCCTGAGGATAGTCAATACTGTGTGTGAATATCTCCCTTTGCCTCAGGATGGGCAATACTGTGTGGGAATAATCCTGTGGGCTGAGAAGGTTGAATATTGCGTGTGAGTACTCGTGTGACCTGAGGATGGTCAATGCTGTGTGTGAATAATTCTGTGGGCTGAGAATGGTCAATACTGCGTGGGGATAATCCTGTAGCCTTATGCTGGTCAATACTGTGTGTGAATAATCCAATGGCCTGAGAATCGTCAATAATGTGTGTGAATAATCCTGTGAGCTGTAAATGGTCAAAGCAGTGTGTTTATTAATCCTGTGGCCGTATGTTCGTCAATACTGTGTGTGAATAATCCTGTGGGCTGAGAATGGTCAATACTGTGTGTGAGTACTCCTGTGGTCTCTGTAATATGAATACAGTGTGTAAATAATCCTGTGGTTTGAGGCTGGTCAACAATGTGTGTGAATAATTTTGCTATCCGAGGATGGTCAATACTATGTGTGAGTAATCCTGTGGACGGAGGATTGTCAATACTGTGTGTGAATTAACCTGTGGCCTGAGATTTGTAAATAATCCTGTGTACTGTGAATGCTCAATACTGTGTGAATAATCCTCTGGACTGAGGGCAGTCAATACAGTGTGCGAATAATCCTATGGCCCGTGAATCGGAAATACTGTATGTGAATAACCCTTGGCCTAAGGATAGTCAATACTGTGTGATAATAATCCTGTGGCCTGAGAATGGTCAATACTATGTGTGAATAACCCTTGTCCTGAGGATGGTCAATACTGTGTGTGAACAATAGTGTTGCCTGAGGCCGTTCAATACCGTTTATGAATAATCCTGTTGCCTGAGGATGGTCAATACTGTGTAGGAATAATCCTGTGACTTCAGGATGGTCAATACTGTGTGGGAATAATCCTGTGACTTCAGGATGGTCAATACTGTGTGGGAATAATCCTGTGACTTCAGGATGGTCAATACTGTGTGGGAATAATCCTGTGACTTCAGGATGGTCAATACTGTGTGGGAATAATCCTGTGACCTGCAAATGTTGAAGACTGAGTGTTCATTAATCCTGTGGCCATGTGCTAGTCAATGCTGTGTGTGAATAATCCTGTGCCCTGAGGATGGTCAATACTCTGTGTGAATATTGCTGTGGCCTGAGAATCGTCAATACTGTGTGTGAATAATCCTGTGACATGTAAATGAACAAGACAGTGTGTTCATTAATCCTGTGGCTGTATGGTGGTCAATACTGTGTGTGAATAATCCTGTGGACTGTGAATGGTCAATACTGTGTGTGAATAATCCTGTGGAGTGTGAATGGTCAATACTGTGTGTGAATAATCCTGTGGACTGTGAATGGTCAATACTGTGTGTGAACAATCCTGTGGACTGTGAAAGGTCAATAGTGTGTCAGAGTAATCCTGAACTTGAGGATGTTCAATACTGTGTGTGAATAATCCAGTGCCCTGTGGATTGTCAGTACTGTGTGGGAATATTCCTGTGACCTGTTAATTGGTAAAAAGAATGTGTTCATTTATCCTGTGGCCTCAGGTTGGTCAATACAGTGTGTGAATGATCTAATGGCCTTAGCATTGTCAATACTGTGTGTGAATAACCATTGACCTGAGGATGATCAATACTGTGTGTGAGTAATCCTGCGGACGGAGGATGGTCAATACTGTGTGTGAATAATAATGTGGCCTGAGGGCAGTCAGTACTGTGTGTGAATAATGCTATGGGCTGTGAATCATCAGTACTGTGTGTGTATAACCCTTTGTCTAAGGATGGTCAATACTGTGAGTGAATAATAATGTGGCCTGTGGATGGTCAATGCTGTGAATCAATAATCTGTGGCCTGTTCATGTTCAGTACTGTTTGTACTGAATGGTCAACTCACTGTGTTTATTAATCCTGTGGCCGTATGGTTGTCAATACCGTGTGTGAATAATCCTGTGGGCTGAGAATGGTCAATACAGTGTGTGAATACTCCTGTGGCTTCTGTACTGTCAATACAGTGTGTAATTAATCTGTGGCCTGAGGCTGGACAATAATGTGTGTGAATAATTTTGCTACTCGAGGATGGTCAATACTGAATGTGAATAATCCTGTGCACTGTGAATGTTCAAATACTGTGTGTGAATAATCCTGTGGACTGACGGCAGTCAATAACGTCTGTGAATAATCCTATGGCCCGTGAATCGTAAATACTGTGTGCAAATAGCCCTGGCCTAAGGATAGTCAATTCTGTGTGTGAATAATCCTCTTGGACTGTGAGTGGTCAATACACTGTGTGAGTAATCCTGTGGCCTGAGGATGGTCAATAATGTGTGTGAGTAATCCTGTGGCCTGTGAATTGTCAATACTGTGTGTCAATAGCCCTTTGCCTAAGGATGGGCAATACTGTGTGAGAATAATCCTGTGGGCTGTGGATGGTCAATGCTATGTGTTAATAATCTGTGTCCTGTGCAATGTCAATATTGTTTGCAAATAATACTGTGGCCTGCGGATGGTCAATACTGTGTCGGAAAAATCCTGTGGCTTGAGGATTGTCAATACTGTGTGTGAATAATCCATGGCCTGAGGATGGTGAATACTTTGTGTATAAATTCCTATTCCTTGAGGATTTTCAATACTGTGTGGGAATAATCCTGTGGCCTGTAAATGATCAAGGCAGTGTGTTCACTAATCCTGTGGCCATCGGCTGATCAATACTGTGTGTGAATAATGATGTGGCCTAAGGATTGTCAATTCTATGTTGGAACAATCCTGTGACCTGCAAATGTTGAAGACCGAGTGTTCATTAATCCTGTGGCCGTGTGTTAGTCAATACTGTATGTGAATAATCTTGTGCCCTGTGAATGGTTGATACTGTGTGTGAATATTGCTGTGGCCTGAGACTCGTCAATACTGCGTGGAAATAATCCTGTGACGTGTAAATGGTCAAGACAGTGAGTTCATTAATCCTGTGACCGTATGGTGGTCAATAGTGTGTGCGAATTATCCTGTGACCTGAGAATGGTCAATACTGTGTGGGAATAACATTTGGGCCGAAGGATAGTCAATACTGTGTGTGTTAAATATCCTGTTGCCCGAGAATTTTCAATACAGCGAGTGAATAATCTTGTGGCCTGAGAATGATCCATACATTGTGTGAAAAATTATGTTGCCTGAGGACAGCCAAACTGTGTGTGAATAATCCTGTGGCCTGAGGATGGTCAAGACTGTGTGAGAATAATACTGTGGTCTGAGGACGGTCAATACTGAGTGTGAACAATCTTGTGGCTTGAGGATGGTCAATACTGGGTGCGAATGTTTCTGTGACCTGTAAATCATCAAGACAGTGTGTTCATTAATCCTGTGGCCGTGTTCAAATCAATACTGTGTGTGAATAATGCTGTGGGCTGGGAATATTGAATATTGTGTGTGAATACTAGTGTGTCCTGAGGATGGTCAGGACTGTGTGTGGATAATCCAGTGGCCTGAGGATTTTCAATACAGTGTCTGAGTAATCCTGTGGCCTGTGAATTGTGAATACTGTGTGAGAGTAATCCTGCGGCCTGTGTACTGTCAATACTGTGTATAAATAATCCTGTGGTCTGAGGATGATCAATACAATGTGTGAATAATCCTGTGGCCTGAGGATTGTCAATATTGTGTGTGAACAATCCCGTGACTTGAGGATGGTGAATACTGTGTGGGAATAATCCTGTGACCTGTAAATGGTCAAGACAGTGTTAATTAATCCTGTGGCCTAATGGTGGTCAATACTGTGTGTGAATAATGATGTGGTCTCAGAATTGTCAATACTATGTGGGAAAAATCCTGTGACCTACAAATTGAAGACCGAGTATTCATTAATCCTGTGGCCATGTACTAGTCAATACTGTGTATGAATAATCTAGTGGCCTGAGGATTGTCAATACTTTGTGTGAATAATCCTGTTGCCTGACGACGGTCCATACTATGTGTGAGTAATCCTGTGGATTTAGAATGGTCAATAATGTATGGGAATAGTCCTGTTGGCCTGAGAGTGGTCACTACTGTGTGGGAATAATCTTGTGGCCTAAGGTTGGTCAATACAGTATGTGAACTATCCTGTGCACTGAATACTGTGTGTGAATAACCCTTGGACTAAGGATGATCATTACTGTGTGTGAACAATCCTGTGGCCTGAGGGTAGTGAGTGCTATCTGCGCATAATCCTGCGGCCTGAGGGTGGTCAAAACTGTGTGTGAATGAATCTGTGATCTGTAAATGATGAAGACAGTGTGTTCATTAATCCTGTGGCCTAAGGGGGGTCAGAGCTGCGTGTGAATAATCCTGTGGCCTGAGGATGATCAATATCATGTGTGATTCATCCTGTTGCGTGAGGATGGTCAATACTGTGTGTGACAAATCCGGTGGCAGGAGGATGGTCAATATGGTGTGTGAATATTCCTGTTAACTGAGGATGGTCAATACTGTGTCAGAATAATTCTGTAGCGTGAGAATGGTCAATGCAGCGTGTGATTAATCCTGTGGCCTGATGATGGTTAATACCATGTGAAAATAATCCTGTGGCCTGAGGATCATCAGTACTGTGTGCAAAAAATCCTGTGGCTTGAGGGTGGACAATACCGTGTAGGAATAATCCTGTGGCCTGATAATAGTCAATAGCGTGTGTGAATATTCCTGTGGCCTGAGGATGGTCAATACTGTGTTGAATAATCCTGTTGCCTGAGGATGGTGAATACTGTGTGTGAACCATCGTGTGGCTTGAGGATGGTCAATACTGTGTGTGAATAATGCTTTGGACAGAGAATGGTCAATGCCACGTGTGCATAATCCTCTGGCCTATGTATCGTCAATACTGTGTGTGAATAACTCTTGGCCTGTGAATCATCAATACTGTGTGTGAATACTGCTCTGGAATGTGAATCGTCAATACTGTGTGAATAATCCTGTGCCCTGAGGATCCTCACTACTATGTGTGAACAATCCTGTGACATAAGGATCGTCAGGACAGTGTTTTCATTAATCCTCTTACCGTACGATGGTCAATACTGTGTGTGAATAATCTTGTGACTTGAGGATGGTCAATACAGTGTGTGAACAATCCTTTGGACAGTGAATGGTCAGTTCCAAGTGTAATTACTCCTGTTGCCTGAGTTTATTGAACGCTGTGTGTGAATAATCCTGTGGCCTCAGGTTGGTCAATACTGTGTGTGAATAATCCTGTGGCCTCAGGTTGGTCAATACTGTGTGTGATTAATCCTGTGGCCTGAGGATCCTCACTACTATGTGTGAACAATCCTGTGACATAAGGATCGTCAGGACAGTGTTTTCATTAATCCTCTTACCGTACGATGGTCAATACTGTGTGTGAATAATCTTGTGGCCTGAGGATGGTCATTACTTTGCGTGAATTGTTCTGTTGCGTGAGGATGGTCAATACAGTGTGTGAATAATCCTTTGGACAGTGAATGGTCAGTTCCATGTGTGATTAATCTTGTTGCCTGAGGTTGTTCAATATTGTGTGTGAATAATGCTGTGGGTTGTGAATGGTCAATGCTGTGTGTGAATAATCCTGTGGTATGAAGATGGTCAATACTGTGTGTGAATAATCATGTGGCCTGAGTTGATCGATACTGTGTGCACTGCTCCTGTTGCCTGAGGATGGTCGATACTTTTGTGAGAATAATCCTTTGGATAGTGAATGGTCAATACCATGTGTGAATAATCCTGTGGCTTGCGGATGGCCAAAATCGTTTGTGAATGATCCTGTGGCCTTGAGGATGGTCAATACTGTGTGTGAATAATCCTTTTGCTTGTGGATGGTCAATAACGTGTGTCACTAATCCTTTGGCCTGTGAATCTTCAATTCTGTGTGTGAATAATCCTGTGGCCTGAGAATGTTTAATATCGTTTGTGCATAATCCTGTGGCCTGAGGTTGATCAATACTCTGTGTGAATAATCCTATTGCTTGACGATTGTCAATACAGTGTGTGAATAATTCCTCGGCCTGAGGATGATCAATACAGTGTGTGAATAACCCTTGGCCTGTGGATGATCAGGACTGTGCTTGAATAATACTGTGGCCTGGGGATGGTCAATACCTTGTGTGAATAATCCTGAGACCTGTAAACTGATCAGGCAAAGGGTTCAAACATTCTGTGGCTGTAGGCTGGTCAATACAGTGTGTGAATAATCCTGTGGCCTGAGGATGTAGAATACTGTGTGTGTATACTCCTGCAGCTTGAGGATGGAGAATAGTTGTGTGAATAATCCTGTGGATTGTGGATTGTCAATACTGTGTTTAAATAATCCTGGGAACTGTGAATGCTCAATACTGTTTATGAATACTCCTGTGGCCTGAGGTTGGTCAATACAGTGTGTGAATAATCCTTTGGACAGTGAATGGTCAGTTCCATGTGTGATTAATCCTGTTGCCTGAGCTTGTTCAATACTGTGTGCGAATAATGCTGTGAATGGTCACCGCTGTGTGTGAATAATCCTGCAGCCTAAGGATGGTCAATACTGTGCATGACCTGCTCCTGTTGCCTGAGTTGATGAATACTCTGTGAACTGCTCCTGTTGCCTGAGGATGGTCAATACTGTGTGAGAATAATCTTTTGCACAGTGAATGGTCAATACCATGTGTGATTAATCCTGTGGCCTGATGATTGTCAATACCATGTGAAAATAACCCTGTGGCTTGAGGATGATCAATACCATGTGTGAATAATTGTGTTGCATCAGGATGGTCAGTACTGTGTGAGAATAATCCTGTTGCCTGAGGATGGTCAATAATGTGTGTCCTTATACCTGTGGCCTGTCAATCTTCAATACTGTGTGTGAATAACCCTTGGCCTGAGGGTGAACAATTCTGTGTGTAAATAATCATGTGGCCTGAGAATGTTTGTTTAATACTGTTTGTGAATATTCCTGTGTCCTGAGGTTGTTCAATACAGTGTGTGAATAATCCTTTGGACAGTGAATTCTGAGTTCCATCTGTGAATAATCCTGTGGCCTGAGGATTATCAATACTGTGTATGAATACCCCTTGGCCTGAGTACGGTCAATACTGTGCGTGAATAATCCTGTGGCTTGATGATGGTCAATACCATGTGTGAATAATCCTTTGGACAGTGAATGGTCAGTTCCATGTGTGAATAAACCTGTGACCTAAGGGTAGTCAATACTGTGTGTGAATAATTCTATGACCTAAGGTTAGTCAATACTGTGTGTGAACAATCCTGTGACTTGAAAATGGTCAATACTCTGTGTGAATAATCCACTGGCCTGAGAATCGTCAATTCTGTGTTTAAATAACCCATGGCTTGAGGGTTATCAATACCATGTGTGAATAATTCAGTGGCCTGAGGTTGGTCAGGACAGTGTGTTCATTAATCCTGTGGCTTGAGAATGGTCAATACAGTGTGTGAATAATCCTTTGGACAGTTAATGGTTGGTTCCATGTATGAATATTCCTGTAGCCTGTAAACTGTCAAGGCAGTTGGTTCAAAAATCCAGTGGCCGTAGGCTGGTCAATACTGTGTGTGAATAATCCTGTGGTTTGCGGATGGTCAATACTGTGTGTGAATAATCCTTTGGATAGTGAATTGTCATTACCATGTGCGAATAGTCCTTTGGCCTGCGAATCGTCAATACTGTGTGTGACTAAACCTGTGGCCTGAGAGTAGTCAATACTGTGGCTGAATAAGGCTGTGGTCTGTGAATGGTCAAAACTGTGTGTTAATAATCTGTGGCCTTGGATGGTCAATTCTGTTGTGAATAATCTTGTGGCCGGAGGCTGGTTAATACCGTGAATAATCCTGTGCCAGGAGGATATTCAATATTGTGTGTGAATAAACCTGTGGGCTGTGACAGTCAATGCTGTGTGTGAATTATCCTTAGACAGTGAATGGTCAATACCCTGTGTGAATAATCCTCTGGCCTGGGAATGGTCAATACTGTGTGTGAAAAACCCTTGGCCTGAGGATTGCCAATACTGTGTGTGAGCAATCCTGTGGCCTGAGAATGGTCAAAACTATGTGCGATTAATCCTGTTGACTGGGGTTGTTCAATGCTCTGTGTGAATAATCCTGTGGTCTGTTAACGGTCTACGCTGTGTGTGAATAATGCTGTGGACTGTGAATGGTGAATACTGTATGTGAATAATCCTGCGGTGTGTGGGTGGTCAATATTATTTGTGAACAATCCTGTGACCTGAGGATGGCCAAAACTGTGTGGGAATAGTCCTGTGGCCTGAGGATGGTCAGTTCTGTGTGTGAATAATCCTTTGGCCTGGGGAAGGTCAATACTGTGTTTGAATAATCCTGTACATGGTGAATGCTGAATATTGTGTGTGAATAACCCTTGGATGGTCATTACTGTGTGAGAACAATCCTGTGATCTAAGGGTAGTGAGTATTGTCTGTGAATAATCCTGCAGCCTGAGGGTGATCAATACACTGTGTGAACAATCCTGTGGCCTGAGAATGGTCAAACCTGTGTATGAATAAAACTGAGACCTGTAAATGGTCAAGACAGTGTGTTCATTAATCCTGTGGCCTAATGGTGGTCAATGCTGTGTTTAAGTAATCCTGTGACCTGAGAATGTTTGTTTATTTTTTTTGAGTATCCCTGTGTACTGAGGATGGTCAACACTGTGTGGGAATAATCCTGTGGCCTGATGATGGTCAATACTGGATGTAAATAATCCTGGGAACTATGAATGCTCAATACTGTGTGGGAATAATCCTGTGGCCTGATGATGGTCAATACTGTATGTAAATAATCCTGGGAAGTATGAATGCTCAATACTGTGTGGGAATAATCCTGTGGCCTGATGATGGTCAATACAGTATGTAAATAATCCTGGGAAGTATGAATGCTCAATACTGTGTGGGAATAATCCTGTGGCCTGAGAATGGTTAATACTTTATGTGAATAATTATGTTATGTGAGGATGGTCAGTATATTGGGTGACTAATCCTGTGGCCTGATGATGGTCAGTACCTTGTGAAAATAATCCTGTGGCCTGAGGATCATCAATACTGTGTGTGAAAAATCCTGTGGCTTGAGGTAAGTCAATACTGTATATGAATAATCCTGTGTCCTGATAATGATCAATACCGTGTGTAAATAATCCTGTGGTCTGAGGATGGTCAATACTGTGTGTCACTAATCCTGTGGCCTGTGAATCATCAACACAGTGTGTGAATAATCCTGTGCCTTTAAAGTGACAAGGCAGTGCGTTCAAAAATCCTGTGGCCGTAGACTGGTCAATACTGTGTGCAAATAATCCTGTGGCCTGTGAACGGTCAATACTGTGTGTGAATTATCCTTGGACAATGAATGGTCAATACTGTGTGTGAATAATCCTCTGGCTGTTAATCATCAATACTGTGTGTGAATAACTCTTAGCCTGAAGATGGTCAAAACTATGTGATTAATCCTGTTGCCTGTGGTTGTTCAATACTGCGGGTGAAAAATCCTGTGGCCTGTGGATGGTCATTTCTGTTTGTTAATAATACTGTGTCCTGAGGATGGTCAATACTGTGTGTGAATAATCCTGTGCACTGCGACTGCTCAATACTCTGTATGAATAAACCTGTGGCCTGAGAGTAGTCAATAAAGTGTGGGAATAATCCAGTGGCCTAAAGATAGTCCATACTGTGTGTGAATAAGGCTGTGGCCTGTGAATGGTTAATACTGTGTGTTAATAATCTGTGGCATGTGGATGGTCAATACTGTTGTGAATAATCTTGTGGCCGGAGGCTGGTTAATACAGTGTGTGAATAATCTTGAGGTCTGATGATGGTCAATACCGTGAATAATCTTGTGCCCTGAGGGTGTTCAATATTGTGTGTGAATAAACCTGTGGCCTGTGACGGTCAATGCTGTGTGTGAATTATCCTTAGACAGTAAATTGTCAATATTGTGTGTGAATGACCTTTGGCCTGAGGATGGTCAATACTGTGTGTGAACAATCCTGTGGCCTGAGGGTGGTCAAAACTGCGTGTGAACAATCCTGTGGCCTGTGAACCATTAATACTGTGGTCTAATAATAATAGTATGGCCTGTGGATGGACTATACAAAGTGTTGAATAATCCTGTGCAATGTGAATGCTCAATACTGTGTGTGAATAACCCTGTGTACTATGAATGCTCAATAATGTGTGTGAATAATACTGTGGCCTGTGCATGGGCAATACTGTCTGTGAATAATCCTGTGACCTGTAAGTGGTCAAAACCGTGTGTTCATTAATCCTCTGGCCGGAGGATGATCAATACTATGTGTGATTAATCCTGTGTCCTAAGAATTTTGAATATTGTTTGTGAATATTCCTGTGGCCGGAGGTTGGTCAATACTGTGTGTGATTTATCCTCTGGCGTGTGAATCATTAGTACTGCGTGTGAATAACCCTTGGCCTGAGGATGATCAAAACTGTGTGTGAGTAATCCTGTGGCCTAAGAATGATCAATACGATGTGTGATTAATCCTATTGCCTGAGGTTGTTCAATCCTGTGTGAGAATAATCCTGTTACCTGTAAATGGTCAATGTTTGTGTGAATAATCCTGTGGGCTGTGAATGGTCAATACTGTGAGTAAATAATCCTGTGGACTGAGGATGGTCAACACGATGTACAATTAATCCTTTGGACTGTCAATGGTCAATACTGTGTGTGCATAATCCTGTGGCCTGAGGGTGGTCAATATTGTATGTGAATAATCGTCCGGCCTGATGATGGTCAATGATGTGTATGAGTAATCCTGTAGCCTGTGAATCATCAATACTGTGTGGGAATAGACCTTTGCCTGATGATGGTCAATACTGAGTGTGAATAATTCTGTGCGCTGTGACCGCTCAATACTCTGCGTGAATAAACATGTGGCCTGAGTGTAGTCAACACTATGTTTTAATAATCTGTGGCCTGTGCATAGTCAATACTGTTTGTTAATAATACTGCATCCTGTGAATGGTCAATACTGTGTGTGAATAATCCTGTGGCCTGAGGGTAGTCAATACTGTGTTTGGGTAATCCTGTGACCTGTAAATGTTCAAGACAGTGTGTTCAAAAATCCTGTGACCATAGGCTGGTCAATACAGTGTGTGAGAAATCCTGTGACCCGAGGATGGTCAATACTCTGTGTGTGGATACTCCTGTGGCCTGATAATGATCAATACTGTGTGGGAATAATCCTGTTGCTTGAGGATGTTCAATAATGTGTGTGACTAATCCGGTGGCCTGATGATGGTCAATGCTGTGTGGTCATAAGCCTGTGGCCTGTGAATCGTCAGTACTGTGTATGAGTAATAATGTGGCCTGTGGATGGTCAATGCTGTGTGTTAATAATCTGTGGTCTCTGCATGGTCATTTCTGTTTGTTAATTATACTGTGGCCTGTGCATGGTTAATAGAGTATGAATAATTCTGTGCGCTGTGAATGCTCAAAACTGTGTGAATAATCCTGTGTCCTGAGGACGGTCAATACAGTGTGTGAATTATCCTTTGGCCTGTAATTCGTAAATACTTTATGTAAATGCTCTTGTGGGCTGAGGGTGGTCAATAGTGTGTATGAAAAATCCTGTGGCCACTGACGTGGTGGTTTTGGATGAGCAACTGGTTGATCCTCTCCCTCCAATGTCCCACCCTATCTCTCTACAAACCCCTCCAACTGCAGCAGTCTGTACTGGCTTTGTAATACCGTTCAGGCCCTGACCACTCTCTGTAACACTCTCACCACCTCCAGCACCTTCATCTCTCCCTGTTCCTGTCACGTCATTAAACCCTGACAATGATTCCCGTTCCACCTGCCCTCTTCCTGCTCGCAGACCCTTTGCAATCCCTTTAAAACTTACTCTTAAAGCACGCTCTCACTTCTGGATTTTAAGCACGTTTTGCTGATCTTGTTTGCCTCATAATCTAATATGATCCATTTTGTCCTGAGTGAGGGACAGGAGTGAGTTTCTTGTTGAGGTTTTGTCTGTTTTGATGGAATGTACTTTTTTTGAGTGATTTACACTGTTCCTTCAAATGTTTTCCACTGTTCATTTACAGATACATGTTCCAGTCTGTTTAGCCTATTTACCTTGGTCACTTCTCCTGTCAAATGTACGCAATTGGCTATTTTTGTTTTTCATTGTAACTTGTCCTTTCTGTGATTCACTCTAAAACTTTATATTTCTTTAAACTGCACTTTATCACAATTTCCCGGAGGATCTCTCCAGGTGACATTACTCATTCACTAAGTTTCATCACACAACCATCGATCTGACATAGTTATGTCCCTAGCTAATTGCACAATGTATTATTCAAAGAAACACTGAAAAAAAAAAATTATCTGTACTTCCCTTCCACTATCACTGTTGCCAGTGTGATTTTCCCAGATTATGCGAATATTGAAGTTTCCCAAAATTATCACAATACCTTTGTTAAAAAATTCCAATTAATTCCTGTTTAATGCAGTAATGTGCAATGAAATGCTGTTCGGTGGCTAAAAGTGTTCTGCTGTTTCTGTCCTTGGCAAGTAGTAGCCAGAATTTACATTCAGACTGACTCTACTTCATGATCTGCGGCCAAATGCTTTCTCTAAAATGCATTTGTTATCCATTATAGTTCTCGTTGCGCATTTTGCCTGAGTTTCTGCAAGGTTGTGAGCTATTGAATACTTATGTTCACCTTTTGTTCGCCCTGTAACCATGTCTCCCTGGTGTCTAAATTTATTTTATCTCCGTGTCACAAATCCATCTACCTTATTGCAGAGACCTTGTCCATGCGAAAAAAAAGACAATCTACTCTTTCCCAAAATGTCCTGTCACATACCTATTCTCTGATGTACAGGTTAAGTTAAACTCTGTCCCTTTCGGTTCCTTTCTGCTTGTCTTCAGCCAAATTCCCATGCTGTTCCGATGCGTCATCTTTTCTCTTTGGATTTGGAAAGCTCCTTTCACCTGAACCCTGTCCCGGCATCCTCTCTGTCAGTTTAAAGCCCTGTCCATAAATCTACCGACATGATTGGCCAGGACACTGGTCCCAGCGCGGTTCCAGTGGGTCCATCCTAATGGATTATTTTTTTAAAAATCAGGTATGGGATGTGGGTGTCTCTGGCTGACCAGCCTTTCTTGTCCAGCCCGAGCTGCCATTGAGCTGAGTAGCTTGCTCAGCCATTTCAGAGAGTAATTGAGAGGCAAACACTTTGCTGTGGTTATGTAGTGCAGAGCTGAAAATGTGTTGCTGGAAAAACTCAGCAGGTCAGGCAGCATCCAAGGAACAGGAGAATCGACGTGTCGGGCATAAGCCCTTCTTCAGGAATGTAGTGCAGACCATGTTAGGATGGGCAGATGTCCATCTCTGAAGGACAAGTGTACGGGTTTTTTGTACATCAGCAATGATCTCACACTTACATGTGGATTGTTAATTACTATTTTTAAAATTATTGATTTCAAATTCCACCATTTCTGATGGTGGGATTCAAACCTTTCTCCCCTGTACCTTAGTTGAGGTTTTGGATACGTGCTGTAGTAATACCACTCGGCCATCCCCTCACCTGCTCAATGGTTGCCCATCCCTGAACACTGACACCAGTGCATCATGAAGCTAAACCCGTTTTTCTGACACAATTGTTTGATCTTGATAACTTGCTGCACTCTGGTGATATCACTCAGTCTCTCTCCATATCCTTTACTGTATGGGTCTAATTGCTGCCTCTGTCAGTGTCTCTCACTCAGAATCTCCAGATCCTGAGCCAACAGAATTCTCCACTCCAGAGAGACGCAGCAGCACAGGCCAGGGATGGAAACTGAGATTTTCCAGATCCCTGTGGGACACAGTGCCATTTTCTATGTGTAACCCTCACAGCATCAGTCTAATTTAACATTCTGTCTATCTCTCTGTCTCCTACATGTACTCAGGAAGGTCCTGACTCAATAGACTTCCCAACTGCTGGGTGTCTCGTCAATCATCACATTGAAGATGGTTGGTCAGCCAGAGAGACAAAGAGCAGGGGGATCTGGAGCCTTCAATAAATCCTGCAGGAAGGTAAGATCATTAACAGTGCACAGAGCAGAGAGCAATGAGAGGGCTCCAAACATCAGCTAACAGGACATGACATAGATACAGTGCTGGATGGGGAGCACAATACAGACATACCCCAGGCTCAATCCCTGCCCATAATGTAAGGTCTGTTGTACTAAGACTAACCACACTGTAACACTGAATCTATGTCATATCTTGGTGACCAACGTCTTCAATAATATTTAAAATCCTATAACAGTTGCTATCTTTGTAACCTCCTCCCTTCCTTATAGTCACTTCACTAATTTGAAGCATACTGCACTCCAGCCTACCATTCCGATCACTGTAACTTGCTTCAGTGTCTACAACATGTCTTATCTCAGTAGTCTCCTCCTCTTTAACTGGATACAGAGTCATGTAGCACGGAAACAGAACCTTCACTCCAACTCATCAATTCTGACCATGATTCTTAGACTAAATGTGTCACATTTGCCTGCATTTGGCCCTTATCTCTTCAAACCTTCTCCTCTCCATGTATCTCCCCAAATGTCTTTTCCATGTTGTAATTGTCCACGTTTCTCCATGTGGCCCTGGCAGTCCGTTCCGTCTATGTACCATCCTCTGTGGATAATGTTGCCCCTCAGCTCCCTCTTTAAATCCTTGCTCTCTCACCTCCTGTTTATACCCTCTAGTTTAGGACTCACCTACCCTTGGCTTTTCACCTTACTGAGGCCCCGCATGGTTTTATAAACCTTTATAAGGTCAATCCGTATCCTCCTCTGTCTAAGGCAAATATTTAGGTCAATGTTACACATGTCTCCAAATCATATCAAAGCTCTGGACAATGAAGGAAAGTGCGTCATACTGCTTTCACTGCCCTGTCCAACTGCAATGTCACTTCCGAGGAACAATGTAACTGCAGCCCTTGGTGTCTCTCTGTTCGACAACACTGTCCAGGGCCAAACCATTAACTGTGTTAGTCCTCCCTGGTTTGTCTCAACAAAACCCAACACCATACGTCAACTGCATCTTTCATTCCTTGATCCACTGGCCCCGTTGTTCAAGAGCCCCTTTGATAACCATATTCACTGCACACGACGCGATTAATTTGATCATCTGCAAACTTACTAACAATGACTCCCATATTCTCAATCAAATCGTTTATGTAGATGATACATATCAGTGGACCCAGCCCCGATCCTTATAGCACTCCTCTGGTCACAGGCCTCCATTCTGAACAACAATCCTCTCCCACCTCCCTCTGTCTCCTACTGTCAAGCCAATTTTGTATCCAGTTGGCTAGCTCTCCCTGATCCCATGTGATCTAACCTTCTGAACCAGTATATCATGCTAAACCCTGTCAAAGGTCCTGCTGACTTTAGTGTAGACAATGTATGGTCACCACTTCAACAAAAGCAATCAAGTTAGTTAGACCTGACTTTGTACACACAAAGCTGTGCTGACTATCTTTCATCAATCCTTGCCTTTGCAAATGCATGTAACTCCTGCCTGGCAGAATCACTTCCACAACCTACCCATCACTGACCTCTGGCTAATTGGTCTTTAGTTCCCTAGCATTCCATCAGTGTTTCTCAAATAATTGACCAAAACTATATTCTTGTCAGAGTTGTACAGCATGGAAACAGACCCTTCAGTTGGTACTAAACATAATTTCAAACTAAACCCATCTCAGCTGCCTGTTGCTGGCCCATATCCCTCCAAACATTTCCTATTCCCGTACTTAACCAAATGTCTGAAAAACGTTGTTATTGTACCCACATCCACCCCTTTCTCAAGAAGTTCATTCCACACTCAAACCGCCCTCTGTAACAATTTGACCCTCATGTCGTTCTTTTGAAGATCTCTCTCCTCGAACATTAAAAATGTGGACCCTTTTCTTGAGACTCCCCCATCCTGGGGAAAATACAGCTACCGTTAACGCTATCTAAATCTCTCATTATCTTATAAACTTCTATAAGGTCACCTCTCAATCTTGAGGCTCCTGCCATTTTTCAGAACTCAAGCCTTCCATACTCAACAACATCCTGGTAAATCTCTTCTGAACCCCTTGCAGCTGAATAATATCCTCCCTATAACTGGGTGACCAGAGCTGGACAGAGTGTTGCAGAAGAGGCCTCACTGATATTGGTACAATCACAACATGACGTCCCAAATCCTACACTCAATGGACTGAGCAATAGTGTGTTTGTTCTCCCTCGCTGTGTGTGTGCGTGTCCCTCCCTTGCTGTGTGTGTGTGTGTGTGTGTCCCTCCCTCGCTGTGTGTGTGCCTGTCCGTCCTTTGCTCGGTGTGTGTGTGTGTGTGTGTGCCTGTCCCTCCTTTGCTCGGGGTATGTGTGTGTGCCTCCCTCGCTGCGTGTGTGTGTGTGTGTCTCCCTCGCTGTGTATGTGTGAGTTCCCCCCTTGCTCTTTGTGTGTGTGTGTGTGTGTGTGTGTCCCTCTTGGTGTGCGTGTGTGCTTGGCCCTCCCTCGTTGTGTGTGCATGTGTCTCCCCCCTCGCTGCGTGCGCGTGTCCCTCTCTTGCTCTGTGTGTGTGTGTGTGTGTGTGTGTGTGTTTGTGTGTGTCCATGTCCCTCCCTGGCTGTGTGTGTGTGTGTCCCTCTCTTGCTGTGTGTCTGTGTTTATGTGCTTGAGCATGTGTGTGTCCATCCCTCGCTGTGTGTACGTGTCCCCTCTTGCTGTGAGTATGTGTGACCCTTTTACAGTTAATGTGAGTGTCCTTCCCTTGGTGTGTTTGTGTGTGTGTGTGTGTCCCTCCCTTGCTTTGTGTCTGTGTGTGTGTGTGTGCGTGTCCCTCTCTTGCTTTGTGCCTGTGTGTGTGCGCGCCTCTTGCTGTGTGCATACGTGTCACTCCCTCGCTCTGTGTGTGTGTGTGTGTGTGTCCCTCCCTTGTGTGTGTGTGTGTGTGTGTGTCCCTCCCGTGTGTGTGTGTGTGTGTGTGTCCCTCCCTTGTGTGTGTGTGTGTGTGTGTGTGTGTGTCCCTCCCTTGTGTGTGTGTGTGTGTGTGTGTGTGTGTGTGTCCCTCCCTTGTGTGTGTGTGTGTGTGTGTGTCCCTCCCTTGTGTGTGTGTGTGTGTGTGTGTGTGTGTGTGTGTGTGTCCCTCCCTTGCTTTTTGTGCGTATCCCCACCATTGTATGTCCGCATCGCCCCTCGCTGTGTGAGTGCCTGTCCCCCCTGGCTGTGTGTGCGTGTGTCCCTCCCTCGTCATGTCTGTGCGTGTCCCCTCTCCCTGAGTGTGCGTGCCCCTTTGCAATTTCTGTGCACATGCCCTCCCCCTCGCCGTGTGTCTGCTTGTCCATCCTTCCCTGTGTGTGTGCGTGTCCCTCCCTTGCTGTTTATGTGCGTGTCCCTCTCTCGCTCTGTGTGTTTGTGTACATCCCTTCCTCGCTGTGTGTGTGCATGTCCTTCCCTCGCTCTGTGTGTGTGTGTGTGTGTGTGTGTGTGTGTCCCTCCCTGGCTGTGTGTGTGTGTCCCTCCCTGGCTGTGTGTGTGTGCGTGTCCCACTCTCACTGTGTGTGTCTGTGTTTGTGTGCTTGCGCATGTGTGTGTGTCCCTCCCTCACTGTGTGTGTGTGTGTGTGTATATGTATGCATTTCAATTCCTCACTGTGCCTGTGTGTCCCTCCCACGCTGTGTGCATGTGTGTGTCCCTCCCTCACTTTGTGTGTGTGTGTCCCTCTTGCTGTGTATGCGTCTCACTCCCTCGCTGCGCGCGTGTGTGTGTGTGTGTGTGTGTGTGTGTGTGTGTCCCTCCCTTGCTCTTTGTGTATATCCCCCTTGCAGTATGAGTGCATGTCCCCCCTTGCTGTGTGTGCGTGTGTCCCTCCCTCACCGTGTCAGTGCGTGTCCCCTCTACTGTGATTGCCCCCTCTCACTTTCTGTGCACATTTCCTCCCCCTCGCTGTGTGTGTCCCTCCTTCCCTGTGTGTGTGTGTGTGTCCGTCCCTCGCTGTGTGTGTTTGTGTATGACCCTCCATCGCTGTGTGTGTGCATGTCCTTTTCTCCCTCCTGTGTGTGTGTGTGTGTGTGTGTGTGTGTGTGTGTGTGTGTGTCCCTCCCTTGCTCTTGTATATATCCCCCTTGCTGTGTGAGTGCATGTCCCCCTTTGCTGTGTGTGCGTGTGTCCCTCCCTCGCCGTGTCTCTGTGTGTCCCTTTCACTTTCTGTGCACATTTCTTCCCCCTCGCCGTGTGTGTGCTTGCCCCTCCTTCCCTGTGTGTGTGTTTGTGTGTGTGTGTGTGTGTGTGTGTATGTCCCTCCCTGGATGTGTGTGCGCCTGTCACTCACTTGCTGTCTGTATGTGTCCGTCCCTTGTGTGTGTGTGTCCCTCCATTGCTCTTTATGGATATCCCCCTCACTGTGTGTGCGCATCTCCCCTCGGTGTGTGAGTGCATGTCCCCCCTTGCTGTGTGTGCGTATGTCCCTCCCTTGCTGTGCCTGTGCATGTCCCCTCTCGTTGTGTGTGCGTGCACCCTCTCAATTTCTGTGCACATGTCCTCCCCCTCGCCGTGTGTCTGCTTGTCCCTCCTTCCCTGTGTGTGTGCGTGTCCCTCCCTCACTGTGTGTGCGCGTATCCCTCCCTCGCTGCGTGTCTCAGCACGTCCCTCCCTCGCTGTGTGTGTGTCCCTTCCCCCCCCGTTTGTGTGTATGTGTCACATCCTCACAGTCTGTGTTTGTGTGTGTCCCCTTCACTGCACGTCCCTTACTCGCTGTTTGTGTGTGTGTCACTCCATCGCGTTATGTGTATGTGTCTCTCTCTCTCACTGTGTGTGTGTGCATGTCCCTCCCTCGCTCTGTGTGTGTGTGTGTGTGTGTGTGTGTGTGTGTGTGTGTGTGTGTGTGTAAGTGTGTCTCTGTCCCACGTTGTGTGTATACATGTCCCTCCCTTGCTCTGTGTATGTGTGAGATCCCCCCCCTTGCTGTCTGTGTGTGTGTCCCTCTTGCTGTGTGTGTGTGTGCGTGGCCCTCCCTCACTGCATGTGCATGTGTCTCCCCCTCACTGTGTGTGCGTGTCCTCTCTTGCTCTGTGTGTGTTTGTGTGTGACCCTCCCTCGCTGTGTGTGCATATCCCTCCCTGGCTGTGTGTGTGCGTATCCCTCTCTTGCTCTGTGTGAGTGTGTGTGTGTGTCCCTGAAGATGTGCACGTGTGTGTGTGTCTCACCCTCGCTGTGTGTGCGTGCGTGTCCCTCCCTCGCTGTGTGTGTGTGCGTGTGTCTCCCCCTCACTGTGTTTGCGAGTGTTCCTCTCTTGCTCTGTGTGTGCATGTTTGTGTGCGTGTGTCTCTCCCTCGCTGTGTGTGTGTCCCTCTCTCGTTGTGTGTGTCTGTGTTTGTGTGCTTGCGCATGTCCCTCCCTCACTGTGTGTGTGTCCCCCACTTGCTGTGAGTATGTGTGTCCCTCTTGCAGTGTATGTGTGTGTCCCTCCCTCGCTGTGTGTGTGTGTGTCCCACTCTCGCTGTGTGTGCGTGTCCCTCCCTCGCTGTGTGTCTGTTTGTATCCCCTTAACTGTGTGTATATGTTCGTGTCCCACCCTCGCTTTGTGTGTGTGTGTGTGTGTGTGTCCCTCTTGCTCTGTGTGCGCGTGTCACTCCCTCGCTCTTTGTGTGTGTGTGTGTGTGTGTGTGTCCCTCTTGCTCTGTGTGCGCGTGTCACTCCCTCGCTCTTTGTGTGTGTGTGTGTGTGTGTGTGTGTGTCCCTCTTGCTCTGTGTGCGCGTGTCACTCCCTCGCTCTTTGTGTGTGTGTGTGTGTCCCTCCATTGCTCTTTGTGTATATCCCCTCACTGTGTGTGCGCTTCTCCCCTCGCTGTGAGTGCATGTCCCGCCTCGCTATGTGCGCGTGTCCCTCCCTTGCCTGTGCGTGTCCTCTCTCGCTGTGCGTGCATGTCCCCTCTCAATTTCTGTGCACATGCCCTCCCCCTCACCGTGTGTGTGCTTTTCCCTCCTTCCCTGTGTGTGTGTGTCCTACCCTTGCTGTGTATGCAGGTGTCCCTCCCTCGCTGTGTGTGTACATGTCCTTCCCTCGCTGTGTTTGTGTGCCCCTCCCACGCTGTGTGTGCATGTCCTTCCCTCCCTCGCTCTGTGTGTGTGTGTGTGTGTGTGTGTGTGTCCCCTTCCCTCCCTCGCTCTGTGTGTGTGTGTGTGTGTGTGTGTGTGTGTGTGTGTGTGTGTGTGTGTGTGCGCGCGCGCGCACTCCTCCCTCGGTGTGTGCGTGCGCGTGTCCCTCCCTCGCTCGCTGCGTGTGTGTATGTGTCCCTCCCTCGCTGTGTGTCTGCGGGTAACCCCCTCACTCTGTGTAGTGCGCGTGTCCCTCCCTCGCTATGTGTGTGTATGTGTCCCTCCCTCGCTGTGTGTCTGCGGGTAACCCCCTCACTCTGTGTAGTGCGCGTGTCCCTCCCTCGCTATGTGTGTGTGTGTGTCTCTCCCTCGCTGTGTGTCTGCGGTAACCCCCTCACTCTGTGTGTTTGCGTATCGCTCCCTCGCTGTGCGTGTCCCTCCCTTGCTGTGTGTGCACGTGTCCCTCCCTCGCTGTGTGTGTGTGTATCTGTGCGTGTCCTTCCCTCGCTTTGCGTGTGTGTCCGTCCCTTGTATGTGAGTGTGTGCCCACCTTGCTGTGTGCGTGTGTTCCACTCTTGCCATGTCTGTGTGTCCTCTCTCGCTGTGTGTGCGTGCCCCCTCTCAATTTCTGTGCACACTGTCCTCACTGTGTGTGTGCGTCTCTCCCTTGCTCTGTATTTGTGTTTGTGTGTGTGTGTGTCCCTCCTTCGCTTTATGTGTGCGTGTCCCCGTCCCTCGCTGTGTGTATGTGCGCATCCCTCCCTCGCTGTGTGTGTGTGTCCCTCCCTCGCCATGTGTCTGTCTGTATTCCCCTCACTGGGTGTGTGTTTGTGTGTCCCTCCTTCGCTTTGTGTGTGTGTGTCCCTCCCTCGCCGTGTGACTGTGTGTATGTGCGTGTCCCTCCATTGCTCTGTGTGTGTATGTGTGTATGTTTGTGCGTGTCCCTCCCTTGCTTTGCGTGTGTGTACCCCCTCTCAATTTCTGTGCACATGCCCTCCCCCTCGCAATGTGTGTGCTTGTCCCTCCTTTGCTGTGTGTCCCTCCCTCGCTGTGTGTGTGTGTCTGTGTCTTTGCTGTGTGTCTGTGCTTGTCCCTCCTTCGCTGTGTGTGTTTGTCCCTCCCTCGTTGTGTGTGCGTATCCCTTTCTTGCTGTGTGTATGCGTGTCCCTCCCTCGCTGTGTTTGTGTGCGCGTCCCCCCCTTGCTGTTTGTGTGCGTGTCCCTTCCTTGCTGTGTGTGTGTCTCTTCCTCATTGTGTGTGTGTGTGTCCCTTCCTCGCTGTGTGTGTGCGTGTCCCCCTCGCTGTGTGCGCGTGTCCCTCCTCGCTGTGTGTGTGCATGTCCTCCCCTCGCTGTGTCTGTGTGTGTGTGCGGATGCATGTCCCCCCCCCCCTTCGCTGTGTGTGTGTGTGTGTGTCCCTCCCTTGTGTGTGTGTGTGTGTCCCTCCCTTGCTTTTTGTGCGTATCCCCACCATTGTATGTCCGCATCGCCCCTCACTGTGTGAGTGCCTGTCCCCCCGGCTGTGTGTGCGTGTGTCCCTCCCTCGTCATGTCTGTGCGTGTCCCCTCTCCCTGAGTGTGCGTGCCCCTTTGCAATTTCTGTGCACATGCCCTCCCCCTCGCCGTGTGTCTGCTTGTCCATCCTTCCCTGTGTGTGTGCGTGTCCCTCTCTTGCTGTTTATGTGTGTGTCCCTCTCTCGCTCTGTGTATTTGTGTACATCCCTCCCTGGCTGTGTGTGTGCATGTCCTTCCCTCGCTGTGTGTGCATGTCCCTCCCTGGCTGTGTGTGTGTGCGTGTCCCACTCTCACTGTGTGTGTCTGTGTTTGTGTGCTTGCGCTATGTGCGTGTCCCACCCTTGCTGCGTGTGCGCGTGACCCTCCCTCGCTGTGTGTGTGTCGCTTCCTCGCTGTGTGTGTCCCTCCCTCGCTGTGTGTCTGCGTGTATCTCCCTCACTGTGTGTGTTTGCGTGTCGCTCCCTTGTTGTGTGTGTGTGTGTGTGTGTGTGTGTGTGTGTGTGTGTGTGTCCAAAATTTGCACCATCAGTGAACTGGCCATCATAAGTTGACTGTGGTATTCAGGAATGTGTGGTATAAGTAAGTTCACCACGAGAAATACAGGGTTTAATGTATAGGTAGAGGGGTGGGTCTGGGTAGGATGCTCTTCAGAGTTTTGGAATGGACTGGTTGGGCCGAATGGCCTGGTTGCACACGATGGCGATTCTATTCAGGTTATTGTCCAGCCCTGTCAACCATCCCCGTCTCTTACACCTGACCTTCTCCCCAATATTCTCCTTAACACTGTAAACTCCTCCAGACTCTAAAACACTCCTTGCCGATGTAAGCTTCTCCAGTCCTGACAAAGATCGATATGTCTGTCACCTCTTCCTGCTTTTAGAACCCTCCCTATAACTATTACCATTTGGTACAGCACTCCCAATCATTGTTCCCTCTTGAAACTCCCATAAACCTTTGTATCTCTGAAAACTCATCTGGACTGTCTCAACTTCCCTTTGACAGTTACGTGCTGAGACCTGCTCTATATCAGTGAAGTAATTAAGTCTTGGTAACACTCACTGTTATAACCTCCCTTCAGCCTTACAGCACTGAGGATCTGTAGAAGCTCTTTTCAAACCGACAGCCATCTCTGTGTCTGTAATCTCCTCCACTCCCTATAATACATTCTCTCTGAGCTCCTCTGTAGTCCACTAAACACTCCCTAACACTGTCTGTATCATTGTAACCTTCTCCAAAAACACAACCTTCCCTATCTGTGTAAATCCCTACACCGGTCCCTATCCCTCTCAGCTCCGTCTAACAATACAACCCTCCATGTCTGTGTATTCACCTTCAGTCTCTACTCACTTCCCTATCTGTGTAACCTTCTCCATGCATTTTTGCTTCAGTCTCTTCAACTGTCTCTATCAGTGTAACCTCTTCCAGACGTGAAAACTCTCCTCTTTCTGACTTACTCAGACCCCACACCCCTCACTATCTATAACCTACTCCTGTCTGAGAAACCTACCTCTGCA
The DNA here is from genome assembly GCF_047496795.1 of Chiloscyllium punctatum. Taxonomy (NCBI): domain Eukaryota; kingdom Metazoa; phylum Chordata; class Chondrichthyes; order Orectolobiformes; family Hemiscylliidae; genus Chiloscyllium; species Chiloscyllium punctatum. The sequence continues at coordinate 278,936 of NW_027309936.1, forward strand.
AATTGCTCCAACTCTTCAACTCTCCATAAGCTCCTGCAGCTCTTACATCCCTCCCTATCTACCAAATCTCTTCCATTCCCTAAACACCAACAGTCTGTGGAGACCCGACCACCATCCCGATCAGTGTAATCCTCTCAGGTCTCTGCAGTAATCCTGATCTGTCGAACTCACTCCATTCCTGTTCCTCTCTCAATCCAGTCCCTACAAAACCCACTATCTATTTAACACCCTCCTGTCACTATCACCCCCATGTCAATGTAAGCTCCTCCTGTGTCTCCACCATCTACCCATCTCCGTAACCTTGTCCAGCTCTTACACCACTATCTGTTTAAACATCACCCTCCTCTACAACTTCCTCCTGTTTGTGCTATGCTCCCTTATCTGTGAAACTGTCTCCAACCAAAATTGTTATCCCAGTCTCTGAAAAGAAATCCAGATTCCACGGCCTCCATAACCCCCAGAACCTAAGCCTTCCTATGTCTATAAACGTCTTCAGTCACGACTCCCCTGTATATCTCAGTTTGTTCTTCCAGTCGATACAAAGCTCTTTATCTCTGTAATCTGCTCAGCTCCCTAAAACAGTCCCTGTCTGTGATCCAGCCCTGGCCTACAATCATCCTTATCCCTGTAAACTTCTCCATCCCTCCCAACATTCCCATCTCCATGAACCCCAGTCAGCCCTACAGCTCTCCACATTTCTGTAACCTCCTGTGGGTCTATGGTCCTCCCTCCCTGTGAAACCACCTCCAGTCCCCACATCCCTCCCAATCTGGGTCCTCTGCTCCAGATCAGACCATTGCTGTCTCTGTAAACACCTCCACTCCTGACAACTCTTCCCATTTGTGTAACTTCGTTCAGACCCCATACTCTCCAGCTTCCTGAATCCTCTTCCTGCCATTGCAACCAAAACCACATGTTTATGTAATATCCACCAGTGCTTAAACCTCCCCTCCTCAGTAACCACTTACAGCCCTAACAAAGCACCTAAACTGTGAAACCTCTCATTTCCCTACAATCCTCCCTCCCTCCCTCCTCAAATGCCTTCATCACCATGAAACCTCACAATTACTGAAGCCTCCTTTTAGCATTGCAACCCTCCTAATGTCTGCAAAATCCTCCTGTCCTGATATCCCTCCCTGAGTCTGTAACCCCCACCACCCTCCAGTACCCTTCTGGGGAACATGGCAGAGGAGGGAAGATTTGTAAAGTCCGAGCCATGTTACGGAGGTAGAATTCTGGGAATTACAGATTTGGTCGAATGTCTATGGTGTGCAGATTATTGGCGAGGACTCTAAGGACAGGATTTATGACTACTTGGAAAACCATATTTAAATTAGTGACAGTCAGCATGGGTTTGTGAGGGGTCAGGTCATGCCTCATAAACCTTATTGAATTCTTTGAGGATATGGCAGAATAGGTTGATGGCCCATTCAGAAAAGAAGGAAAATTGGGATACAGGGAAATCTGTCTGTCTGGATACAGGATTGGATGGCCCAGAGAAGACAGAGGGTGGCAGCTGATGGACAGCATTGAGCCTGGAGCTCAGTGACCAGTGGGGTTCTGTAACAATCGGCTCTGGGACTCTACTCTTTGTGATTTTTATAAATGACTTGGATGTGGATGTTGGAGAGTGGGTTAGTAAGTTTGCCAATCACATGAAGTTTGGTGGAGTGGTGGGGAATGTGGAGGGCTGTTGTAGGTTGCAATGGGACATTGATAGGACGCAGAGCTGGGCTGGAAGTGGCAGATGGAGTCCAATCTGGAAAAGTGTGAAGTGATTCATTCTGGAAGGTCGAATTTGAATACAGAATACAGGGTGAAAGGCAGAATACTTGGCTGTGTGGAGGAACAGAGATCATGGGGTCCGTGTCCATAGATCCCTCAAAATCGCCACGCACGTTGGTAGGGTTGTGAAAAAGGCATATGTTGTTTTGGGTCCCCTTAGAAGGGGATTGACTGTAAGAGCCGTGAGGTTTTACTGCATCTTTATAGCGTCCTGGTGAGACCACACTTGGAATATTATGTTCAGTTCTGGTCCCCTGTTTACAGGAAGGCTGTGCAAGTTTTAGAGAGTGTACACAGGAGATTTACCAAGATGCTGACTGTAATGGAGGGCAGTTGTTACGAAGAAAGGTTGAGGGAGCTAAGCCTTTTTCATTGGAGACGGGGGCAGGGCGACTTTGTGGAGGTTAGCAAGATTATAAGAGGCACAGAGTGAGTGAATAGTCAGAGACTTTTCCTCCTATGGAATAAATGGCTATTACAAGGGGGTGTAATTTTAAGGTGAATGGAGGATAGATAAGAGGATAGAGAATGGGAGGTGGTTGGAATGCACTGATAATGGTGGGAGTAAAATTAGACACATCCGGGACATTTAATAGACTCTTGGACATTCACATGTGTAAGAGTGAAATGAAGGGTATGTAGTTTAATTTGATCTTACAGTTGGATAAAAGGTTGGCATGAAATATGCCAAAGATACAAAGATAGGTGGAGTTGTGGACAGTGAGGAAGGCTGTTGTCGGCTGCAGAGGGACTTAGATATGATGCAGAGCTGGGCTGAGGAGTGGCAGATGGAGTTCAACCCTGCCAAGTGTGAGGTTGTCCATTTTGGAAGAACAAATAAGAATGCGGAATACAGGGTTAATGGTAGGGTTCTTGGTCAGGTGGAGGAACAGAGGGATCTTGGGGTCTATGTACATAGATCTTTGAAGGTTGCCACTCAGGTGGATAGAGTTTGTAAGAAGGCCTATGGAGTATTATCGTTCATTAGCAGAGGGATTGAATTCAAGAGTCGTGAGGTGATGTTGCAGCTGTACAGGACTTTGGTTAGGCCACAGTTGGAGTACTGTGTGCAGTTCTGGTCGCCTCACTTTAGGAAAGATGTGGAAGCTTTGGAGAGGGTGCAGAGAAGATTTACCAGGATGTTGCCTGGAATGGAGAGTAGATCGTACGAGGATAGGTTGAGAGTTCTCGGCCTTTTCTCGTTGGAACGGCGAAGGATGAGGGGTGACTTGATAGAGGTTTATAAGATGATCAGAGGAATAGATAGAGTAGACAGTCAGAAACTTTTTCCCCGGGTACAACAGAGTGTTACAAGGGGACATAAATTTAAGGTGAAGGGTGGAAGGTATAGGGGAGATGTCAGGGGTGGGTTCTTTACCCAGAGAGTGGTGGGGGCATGGAATGCGCTGCCCGAGGGAGTGGTAGAGTCAGAATCATTGGCGACCTTTAAGCGGCATTTGGATAGGTACATGGATGGGTGCTTAATCTAGGATAGAAGTTCGGCACAACATCGTGGGCCGAAGGGCCTGGTCTGTGCTGTATTGTTCTATGTTCTATGTTCTATGTTCTATGTTCTATGTTCTATGTTCTATGAAATCATGGCCGAAGGGTCTTGGGCTGAACTGTTCTGTGTTCTGTCTGGGAAACTGGGTAATAAGCTCAGATCAATGTAAAAGGATATGGCATTCAGGAGGAGCTAGTCAACTGGATACAAAATTGGGCTTGATGGTAGGAGACAGAGGGTGATGGGAGACATGTTGTTTTTCTGACTGGAGACATGTGACCAGCGGTGGAGTGGGTCCCCTGTTGTTTGTCATTTGGATAAATGGTTTGGATGGGAACATTGGTTTCCTGGTAAGTAATTGTTTTGGGTGTCACTGAAATTGGTGGTAAAGTGGATAGTGGAGAAGGTTACAACAGGATATGATACAACAGGATGGACAGTCCTGCTGGGATAGTGGGCTGAAGAATAGCAGATGGAGTTTAATTAGATAAAGGTGAGGTGTTCCATTTTGAAACAAACCAGGGTGGGACTTGTACAGTTAATGTTCGGGCACTGGGTAGTGTTATCAGTCAGAGATCCAGTGACCCAGGTACACAGTTCTTTGAATGTGGTGTCACAGGTAGACGGGCTGGTGAAGCAAGCATTTGGGATGGTTACCTTCATTGGGGAGAGCATTAAGAGTAAGAGTTGGGATGTCATGTTGTGGCTGTAAAAGACATTGGTGGGGCCACCATAAAAACATTGTTGATCAGTGGGCAGAACTCATCTAGTTCACTAACCTCCTTTAGGGAAGGACATTAAATATTCTAACTTGGTCTGGCCGACATGTGACTCCAGACCCACAGCAATATGGCTGACTCTGAGCTACCCTCTCAGTAATTAGCAGTGGGGTCAAAGAACGTTGTTCCAGGCAGTGACACCCACATCCCATGAATGAATATATAAAAATACCTATGTCCCTCCCTATCTCTGCAAACCCCTCCAGCTGCAGCAATCCGTACTGGCTTTGTAACACCCTGACCACTCTCTGTAACAATCTCACCACCTCCAGCACCTTCACCTCTCCCTGTTCCTATTGTGTCAATGAACCCTGACCGTGGCTCCCCTTCCCACAGCCCTCCTCCTGCGAGCAGACCCATTGCAATCCATTAACATTTACTCCTAAAACACTCTCTCACTTCAGGATTTTAAGTACTTTTTGGTGATCTTCTCAGCCTCATAATCTCGTATGATCCCTTTTGTCCTGAGTGAGGGATCAGTGGGAATTTCTTGCTGAGGTTTTTACTGTTTCAATGGAATGTCCTTTTGTTGAGTATTTTGCACTGTCCCTTCAAATGTTTTCCACTGTTCATTTACAGGCACATACTTCAGTCTGTTTAGCCTGTTTACCTTGGTCAGTTCTCCTCTCCAACTCATGTCATTGGCTATTTTTGTTTTTAGTTGTCGCTTGTCCTTTCTGTGATTCACTTTAAAACTTTATATTTCTTTAAACTGCACTTTATCACAATTTCCCAGAGGATCTCTCCAGGTGACATTACTCATTCACTAAGTTTCATTACACGGTCGCTCTGCGATAGTTATGTCCCTTAACAGTTGCACAATGTGTTTTTCAAAGAAACACTTAAAAAAAATTAACCGAACTCCTTCCAATATCAATGTTGACCGTGTGATTGTCCCAGATTATACAAATATTGAAGATTTCCAAAATTATCACAATGCCTTTGTTAAAAAATTCCAATGAGTTCCTGTTTAATGCAGTGATGAGCAATGAAATGCTGTTTGGTGGCTAAATCTGTTCTGCTGCTTATGTCCTTGGCAAGGAGTAGCCAGAATGTACATTCAGACTGACTCTACTTCATGATCTGAGGACAAATGCTTTCTCTGTAATGCCTTTGTTATACATTATTGTTAGCGTTGCCCATTTTGCCTGAGTTTGCACAAGATTACGAACCACTGAATATTTTTGTTCACCCTGTATCCATGTCTCCCTGGTGTCTAAATCTCTTTTATCTCTTTATCACAAATCCATCGACCTTATTGCAGCAACGTTGTCCGTTCAAAAAAAAAACATAATATACTCTCTTCCACAATTTTCTGTCACAAGTCTATTTTCTGATGTACAATTTTAGTTAAACTCTGTGCCATCCTGTTCCTTTCTGCTTGTTTTCAGCCACATTCCCATGCTGTTCCATTGCTTCACCTTTTCCCTTTGGATTAGGAAAGCTCCTTTCACCTGCATCCTCTCTGTCAGTTTAATGCCCTGTCCATAAACCTACCGACATGATTGGCCAGGACACTGGTCCCAGCACAGTTCCAGGGGGACCATCCTCATAGATTTTTTTTTTAATCAGGTATGGGAAGTGTGAGTCTCTGACTGACCAGCCTTTCTTGCCCAGTCCCAGAAGCCCTTGAACTGAGTAACTTGATCGGCCATTTCAGAGGGTAATTGAGAGGCAAACCCTTTGCTGTGGGGATGTCGTGCAGACCACGTGAGGATGGGCAGATGTCCTTCTCTAAAGGACAAGGGTTTGGATTTGTTGTACTTCAGTAATGGTTTCATATATATTTGTGGACTGTTAATTATTATTTTTAAAATTATTGATTTCAGATGTCTCCTTTTCAGATGGTGGGATTCAATCCTGCCTCCCCTGAACATTAGCTGAGGTTTTGGATACATTCTCTCACAATAATATCACTAGGCCATTACTTCACCTGCTCACTGGGTGCTCATCCCTGAGCACTGATACCAGGGCATCATGAAGCTAAACCCATTCTTCCCACACAATTGTGTGATCCTGACATCTTCCAGCAATCTGGGACTATTACTTAATATCGCTCCATTTTCCAGATCTCTGTGGAACTCAGTGCCATTCTCCCTGTGTAACCCTCACTGCATCTGTTTAATTTCCCATTCTGTCGATTTCTCTGTCTCCTGTAGGTACTCAGGAAAGTCCTGACTCAATAGCCTTCCCAGCTGCGGGGTGGATCGTGCATCATCACATTGAACGCAGTTGGTCTGCCAGAGAGAGACAAAGGGAAAGGAGATCTGGAGCCTTCAATAAATCCTGTAGTGAGGTAAGGTCACCCACAGTGCACAGAGCAAAGAACAATGAGAGGGCTTCAAACATCTGTTAACACAACATGACATAGATACAGTGCTGGAGGGGAGTACAGTACACACACACCCCCCAGGCTCAATCACCACACCAATGTAAGTTCTGTTATATTAAAACTCACTACTCTACAACAGTGTATCTTTGGCATGTCTTGTGGTCCAGTGTCTTCAATAATTTTTAATTCCTATGACCGATCCTATCGCTGTAACCTCCTCCCTTCCCGATAGTCCCTCCACATATTTGAAATGTACTGCATTCCAGACTACCATCCCTATCCCTGTAACTTGGTTCAGTGTCTCCAACATGCCTTATCTCGGTAGTCTCCTCCTCTAGTACGGTAAAAACAAGGACTGCAGATGCTGGAAACCAGAGTCTAGATTACAGTGGTGCTGGAAAAGCACGGCAGGTCAGGCAGCATCCGAGGAGCAGGAAAATCGATGTTTCGGGCAAAAGCCCTTCATCAGGAACAGAGGCCGGGTGCCTGCAGAGTGGGGAGATAAATGAGAGGGGGGTGGGGATGGGGAGAAAGTAGCATAGAGTCCAATAGGTGAATGGGGTGGGGAAGAAGGTGATAGGTCAGAATGGAGGATGGGGGAAGGTAGTAAAGAGTACAATGGGTGAATGGGGGTGATAGGTCAGAGCCGAGGGTGGAATGGATAGGTGGGAAGGGAGATAGGCCATTAGGACAGGTCATGAGGGCGGTGCTGAGCTGGAACGCTGGAGGTGGGGTGAGATGGGGGAAGGGGAAATGAGGAAACTGGTGAAGTCCACATTGATGCCCTGGGGTTGAAGTGTTCCGAGGCGGAAGGTGAGGCGTTCTTCCTCCAGGCGTCGGGTGGTGAGGAAGTGGCGGTGGGGTTGATTGGTGCGGGTGTACCAGAGATGTTCCCTAAAGTGCTCTGTTAGGAGGTGTCCAGTCTCCCCAATGTAGAGGAGACCGCATCGGGAGCAACGGATGTGGAAGGCTCCTTTGGGGCCTTGGATGGTGGTGAGGGGAGAGGTGTGGGCGCAGGTTTTGCAATTCCTGCAGTGGCATAAGAAGGTGCCAGGAAGGGAGGGTGGGTTTTTGGGGGGCGTGGAACCGACCAGGTAGTCACGAAGGGAATGGTCTTTGCGGAAAGTGGAGAGGGTTGGGGAGGGAAATATATCACTGATGGTGGGGTCCGTTTGGAGGTAGCATAAATGGCGGCGGATGATTTGGTTTATGTGAAGGTTGGTAGGGTGGAAGGTGAGCACCAGGGTGTTCTGTCCTTGTTACGGTTGGAGGAGTGGGGTTTAAAGGCGGAGGTGCGGGATGTGGATGTTGGAGGGCATCTTTTACCACATGGAAAGGGAAATTCCGATCTCTAAAGAAGGAGGCCATCTGGTGTGTTCTGTGGTGGAACTGGCCCACCTGGAAGCAGGTACGGTGGAGGCGGAAGAACGGGGAATAGGAGTTGGGAATTTTGCAGGCGGTAGGGTGGGAAGATATGTAATCTAGGTAGCTGTGGGAGTTGGTAGGTTTGTAAAAAATGTTGGTGTCAAGTCAGTTGTCATTAATGGGGATGGAGAGGTCCAGGAAGGGGAGGGAGGTGTCAGTGATGGTCCAGGTAAATTTAAGGTCAGGGTGGAACGTTGGTGAAGTTGATGAATTGCTCAAACTCCTCGAGGGAGCATGAGGTGTTGCCAATGCAGTCATCAATGTTGCGGAGGAAGAGGTGGGGAGTGGTGCCAGTGTAGCTACGAAAGATGGACTGTTCTACGTAGTCAACAAAGAGACAGGCATAAATGGGTCCCATACTGGTGCCTATGGCTACCCCTTTGGTCTGGAGGAAGTGGGAGGATTTGAAGGAAAATGTGTTAAGGGTGAGGACAAGTTCAGCCAAACGAATGAGAGTATCGGTGGAAGGGTACTGATGTGGACGTTGGGAGATGAAGAAATGGAGGGCTTGGAGGTCCTGGTTATTGTGGATGGAGGTGTAGAGGGATTGGATATCCATGGTGAAGATGAGGCATTGGGGGCTGGGGAAATGGAAGTCTTGGAGGAGTGGAGGGTGTGAGAGGTGTCTCGAATGAATGTGGGTAGTTTCTGGACTGGGGGGATAGGACAATGTCGAGGTAGGCAGACATTAGTTCAGTGGGGTAGGAGCATGCTGAGACAATGGGTCGGTCAGGGTGGTCAGGCTTGTGGATCTTGGGAAGGAGGTAGAACCGGGCAGTGGGGGATCCCGGACAATGAGGTTGGAAGCTGTGGGTGGGAGATCTCCTGAGGTGATGAGGTTCTGTATGGTCTGGGAGATGATGGTTTGGTGATGGGGGGTGGGGTCATGGTCGAGGGAGCAGTAGGAAGAGGTGTCCTCGAGTTGGCGTTTGGCTTCCGTGGTGTAGAGGTCAGTGCGCCAGACTACCACTGAGCCCCCTTTATCCGCTGGTTTGATGGTGAGGTTGGGATTGGAGCAGAGGGATTGGAGGGCTGCACGTTGTGAGGGTGAGAGGTTGGAGTGGGGGAGGGGGTAGATAGGTTGAGGTGGTTAATGTCTCGGAGGAAGTTGGAAATGAAGAAATCGAAGGCAGGTAATAGGCCAGTGCGGGGTGTCCAGGTGGATGGAGTGTATTGGAGGGTGGCAAAGGGGTCCTCAGAAAATAGGCGGGAGTCTTCATTGTAAAAGTAAGCTCTGAGGGGGAGGGGGTGGAAGAAGTGTTCGATGTCACGGCGTGTATTAAATTAATTGATGTGTGGACGGAGGGGCATAAAGATGAGTCCTTTGCTGAGGACTGATCATTTGTCCTCAGTGAGGGGGAGGTCTGGGGAATGGTGAAAACTCGGCAGGACTGGGAGCTGGGACCAAGCGTAGGTGTGGAGCTGGGGGAGGCGACGGAGCCTGTAACTGGAGTGGGTGTGGTGTTAGGGGGAATAGGGATGGAGTCATGAGCAGGGGTGGGGTTCCCCTCAGGGTTCTGGGGGGCAGGGATGTGACGTGGGACCTGGGGGTGGTGTCAGCAGAATGCAGGTGAGTGGCGTTGGTGGGGGCGGAAGTGATGGCAAACACGGCGGTGGGGGGGCGTGGAAGTCACTGAGTGTGTGACATCAGCGATGATGTGATGGGCGGAAATGATGTCACTTGTGGTGTGTGAGGAATTGTGAGGGGCAGAAATGGCATTTACTTTATTTTAACCAATAATTTCCTGTCACAAATCTATGTGACAATGTAGTATTTTAATTAAACTCAGTCCCTTACTGTTTCTTTCTGTTGGTCTTCATCCACATCTCCATGGTGTTCCAATATTTCAACCTTTCTCTTTGGACTTGGGAATTTCCATTCACCTCAGACCTGTCCCCCTCCTCATCTGTGTCCATTTATAGCACACTGGATAATCCTGATACCTGGGGAGCCTATCCCAATAAAATAGCTCAGTCCTCCCTGAGTACTGGTAGCAGTGCTCACTGGTCAGAACCACTTCTGATGATAACATTGTGTGATCCTGATACATTCCTGCACTCTGCTGATATCACTCAGTCTCTCTCCATGTGATATCCCTTACTTTTGGGTCTAATTGCTGCCTCTGTCAGTGTCTCTCGCTCTTGCAGCTACTCCAGATCCTGAGCCAACAGCATTCTCCACTCCAGAGGGACGCAGCGGAACAGGCCAGGAATGGACATTAGGAATTTCCAGATCTCTGTGGGATTCAATGCCATTCTCCATGTGTAACATTCATTGCATCAGTGTAATTTTCCATTCTTTCTTATTTCTCTGTCTCCTGTAGGTATTCCTGATGTCCCTGACTCAGCAGAATTCCCAATTCCTGTCTCGTACATCACCACATTGAAGACAATTGGTCAGCCAGAGAGCGATGCAGAGAGAGATCTGGAGCCTTCAGTAAATCCTGCAGCCGGTAAGATCACTCACAGTAAACAGCACAGGGAGGAGTTAGTGGACTTTAATTCAGACCCTGAGGGCATGATGTAGGAACAATGCTGGGCAAGGAACATGAGAAAATTCTCAGGCTTCATTATCACCATCTTGTCTGTAAATTCATCTGTTCCACAGAACCCTCCCTATGTCTGTCAGTTTCTCCATTGTCTGTTTCATTGATACCACTTCCCCGCTCTCTATCTGCCCCTACAATCCTGCCTATCCCTGTAAGCTCTTCCTACCACGACAACTCTCCAAGTTTCTGCTTTTGCCTTGAATCCCGGGTTCTGTCACATCTCTCCTTAACTGAAGAAAAAACAACTCTTCAGTTCCTTAAGCCATCCTGGTCAGTGTAGTCCTTTCCAGACCTGAAAAACCTCCCTGTCTTTGTGACTTTTTTGAACTCCTACTATCTTCATGATCTCTGTAATCTTCCCGTCACGACAACAAAAAAGCTCTGTACCTCAGTAACCTCCTCCAGCTGTTAGACTCCTCCTTGTCTCTGGGCACAGTGCAGAGTGACCCTGCTTCTCTCATAAATTAGTTTCTGCATTTCTAATGATGACTATGAACTCTTCCTGTTTCTGAAATGCACTCAGTCTCTGTAAACTCTGCTGGTCCCGATTGATGTAATTTCCTTCGATAACTACAAACCTTTCTACCTTTAATCTCCTCCAGACGCGCCCACACAGTTTATTTCTATAACCGCCATGAATGATGGAGTCATAGAGGTGTACAGCACGGAAACAGACCCTTCGGTCCAACCTGTCAATGCCGACCAGATATCCCAACCCAATCTAGTCCCACAGGCCAGCACCCGGCCCATATCCCTCCAAACCCGTCCCATTCCTATACCCATCCAAATGCCTTTTAAATGTTGCAGTTGTATCAGCCTCCACCACATCCTCTGGCAGCTGGTTCCATACATGTACCACCCTCTGCTTGAAAAAGTTGTCCCTTTTATCTTTCCCCTCTCACCCTAAACCTATGCCCTCTATTCTGGACTCCCCAACCCCAGGGAAAAGTCTTTGTCTGTTTATCCTATCCATGTCCCTCATAATTTTGTAAACCTCTGTAAGATCACCCCTGAGCCTCCGATGCCACAGCCCCAGCCTGTTCAGCCTCTCTCTGTAGCTCAAATCCTCCAACCCTGGCAACACTCTTGTAAATCTTTTCTAAACCCTTTCAAGTTTCACAAAATTTTTCTGATAGGAAGGAGACCAGAATTGCACAAAATATTCCAACAGTGGCCTAATCAATGTGCTGTACAGCCGCAACATGACCTCCCAACTCCTGGACTCAATACTCTGACCAATAAAGGAATACATACCAAACGCCGCCTTCACTCTTATCTATCTGTGACTCCACTTTCAAGGAGCTATGAATCTGCACTCCAAGGTCTCTTTGTTCAACAACACTCCCTAGGACCTTACCATTACGTGTATAAGTCCTGCAAAGATTTGCTTTTCGAAAATGCAGCACCTTGCATTTATCTGAATTAAACTCCATCTGCCAGTTAGCCCATTGTCCCATCTGGTCCAGATCCTGTTGTAACCCTCTTCGCTGTCCACTACACCTCCAATTTTGGTGTCATCTGCAAACTGTAGCTCTTATGCTCTCATCGAAATGATTTATGTAAATGATAAAAAGTAGAGGGCCCAGCACTGATCCTTGTGACACTCCACTGGTCACAGGTCTCCAGTCTGAAAAACAATCCTCCACCACCACTCTCTGTCTTTTACTTTTGAGCCAGTTCTGTATCCAAACGGCTAGTTTTCACTCTATTCCATGAGATCTAACCTTGCTAATCAGTCTCCCATAGGGAACCTTGTCGAATGCCTTACTGAAGTCCATATAGATCACATCTATCACTCTGCCCTCATCAATCTTCTTTGCTACTTCTTCAAAAAATCACTCGAGTGTGTGGGACATGATTTCCCACGTACAAAGCCATGTTGACTATCCCTAATCAGTCCTTGCCTTTCCAAATTCATGTACATCCTGTCCCTCAGGGTTCCCTCCAACAACCTGCTCACCACTGAGTTCAGGCTCATCGGTCTATAGTTCCCTGGCTTTTCTTTACCACCCTTCTTAAACAGTTGCATCACGTTTGCCAACCTCCAGTCTTCCAGCACCTCACCTGTGATTATTGATGATACAAATATCTCAGCAAGAGGCCCAGCAATCACTTCTCCAGCTTCCCACAGATTTCTCGGGTACACCTGATCAGGTCCTGGGGGGTTATCCACCTTTAACCGTTCCAAGACATCCAGCACTTCTTCCTCTGTATCTGAACATTTTGCAAGATGTCACCATCGATTTCCCTACAGTCTATATCTTCCATATCCTTTTCCACAGTAAATACTGATGCAAAATATTAATTTAGTATCTCTCCCATTTTCTGTGGCTCCACACAAAGGCCGCCTTGCTGACCTTTCAGGGGCCCTATTCTCTCCCTAGTTACCCTTTGTCCTTAATATATTTGTAAAAACCCTGTGCATTCTCCTTAATTCTATATGCCAGAGCTGTCTCATGTCCCCTTTTTGCCCTCCTGATTTCCCTCTTTAGTATACTCCAACTTCCTTTATACTCTAAAGGACTCACTCGATCTATCCTGTCTATACCCGACATGTGCTTTCTTCTTTTTCTGAACTAAACCCTCAATTTCTTTAGTCATCCAGAATTCGCTATACCTACCAGCCTTCCCCTACACCCTGACAGGAATATACTTTCTCTGGATTCTTGTTATCTCATTACTGAAAGCTTCCCATTTTCCACCCATCCCTTTACCTGCGAACATCTGCCTCCAATCAGCTTCCAAAAGTTCTTGCCGAATACCGTCAAAATGGGCCTTTATCCAATTTAGAACTTCAACTTTTAGATCTGGTCTATCCTTTTCCATCACTATTTTAAAATGAATAGAATTATGGTCGCTGGTCCCAAAGTGACCCCCCACTGACACCTCACTCACCTGCCCTGCCTTATTTCCTTAGTTTAGGTCAAGTTTTGCACCTTCTCTAGTTGGTACACCCACATACTGAATCAGAAAATTGTCTTGTACACACTTAACAAATTCCTCTCCATGTAAACCTTTACACTATGGCAGTCCCAGTCAATGTTTGGAAAGTTAAAATCCCCTACCATATCTACCCTATTATTCTTACAGATAACTGAGATCTCCTTACAAGTTTGTTTGGCAATTTCCCTTTGACTATTGAGGGGTCTGTAATACAATCCCAATAAGGTGATCATCCCTTTCTTATTTCTCAGTTCCACCAAATAACTTCCCTGCATGTATTTCTGGGAATATCCTCCCTTAGCACAGCTATAATGCTATCCGTTATCAAAAATGCCACTCTCCCTCCTCTCTTGCCTCCCTTTCTATCCTTCCTGTTGCATTTGTATCCTGGAACATTAAGCTGCCAGTCCTGCCCATCCCTGAGCCATGTTTCTGTAATTGCTATGAGATCCCAGTCCCATGTTCCTAACCATGTCCTGAGTTAATCTGCCTTCCCTGTTAGGCCCCTTGCATTGAAATAAATGCAGTTTAATTTATTAATCCTACCTTGTCCCTACCTGTCCTGACTGATTGACTCACTTCTGTTCTCAGCTGTACCCGTCTCAGATCGAGCTTCCAAAATCTTCCCTGTGATTGTTATCACGTCCCATCCCTGCATTCCTCCAAATCTGTGTAAAGTCCTCCCCTTCCTAAAACCCACCCTGTTTCTGTCACCTGTCCCAGCTTCCACAACCCTCCCTATCTCTGTAAGACACCCCCCACCCCACCCCCATCCCAGTTACTACAGCCCACTGTATCACTAAATGCCAGTAGTCACTATAATATCAGAGTAAGGTGTGAAAGAAGGAATACTGTACTGGGTTAATGATCAGTCGTGATCATGTTGAATGGTGGGACCGACTCTGTGGTCAAGTGGCCAATACCTGCTCTTCTTTCCTGTGCTTCTCTATAAACTTACTATCTATATAACCTCCTTCAGTCCCCACAGCCCTCCCTCTCTCCATAAACTCCTTCAGTCCCCACGACTCTTCCTGTCTATGTAACCTGAATCATTCCCCACAAACCTCCCTAACTCCATAACCTCCAAAAGGCCCCACGACCCTCCCTATCTCCATAATCTCATCCTGACCCAATGACCCTCCCGTTCAGAGTAACCTCCTTCAATCCCCATGATCCTCCTGATCTGTGCTACCTCCTTTAGGCCCAACAGCCCTGCAGATCTCTTTGGCCCCTATCAGGCCCCACATCACTCCCTATCTCCATAATGTTCTTCAGTCACCACTGCACTCTGTGTCCATAATCTCGTTCAGTCCCTACATCACTCCCTATCTCCATAATGTTCTTCAGTCACCACTGCACTCTGTGTCCATAATCTCGTTCAGTCCCTACATCACTCCCTATCTCCATAATGTTCTTCAGTCACCACTGCACTCTGTGTCCATAATCTCGTTCAGTCCCTACATCACTCCCTATCTCCATAATGTCCTTCAGTCCCCACGACCCTGCTTATTTCCAAAACATCTATTACCATGATATAAACATGAACTCCCATAACCCTTTCTGCTGCCAGTCTGAAACCAAACAGTGTTAGCCTATAGTAGGTCAGGAGCTGAAATATGTTTGAAAGGATATGTCAATGAACAACAACTGGACCCTTAGAAACACTTTTAATAAAAAAGAGGATGTGTTTTTGAGCCTGTTGGATTTTATTTTTATTGTTGTGAATATAAATGGCAGAGTAGATACGGGTGTAGGAGTGGTTGGACTGAAGATACGATTTATTTGAATTTTCAGAAAACTTTACACAAGTTTCAATCAGGGCTAAAGAGTAATTTGGTAAAGAATAGGGCACCTTAACTGTCCGGAGGTGGGTGAGATATTAGACAAAATAGTGTTGTCAGAATTTACTGTGGAGAAAGACATGGAAGCTCAGGAAGTTGGGGAAATAAATAGTGATGTCTTGGAAAGAATCCTCAACAAAGGAAAAAAAAGTGTTGGAATCTGAAAACAAATAAAGGTAGATCAATCCTCAGTCGCTTATTAGGTCGATCCTAGAATATTTTGGGAATCTGGGGAAGAGATTGCAGTGTTCCTAACATATATTTATTTTATCAATACACACAATGAGCGACCGGAAGACTGGAGGGTGGCTAATGCTGTTCCATCACTTAAGGTCTGCAGTGAGTAGCCAGGAAATCACAGCCCAGTGAGCCCAGTGCTAGGTAAGTTGTTGGAGGAGATTCTGAGAGAAAGGAGTTACATATATTTGGAAAGGCAAGGGCTGATTAGAGATAGTCAGCATGGCTTTGTGAGTGGGAAACCGTGTTTCACAAACTGGATTGACTCTTCGAGGAGTTGACCAAGCGATAAATGAAGGCAGCGCAGTCAGCGTTGTCTACAGCAAAGCATTTGACATGGTTCCAGGGGATGGAGAACATCTAGTCAAGAGGAAGAAGGAAGCTAATTTAAGCTTGAGGAACCAAGGATCAGAAGCAGGGCTCTAGAGAGTTACATGGGCCAGCACGGTGGCTCAGTGGTTAGCACTGCTGCCTCACAGCACCAGGGACACGATTTCAATTCCAGCCCCGTGCGACTGTCTGCGTGGAGTTTGCACATTCTCACCATGTCTGTGTGAGTTTCCGACGGGTGCTCCGGTTTCCCCCCACAGCCCAAAGATGTGCAGGTTAGGTGAATCAGCCATGCGTTGTTCAAGAAAGGGAATAGAGATAATCCTGGGAATCACAGACCTGTCAGTCTTCTGTCTGTGATGTGCAGATTATTGGAGAGGACTCTAAGAGACAGGATTTATGATTCCTTGGAAAACCATAGTTTGATTAGAGGAAGTCATCATGACTTTGTAAGGGACAGGTCATGCCTCACAAATCTTATTGAATCCTTTGAGAATGTGACAAAACACATTTATGGCTCATTGAGAAAGTACAGAGCATGGGATACAGGGAAACCTGCCTGTCTGGAGACAGAAATCCTGGTCCTTAGAAGACAGAGGGCGATGACAGATGGAAATCATTCAGCCTGGAGCTCAGTGACCAGTGGTTTTCTGCAGGGAGAGGTCAAAAAATCTCTGCTCTTAGTGATTTTATGAATGACTTGGATGTGTGAGTGGAAGAGTGGGTAGGTAAGTTTGCCAATGACATGAAGGTTGGTGGAGTGGTGAATAGTGTGGATGTCTGCTGGAGGTTGCAATGGGACATTGACAGGATGTAGAGCTGGGCTGAGAAGTGGCAGATGAAGTCAAATCTGGAAAAGTGTGAAGTGATGTATTCTGGAAGGTGAGACTTGAATGCAGAATACAGGGGTAAAGGCAGAATGCTGAATAGTGTGGAGGAACAGATGGATCTTGGATTTCATGACCAGAGATCCATCAAATTTGCCACCAAACTTATAGTGTTGTTAAGAAAGAATATGTTGTATTGGCTTTCATTAGCTGGGAGATTGAGTTTTAAAGGCATGAGGTTATGCTACAGCTCTATACAGCCCTGTTTCAATCCCAATTAGAATATTGTGTTCAGTTTTGATCCCTTCATTACAGGAAGGATATGGAAGCTTTAGAGAGGGTAAAGAGGAGATTTACCAGGATACTACCTGGACTGGAGGGCATGTCTTATGAAGAAAGGTTGAGGGAGCTAAGGCTTTTCTCATTGGAGTGAAGAAGAGTGTGGTGTGATTTGGTAGAGGTGAACAAGATGGTGTGAGGCAAAGATAGAGTGAGCAGTGAGAGACCTCTTTATCCCATGGCATACATGGTACAAGGGGGCATAATTGTAAGGTGATTGGAGGATGGGTAAGGGGAGATTTCAGATGTAGGTTCTTTACACAGAGAGTGGTGGGTGGGTGGAACGGGACATTTTAACAGACTCTTGGATCGGCAAAGTGAAGGGTATGTAAGTTAGTTTGATCTTCCAGTCAGGTAAAAGATGGGCATGGCATCATGGCCGAAGCGTCTTGAGCTGTACTGTTCTGTGTTCTACGTTCTGTATGGGAAACTGGATAATAAGCTCAGATCAATGTAAAAGGATATGGTATTCAGGAGGAGCTAGTCAACTGGATACAAAATTGGGCCTGATGGTAGGAGACAGAGGGTGATGGGAGACATGTTGGCTTCCTGACTGGAGACATGTGACCAGCGGTGAAGTGGGTCCCCTGTTGTTTGTCATTTGGATAAATGGTTTGGATGGGAATATTGGTTTTGTGGGAAGTAACTTTTTTGAGTGACTCTGAAATTGTTGGTAAAGTGGACAGTGAAGAAAGTTATCTGTGATACAACAGTTCAAATAGTACACTGGGATAGTGGGCTGAAGAATAGCAGATGGAGTTTAATTAGATAAAGGTGAGGTGTTCCATTTTGGTGAAACAAACCAGGGTGGGTTTGTATAGAAAATGTTCGGGCCCTGGGTAGTGTTGTCAGTCAGAGACCCAGGGATGCAGGTGGACAGTTCTTTGTAAGTGGTGTCACAGGTAGACAGGTTGGTGAAGCAGGCGTTTGGGGTGGTTACCTTCTTTGGGTAGAGCATTGAGAGTAGAAGTTGGGATGTCATGTTGTGGCTGTACAGGACATTGGTGAGGCCACCATAAAAGCATTGTTGACCAGTAGGAACTACTCATCTGGTTCACTTACGTCCTTTAGGGAAGGACATCTGACATTCTAACCTGGTCTGGCCTGCACGTGACACCAGACCCACAGCAATATGGCTGACTCTGTGCTGTACTCTGGGTAATTAGCAGTGGGGCAAAAAATGTTGGTCCCACAGTGACACCCTCATCCCATGAATGAATAAATAAAAATACATATATCCCTCCCTACCTCTGTAAACCCCTCCAGCTGCAGCAATCTGTACTGGCTTTGTAGCACTGTTCAGACCCTGACCCCTCTCTGTAACACTCTCACCACCTCCAGCACCTTCAGCTCTCCCAGTTCCTTTTGTGACATAAAACCTTGACAATTATTCCCTCTTCCATCTGACCTCCTCCTGCGAGCAGACTCTTTGCAATCCCTTTAAAACTTACTTGTAAAACTTTCTCTCACTTCAGGATTTTAAGTACTTTTTGGTGATCCTCTAAGCCCGATAATCTGATATGATCCTTTTTACTTGAGTGAGGGACCGATGGGGATTTCTTGGTGAGGATTTGTCTGTTTCAATGGAATGTCCTTTTGTTGAGTGTTTTACACTGCTCCTTCAAATGTTTTCCACTGTTCATTGACAGACACATATTTCAGTCTGTTTAGCCTATTTACCTTGGTCAGTTCTCCTCTCCAACTCATGTCATTGGCTATTTTTGTTTCTGCTTGTAGTTTGTCCTTTCTGTGATTCACTTTAAAACTTTATATTTCTTTAAACTGCACTTTATCACAATTTCACAGAGGATCTCTCCAGGTGTCATTACTCATTCACGAAGTTTCATCACACAATGGTCGCTCTGAGATAGTTACGTCCCTTGCCAGTTGCACAATTTGTTAATCAAAGAAACACTGAAAACTAATTCTCTGAACTCCTCTTCCAATATCACTCTTGCCAGTGTGACTGTCCCACATTTTGAATATTGATGTTTCCCAAAATTATCACAATGTGTTTGTTAAAAAATTCCAATGAGTTCCTGTGTAATGCAGTGATGAGCAACGGAATGCTTTTTGGTGGCTAAAACTATCCTGCTGCTTGTGTCCTTGGCAAGTAGTAGCCAGAATTTGCATTCAGACTGATTCTACTTCATGATCTGAGACCAAATGCTTTCTCTGTGATGTCTTTGTTATCCATTATTGTTAGTGTTACCCATTTTGCCTGAGTTTCCGCAAGGTTGTGATCCATTGAATATTTATGTCCACCTTTTGTTCACCCTGTAACCATGTCTCTCTGTTATCTAAACCTCTTTTATCTCAGTGTCACAAATCCATCTACCTTATTGATAAGACGTCGTCCATTGAAAAAAAAACATAATTTACTCTCCCACAATTTCCTGTCACAAACCTATTCACTGAAGTACAGTTTTAGTTAATCGCTGTCCCATCGTGTTCCTTTTTGATTACCTTCAGTCACATCCCCATACTGTTCCGATGCTTCACCTTTTCTCTTTGAATTTGGAAAGCTCCTTTCACCTGGACCCTGTCCCTGCATCCTCTCTGTCAGTTTAAAGCCCTGTCCATAAACCTACTGTCATGATTGGCCAGGACACTGGTCCCATCACGGTTCCAGTGGGACCATCCTATTGGATTTTTTTATAAATCAGGTAGGGGATGTGGGTGTCTCTGGCTGACTAGCCTTTATTGCCTATCCCTAGCTGCCCATGAGCTGAGTAGCTTGCTTGGCCATTTCAGAGGACCATTGAGAGGCAAATACTTTGCTGTGGGTATGTCATGCAGACCACGTGAGGATGATCAGATCTCGTTGTTGAAAGGGCAAGTGGGCGGCACGGTAGCTCAGTGATTAGCACTCCTGCCTCACAGCACCAGGGTCCCAGGTTCGATTCCAGCCGCGGGCGACTGTGTGGAGTTTGCACATTCTCCACGTGTCAACGTGAATTGCCTCTGGATGCTCCGGTTTCCTCTCACAGTCCAAGGACGCGCAGCTCAGGCGAATTGGCCATGCTACATTGCCCATAATGTTAGGTGTATTAGATCGAGGGAGATGGGTCTGAGTGGGTTACTCTTGGGTCGAAAGGCCTGTTTCCACACTGTAGGGAATCTAATCGAAGGGATTGTGATTTTTGTACATCAGCAATGGTTTCATATTTGTTTATCGATTGTTCATTGCTATTTTTAAAATTATTGATTTTAAATTCCACCATATCTTATGGTGGGATTCAAACCTGCCTCTCCTGAACATTAGCTGAGGTTTTGGACAAATACCCTAACAATAATGTTATTACACCATCACTTCACCTGCTCACTGGTTGCTAATCCCTGAGCACTGATACATGAAGCTACACCCATTCTTCTAACATGACTGTGTGATCCTGAAGTCTTCCAGCACTCCAGTGATATCACTTAGTCTCTCTCCATGTGGTATCCCTCACTGTGTGGGTCTAATTGCTGCCTCTGTCAGCGTCTCTCACTCTTGCAGCTACTCTAGATCCTGAGCTAACAGAATTCTCCACTCCAGAGAGACGCAACAGCACCGGCCTGGGATGGAGTTTGGGATTTTCCAGATATCTGTTTGGGCTCATTTCCATTCTCCTTGTGTAACCCTCACTGCATCAGTCTAATTTCCCATTCTGTCTATCTCTCTGTCTCCTGTAGGTACTCAAGAAGTTACTGACTCAATAGACTTCCCAACTGCTGTGTGTCTCATCCATCACCTCATTGAAGATAGTTGGTCAGCCAGAGAGACAAAGGGAAGGGAGATCTGGAGCCTTCAATAAATCCTGCAGTGAGGTAAGATCACTCATAGTGCACAGAGCAGAGAGCAATGAGAGGGCTCCAAACATCACTTACAAGACATGACATAGATACAGTGCTGGAGGGGGAGCACAGTACAGTACAGTTACACCCCATGCTCAATCACCACGTCTACTTCAACTGATGTTGCACTGAGACAGCATCGGGAGTTCATAGTTATCAATTCAGTCCTGTGCTGTCTTAGTGAGCATCAGTACAACAGACGGGAGAGTAGGTCTCCGACGAGAGTTTGTGAATGCTGCCTGGGATATTTCTGTTCTGCGTTCTCCCTCCAACACTGTACTAAGATTCATTACTCTGCAACACTGTATCTGTGGCATGGCTTGTGCACCAGTGTCTT